>NC_141782.1:920043-1226724 GCF_054643075.1 Acanthaster planci
TGTCTAAGCAGCTTTAAAAAAATGAGCAAAGTTAAATTGCTAATCACTTGAAATTTAGACAGTTGTATACCAGATGAAACCAAGGTTTCCATGACGAAACCGTGTCTCTCCAATAGAGACAGGCTTGAAATCCTGTGAAATCTTTCATTGCCTTTATTCCAGGGGAGAAAGTCGAGTCAAGAATATTGTCTAAATGTTAAGGTTCACAGGTGGGTGTACGTGCCCAGGGTTTGGGATGGGAAGAGAATCTAGATTAATCGCTCGGTTCTTCTCACTTTGACCTTATTAGACTAGACATTTCCAATTTTGCGGTGCTGTCAGAGCTGTCACTGCCCAAAGACAGGTCCACATTTGACGCATTCAGGGCAAAGTCGGATGGCATAACCTGGTCCCCAGTCTATTTTCGCCCGGCCTGCAGCAGGTACATGTAGGTATTAGATACTATGTATGCCATTTGTGGCAGGAACCAGTGTTGGGTAAGAAAAAATGAGAACTCGGAGACCCTTTCGCTTTTCTGTCCAAAATACAAAGGTCGCTCCCTCAGAGAGTCTCGGCAGTAGCTCTCAGTGTCACCATAGAGATGTTATTCAGGCCGGCCGTGGTGAACTACATTGTACCGGAGCATGCCTGAATCCCCATGTGACCAGGCTGACATTCACCATCTACTTGTACATGTACCATACATCCATCTGGTTATGGGAATTCCATTGTCCCACTCGTGTTGTTGACCAATTCTAGCCATACAGCTTCACTGAAAAGTCTAACACATACATTGCCTTGACGACAAATCACAATGCACCTTTTATACAGCTGGTCCAAACTTTGAACTGTATGGTCGATGTACATGTATTGCCCTCGACCACAGAGATTGAAGAACCAAAAGACAACCATTCGAGCAGGGTTCCATTTCCGAACCATACCCATCCCAGAGTCTTTTTGGAATATACTTCCGGTTTGGCATTACATTTCTTTAAAGTGCAAAGACTGCCACAACTTACTTAGTCTCTTTCAAGTCTATGTACATGTATGCATTCAGCCATAAAGTAATTGCTTCAGTGTTTAGCCGCATGGTAATGATGCCATGTCCACCAAGACAAAACCAAAAAAGCGACAAATGTACACATGCACATGTACCTTTAAAAATGGCACCTGAAATGATCGAACCTCGTCCCCAATACCACCCCTGTCTCCGCATACCGTGAATTCAAAACCCACAGTCGCAGCAAATACACAAGGTGACTACATGTAATATGACATCATGAATGTTTAAAAAAAAAATCATCACATTCCCGGGAACCCAGTTATGATTTAATGAAGCCACATTGGCGGCAGCTGTGACCGTGGGAGCGATACCGACATGGGTTCAACCAGAAAGAAGGCCAGACGGTGGGATACCGGTGATTGCGTGGTATTCACCGGTTCACTGCCGGGCCAGGGGACAAAGCCGGTTCACTAGTACATTGGCAGACTGATAACCCAGTCCATAGAAAAACAGCGGACTTGTACTTTTCCCAGTTTAAAGATGTCAGGCGGAATTCAGATTGAAGAGTTAAGCTTAAAATATCCTTACTTCCTTAGCACCATGAGCCAAGATCAGGTTTCCCACAGTCATGAAAAAGCCTGGATAAAAGGTTGTTCGGAAGATCATAGAAGTCATGTGAAATTAAGAAAAATAGATTGTTCTGGAATCATGGAAGTTATGTGAAATTGGGGAAAATAGCATGTTCTGAGATCCTGTTATGAGAGGGAAAACAGTTCTAGAAAAGTCTTTGAAATCAAGATCACGCAAGGGCTATTTTTGATGTACCACTTTGATGTGATAACAGAATGATAAATCTACAGGTTATCCATGTCAGTCTGAATTAGTGGCCATGGCAGTCCTCCGGTTCACAATACCAAGACACGTTTCTCTGCAAAGTGGTGCTGATATCATGGAAACCTTCATATTCTAGTCACGGAGTTTGGTTTCTGATTTCTGTTTAACCCCCAAGATTCACTCTTAAAAAATTTTTTAAAATGTAGGTCTGCTGTCTGTAACTAAACTGAAGTTGTTTCTAGTTTGCTGTGAAATTTATAAAGACCTTAAAGTTTGTTGAAACTTGAATTCATTGAAATAAATTCATTTGTGACAAGGAAACCTCCTTGTAAAACTGCCCAGATCTCACGCCTCATAGCCCAAGTAATAAAAGAACAGACAAACAACAAACAAATGTTGTGGCTTGTCAACCTTGCATTCCAGCACCATCCCCTTTGAACCAAGTGATTGCCCGGGATGCGATCAAGCAGCCTTGTGTACGTGACCGCTTGTTTCCTAATAGAGTATCCCGAGAGCTGAGGGGTGTTTTCAGAATAACTGCTGTTCCGGAACATGTCAATATTCCTCCTTCACACTTCAGAAAAGAACGATCCATGTTTGAAAAGCTAAGCTTCCACATCGCTTGGTGCTGGTATTTTTAGAAGACAACAGAAAATGCCAAGAATACTTTAAATTCAAGATACATGTCTTAGTCCTAACAATTACCTGTCATCTTCCCGGTCAATTGGTCATACCGCCTTCATGGTTGGACATGTATAAATTTTAAAAAGCAAGAAGTTTTCAAATTTAATTCTTGCAATTCACTTGACAGTACACATCTGAAAACTGTCACATTTGAAACAGGCACCTTACAGACTCCTCTGTGATGAAAGCCAGATACGACAGAAAACACATATTTATATTTCTTCATGGTATTCACGCTTTGACTGTCTCTCTCTTTGCAGCCATTTTTTCTTTTTTTCCACGGACATTTTTTCCACGGACTCTTTAAACTGACAGCTGAGCCCTTCCAGCCCAGAATCACAATCTGACCTTCCCATGAAAATGATTTGGCAGAGATTCCAAGCATAGTCTGCGAAGTTTGCCTGCCTTACTCATCGTCGGTAAGCTGCTCCGCGAGGGGCCGGACCAAAACTCGTCCGGGTTTATCTCGACGCCAAAGATGCTTTCAGCAGTATCGGATTACTCCAGCCAGCTGTGATGCATTGTGGGGCCTGGACCCAGGCTGGCTGGCTTTAAAAAAAACTCAAGATGCCAAACGTAGATTTGCTACATTTCCTTTTTTTATTCTTGGCTGTTTAATGCATGCACATCATTGGAAATCCAATAGTTTTTATGGTGGATCAGTTTGCCTGTATTACTTCCTAGTGGTATTGTGTTTACATGACTGTTTAGCTGGGTAACTCTACACTTTGCCTACCTGCCATAGTTTTCTTGCTCTTCGTTGATGTACACGTATGTTCAAATGTGCTGATTACAGGGCATGATGGCGTAGATTGGTCAAGGTATTAATGCTGGGATTGTGCCCATTCTAATGAAAACGCAAAGTAACAATTCACACCAGCCTGGTTCACATTTGGTTGTTTCACCCTCTCATGCCCCGACTGGTCAGACAAGATCTTTAATTTTACATAGTCCAGTCTCATCTTACAGTTTTTCTTTAGGAAATTTTGTTGCAAGAGAAAATGAGACGAGGGACTACCTGTACCTGTATGTATGTGGCATGGCACAGGGTTCTGTGTAGGCCCTGTGTGTTGTTGGGTCTGCATTTCAGTGAAGCTACAGGAACATATACTGTATGTCTAATTTTTCAAGCCCAACCGGCCTGCCCAAATAAATCAAGACATCATAAACATGCATGAACCTGTCCTGAGTGTCCTCACATCCACACCAAAACAAGTCTCAAGAATGGGGGATTTTTATCACCCTATTTTGTTGGGAAGGGTGCAATGCAATTATCACCAGACTGGTAGATATGACAGGGCCCCATGGTGGGGCCTCCTGTCATTGAGGGTTCAGAGTGCTGTGACTGACAGGTGAAAGGCACAATGCTCTGATCTTCCCCCCCCCACCTCTCATGGGAGGTTCGGGGAGCAGGGGTCTGCCACTCAGGCTCTAATGCTCTAGCTGTATGCTCTAACTGTGGTGTTACGGGCCAGCAGAAGGTTCCTGGAAAGCTCTTTAGGAAAACTGGGTTCCAAGACCCAAGTGTGTACCGGGGTACAAAACGAGGCCAGCTTTGGTGTGTTTTTTAAGCTGGTGAGTCTGGGTGTAATTCTTGGTGTACAGTCGGTGCTGAATTGCGGCCCAGGTTTGAAAGTTCAAGGTGGCATGTCTTTTTTTTTTTAACAATCAGGTTTCTTGTACCAAGGGAGTTGTCTCTGGTGGCCCATCCAGTCATGACGTTAATATCAATTTTGACACATCTAATGAAATCTTCAGGGAGCAGACTTGAGTTTTGAGAGCAGAGCTGTTTCATTTTCAGGTTCTGTTTGAGACCCGGTGGTCAAAGTGGATCACAGTTGGACCAACCTGGACTTAGTGAAACTAAATCAGGGCTTCGGGGCTCTAACCACCCGCCGGACATCTGGGCTTAAAAGTTTTATCAAGTGACTCAGATTCCACTCGCAGTTTCCAAGACCAGTCTGATGGTCTTGATTTTTTTTCCTTCCACTGACATTTTCTTATTGATCTCAGTTGTTCAAGTACACAAGAAGCTGCTAGAGGTTAGCCCTAATATCTACAGTTACACATGTACGTATGTTTGTACATCTAGGCAATTGGTAATTTCATTAGATGAGAAATAGGTCAAAACATTCTTGAATTACCAATTCCACCTTGTTGCAGGTAGTATACTTGTGCTGTGTTGAATGGATGAAAAACAAACAGCACATAGGCATATCCATCGAAATTTCTGTGATGGACCCCAAAAACGTGTCTCGTCTCTGTCAAAAGATTCACCAGAAGCTGGCTTTTGGTAGAATTTGTAGGATTCTGTCAGATGAGGGTTAAAAGATGATGTTAGCATGCTCCCAATAGAGGAAGTCCTTGCAGGTTCTTCTGTTCATCTAGATCCATGGTTATTTCATGTATTAGTTTGCTGGCGTACATGTAGTTAGAGGGCCTTGGGAACTAGGTCTAGATTTCACGAGCCAGTCTGGCCCATTTTCTCTAAAGCCCTAGACTTACGTTGTGGCGTGTCATTTCTGGCGAGTCTGATCCGCACTCGGCCCAGTCCTTAGCTCCCCCACCTGGAGGGGCCTTACACAACCACGCCAGTCATCCCTCACCCGCTACCTGCTGTCAGTGGCCTTCTCAAATGGTACAACAATGCAGGTATTCATGTCTGACATCACAAAAGATCCAGGGATCCCCTGGGCTGCAAGGGTCCATCAGCTCTCACTGTCTGGAAATTAGCCAGTGGACTGTCAGGAATCAAGGGAAGTCACCGTCCAGTTGTTTGGATCGAGAGCAAGTGGAAGAGTCATCTTTGGGAGAAGAGGGCTGATTGAGTTTCAAAGAAACTTTCCGTTGGAACAGTTTGGATTGTGGAGTGATATTTAACTAGTGTTGTAGCGTACCTGCATATACGTGTACATATACTGTAGTCTTTTCCCACTAGACAAATCTCGGGGTTGACGCAGGGTTGAAAACTGGTGACAATTCACACTTGAACATTTTCAATCAGGTGTCAACCCTGCTGTCAACCCCAGATTGTTTTCAACCACAGTTGAAGTCAACCCTGCTCCTGACCGGGGTTGAGAATTTCTCACCTGGGTTGAAAATGTTTCGTGCTCATTTCCGGGTTGAACTCAACCCGATAAGCACGGTTCGCACGAAACAAGTGTAAAACAACACCGGTTGAACGTGGGGTTGAAAAATCCAATTCTCAACCCAGGGCGGTCATGAGTTTGCCCAGGGTTGAGTTCAGCCTGGTTTGAGAGGCTACGGTGTAAAAAGGGCCTTCTGATCAGCAGAAGCTCACTCCAAATTTTACAAGAATGAGGCAGATTTGATATATGATACACATCTACACACACGCACTATATATATGCAGCGAATGTCATCGTGCATGCTCTTAAAGTTCAGTCGGTGATATCGCAAAGTTTTCTTTGCTTTTGCTCCGGCATAAATCAACCCATGCATTCCTGTTGCTGCGCCCCCCCTCCATGACAGACGACCAATGTTTCTTTTCAAAAGCCATGTTCCCTCACCAATTCTGACAGATCTGTTCTAACCTGGTACAATTCCTGATAGGGGAAGACTTGTCCCAGCAGACTCTATTGGGGGGGCATCATTATCAGTCACCTGCCTCCATACATATGGACAGTAAATAACCTGTCCCTCAAGCGTAACTTCATAAATCAGAGCAAAAGCATGAGGCCTTCATATGAACGGGGACAAAACTTACAACTGAGGTGTAAGCCTCTCACGTACAGGTACATGTATGGCCTAATACAAAATACTGGTATACAGGTCCATTACTGAAGCCCAGTCCAGTCAATTTGGAAGGTTAGTAAGGCATGTTTAGTCTTACTTGTATCTGAAATCTACAGGTTGCATACAACATACAAACCCTTTCTCTCAAGTTCATTTGTGCATAAGGCCAAACAAAGAAATAGCTGTTTCCGGTTACCAGATCCAACCTAGCTAATCACGCGGAACCTGTATCTTTTTATTCTACAAATCAATAAAATATAAAAACTTATGGTGCCATTTGACCCTAATTTTTGGGGCCTTAAAGATTTAGAGTAAAAAAAATATTTTACCCAACCAACCACCCTAATTTCTTTTTCAGTGTAATAGGAAATACAACCAATTTTTTGTTTGGCCTAAGTAAATTAAGAACTGCACCTGCATTGTACAATGTACTTATACATGTACATGTATGTAGCGCACTGTTCACACAAGCCACACATGGTTCAAACCATGATCGTTAGAACTACTGGAGTAAATTGAACAATAAATTATTGTCAAAACAAAAATACACATATAAACTCTGTGTGTGTGTTTTTTTTTCATGTCTAAGGCTTCCAGTTGGCAAATTTTTAATATTTATAGTCAAAGTTTGTAAATATTCACCATTTGGCACAGCAGGTGACCGGCTGCAGGCCCCTGGCGTTGTTTGCCGGACATTCTAATAATCAGAAGGTATGTAGGTTGATATTAGAATCTTGGTAGGAGGTTGGATGCAAGGGAGTGGGAGAAAGCCTTCAGAGAAGTATATCGGAAGATGCCAGTCATCTTACAGTTTGTCGCACGCTCAAGCGGTAAATACGGAAATGGAGCAGGCGAAGAGGTTTCACCTCACCCTAGGAGAGTGGATGCGGGGCGCCAGGCTACAGCTGTGCTCACAGTGCATAGAGGAAGACGGGGTGAAGACCATCTGGGATTGGCTGACCCGTGGATGATTTATCCAAGCAACTGTGATTATGATGTTACTCGCGACCTAGAAGTCTTTGGGAAGGACGTTAAGGATTACAGAGGAAATAAGAACAGATGTTTTGTGTTTTCTTACGCACCCTTTCTCTTCAAGGTACATGAATCAATCATCAGAATGTTGTTGAGTCTATCCACTGTCCTTTATTTTTGGGGGGTCCCTTTTTTAGATATTTATTTCAGGGATGACAAATTGTTGCAGTAAACCGTCCAGAAAGTACCTGTAAATATCAAAAATTTCAGCTACTGGTAAAAGGAAATTTTGCCCCATGTACAACCACATGTATCTTGCCTATGCCTTCAAAAACTCAACCGCAGAGGAGGCACAGCGGAAGCAAGGCACTCCGAGTGCCGCTTCTAATTAGGCCATGATGAATATTCATGGTCCCTCATGGGCGACCTGGTTGCTAGGGCTCGTACACCTTGTTGCTATCGTGGGCAGCAGGTACATGTATATGTAGGGCCCTTCAAAGCCTTCACCTTTTCACTGGCTCCAGGGCATACGGGGTTCATGCCTGGCTTTCATTGAGAACACTTGATATGACAATGTTGACATATGTCACCTTTTGTGGAAAATCCTTTTTTACAAAGTTCACCTTCTTTTGAATTGAAAACAAGGGTGTCCTTCAAAAACTTTGTCTGAAAGGTTGTTATTAAAACTCTGCCCACATGTACACGTAACTTGTACAAGCCCATGCGCATGTATCCTGTCCACTGTTATAAAAATCAAATGTACATGGGCGTGTACATGTACAGATTGAACTTAAAATCTTTTTTCTTTTTTCTTTTTTTTTATCATGCCAGCCTGGAGGATTTTCTATCAAGATGAATCAATATTTTTTATGTGTTGTTTGGTTGGATTTAACCTCTCCCGGTCAGGATTGCATATTCTTAGCCAGGTACAGCTGCCAAGGCATAAATCACACAGAAGTAGAAGCTAAGTTATGGTAGAAGGCCTGACTTGGGACTTGTACTTGGGGACAGCCAGAAGGCCAAGTATGGCAGCCATAATTAGGGGAATAAATTTAGCCGATAGGAAGGCAAGACAACACATGTTCTTTCCATCCATCTCCCAGATCTAACAGTGTTACTTATTTGGATCGTTTTTCCTATGACAACTTTTTTGTGTTTATTTTTAAGATGATATTAAATTGATTGGGATTTTGTCTGGCAGCACAAATGTTGATATTTTTGTTGGGGGGAGGGGCTGAAGTAGGTATGTTATGACTGTTCATAACGCTTTCGAAATTGTGTCCTGTAAACTGAGGTTGTATGAAATGTACCTGTACCCTGTCCCCTACTCCCCACCGCCCGGGGCCGTATCCTGCTAAATTCAATTCCCATTCCAGCCCTATCCCACCTCCTCCCAAGGTATCTTTGATGAGAAAAAGTGAAAACACGAACATTTGTACTGAAATGCAGCTGTGCTGCTCAAAACTGTACAAATTAAGTGCGATAAACATAACTGTTAATCAAATTATAACAATGTGTACACGTGTAACAGACAACAGATTCCAGAGATTTAGTTGTCCCAAACTATCATTGGTTCCATTTCATCTACCCTGGTAGAAAGAAACTCATTTGGGCCTCCCAAACAAAACAAGGACGAACAAGTCCAGAATAAACAAATGAAGAGTCCAGTCTTGGCTCTTATGTAGTGCAGGTTCATGATTACCTGGTAATTCATCAGTGTGACCTCACATCTGGCCTTGGGGGTCACCTGGCTATTTTTATCCACACCTCAGCTGGTCTGACAGTTGCTCCTTATGCCCAAGTCCTTCTTTGGGAGATGCTCATTCAACTGCCTGGACAGCTAGAGTGTAACTTCAAAGAAATGTGCAGTTGATATCTACACCTGGGGAGCAAAAGCCACGGTCCGAAAACAGTGGCAAACGCTGGCGAGGAGCTCACCAACCAAAGCGGAGGAGAGTAGGCAGGAAGGCTACAAGAAGACAAAGCGCATAAGGCACTCCCTTCCTGACCATACTGACTTCGGGCACATCGCACGCTGCTGCCGCTCCAGTGCGGGTCTTGCAGCACTCAAGCGAGCAAAGTCATCATCGATGATGACTTTGCTCGACTGCCACAGAAGAAGAATTTCAAGTACAACTGAGTTCCATGTGACTGTATTTCCATGCATACGCACATACCAGTTCATCATTTGGTGAATTACTCTAAAATGGTTTTGCAAACATCACACACCCAAAGCTCAGTGTATTCGTATTTTTATTCGCTTTTAAACTGATGGTTTTAATTTTTATTCTTTTGGCAAAGTGAAAAAAAGATGCTTGAAAGGTTTGAAATATTATGTTAGTTTAAGGACAGCCAAAAAGTGGCGGGAAAAAATCCAATCATTCAGAACTCGCAATGGATGAAAATGACAGGAACAATGATTACAAAGTTAAGTCGTCTTGATTACTGGACAGCTGAAAATGACAGTATTTCAGCCCAGGACTTTGAAAAAGTACATTTACTTGGGAAGTAAAGCAACTGAGAGGTAGAATCCTCTCCCATCTGCTCCAGATGTCGTCTGAAAACTTCTGACCTACTCACCTACAAAATACCAATGTAAAGTACAAGTTGTGTCACGGATACCTCATCTTTGCCCTCGCATTTTTGTTTCCGACCAGGAAAAAATGATTACAGCAAAGTGTAAACTAGCTGAGGTTGCTGGCTCGGCCAATTAGCATCCCAGTGACGGAATGCGAGATGAAAACCAGCGAGAGGTCGGTAACTCAGATGTGATATCAAGATCCCCAGGTCTGATAGTGCTCGGATTGTGTTTGGGACTTCCTCATGGGATCTGACCTCCTCAATTCAATTAGTGCAAGCTGGCCCTGGGTTATGGACACCAACCAAATTGAAATAAGAGACAAAGAAAGGCAAATAATAAAAACTCCGCGAGTTTGTGGGAAGCTTACAGAAGACATGGAAACAGATGCTGGACGTGAAGTGTTCAGCTTTAGAAAACTTCAGTCCAGATTTATCTTTTTCTTCACTTGACCGTGATATTTTTCTTTCTTTTATTTTTAATGGACCACTTTTTTTTTCACAGGCCAAACCATCAGGGCGGTTGGTCTCCAAATTCTTTTTGGATGTTTCAATCCATCAACTTTGGAATCAGTGTTTTTGGTGTCCTTGACAGTGGCACCATTCAAAATCTCCAAATCTCCAATAAGATTTAGATCCATCGCTTTCAGGTTACTGATACATGTATCTCTCTATTGCTAGAAAATTTTGACCGTATTTGGATAGATGTTAAGTGCATGACATCATGTTAGTCATTGTATGCCTTTCCAAAATGACCTGATCACGACCTGTTGGATGTCCGGACAAAATCTTCCAAGCCCGTCTCTCTTTAATGTGGCATCACTAATTGGGAATTCATCATCCTCATGCAAGCCAGACATGAACCGCCTGGTATCCCCTGGAGCCATTAGAGGTGAAAGATTTGAGGGGCCCCTACTTATACCTGCAGCCCACGATAGCAACAAGGTGTAGGAGCCCTAGCAACCAGGTCACCCGTGAGGGACCATGAATATTCATCATGGCCTAATTAGAAGCGACAGTGGGGAGAGTCTTGCTTCGTCCGTCCGTGCCGCAGCTCTTCTCTGCCGCCGTGAGCTGTCATACCTCGGCTGTCCAATTTGCATTCTTCATTCAAACGTTTGTGTAATTTCAGAGTGCAGTTTTCATTTCAGGGATCGTGTAATATTATCGCCGTAAATTACGAGTACTTAATCATTCATCGAGGTGATGCATTTTGTCTACGCTTTTCAACACGGATGCAAATGTGGGAACGTACATGTAAAATATGTTGTTGATCCAACTGGCAAGCTACGCCTAATTTTTACTGTTAATTTTTTCGTTGTTGTTTTTTATCCTATTCTGCAATAATTATACAAAAGTCCTTGGAAGCTCAGCGAGTTCCTTCCCTTTAAAAAGATGGTGTTCTTGTGGTTGTTAATAACACGAGAACTGAAATGCCCCAGTTTTTGGTTGTTTCAGGAACTGGTTGCTACTTGCCAAAATAAGGACATTCCAAACTACCAGAACATATTAAGTTGACAGTTGATGGAGGAATCCAGTTGTCTCAGTTGCTTTGGAGTGCATCACTTACGGGCGCTACTTTGCAGCAAAAGTACAATTTATGTGCAACTTGTACTCGCCCACGCATTGGAAATTGTTGAGATCATCCCTCCCAATCCCGCCCACTATTTCTTCAAACAGCCCCAAAGAGCTGCCTGAAACTTGCCCCATAGATTTTGTTCACAATCGTCCCCTCGAATCCAGTCAGTCAGGAATACACATGTATGTACATGTACATGTGCGTGGACTGTGCGTGTACATGTACAGTACTGTACACCAGTAGAATGCATACTGTGTACAACTGTACATGTATAACCCTGGTGCAGGCTGCGGAGTCAGGCAAGCACAATGGGGCATGAACTGCGCTGTTTATTTTGGGGTGGAGGGCCAGACATTGTGTTTTCCCCCAATCCCGATCCACGCAAATTGCCTCTTCAGCGACCAACACAGTTGAGTGATGATGAACAAGCCTTATTTTGACTGGGTTTTCTCCTGTTTTTTTTTTCCCTCTGGCTGGATATTTGTTCAGCGGTTAAGAGAAAAAACTAACATTTCATAGACAGGACAGTGGATGAAAATGGAGCCAAATGTTGTTGAACTGGTTTTTTGGAATGAAAGCTATCTTAAGTGGCCTTGCCAGCGGCCTTGTTGAGGATAAACGGTGTTTACTGGCAGAAGTTTTCTGGAAGGTTTTTGAATTGGGTTGTTCTCTCCGAGCCCAAATCTGACTGAGATGTTTCACATTGTACAGACCGGTACATGTACATGTGGCCTGGTGAAAATATTAAAAAGATATATATTTCAAAAAAAATAAATAAATGATAGTTGATTGACCTCTTTGTCAAAGTCCCCTCAAAATTGGTTGTATTTTAAATCAGATTTGTTTTTCATGACTAGATTTGCTGTCCAAGTGTTTCATGGAATTCTTACAAAGCGTCACTTATCTGAGAATCTGCTTTTTTTTCCCCTGAGACCAGTCCTTCCTGTGACTGAACACATTCGTCATCAAAAATGGTGGACAGGATTTTGAAGCCTTAACAGCTCCAGAGCAACCCATCTGCAGTAGCTCACATACATGGAACAGTAACGGGCTCAGTACCTGAATCTTAACATTCTGTTAAAAGGGATAGAAAAACACTTGAGTAATCCCCTCAATGGACATAAATACTCAGCATAGAATCCCCTAATCCTTACAGTGGATGGCCCCCTTACAATTCTTCATTCGTGTCAAAGGTTAATCCCCTCGGTGATTTCTGCTCCACGCACTGGCCTGGTGGCACGAGGTTACTCTCCCCTCTCAGAGAGGAAAAAGGTAAACCTCATTGTGAGGAAACCCTACATGGATAAATCTCAGTTGAATGTAAGAGCACAGTTTAATACAATGCACTCAGTGGCTGTGAACGCATTTCTATCACGGGGCCAGGTTTTAGGATTAATTTACGTGTCAATCGTGAGAAAAAAAACCTGAAATTTCCTTCTAAAAATTCATTGAAAGCCTGTCATCAGTGATAAGTCTTTGCGAGAAAAAGTGACTTGTCTTGCAACAGTTTCCTCGTCCATGCTGATGCGCATCGATGCACTGTAAATTCAGGAATGACGCTCATGTTCGGGCGGACATTTTATGTTGATTTATGCCGTTTGCAGTGAGGAGATGGGCATGAAGTGAATACGAGTGTTCGCATTCGCACACACAGGTGGATATTCCCCTCATGCACTCTCACTGAGTGCATTACCTCACTGACGGACTAGAAAGTGTAACACAAGTATCTCACCCCACGTCAATCCCCGCCCCTGCTGTATTCTTGTATCGGATAACAGGAGAGTAACTAAGCCTTGCTCGGTGTCAATGCTGATTTCACACAAACCACTTGGGAGCGGCCCGTCTGCTGAATTCACAGTATATGAACATGTATCCTGGGGACTACCGGGGACTACGGGGGTTGGGTGGTGATTGCCAGTCTGTCTAAATCCATTGAAATCGGAGTCCTGTTTTATTGGGTTCATAATTCGTGGCATTGATGGGGGAGCTTTTTCCTGGCCTGTTTCTCATGACAAGGAAGGCCAGTGTTGGTGACCTTCTCTGGGTGTTTGCTGGGATGAACCCTGCTGTTCACAAACCAGATGGCCCATTATTCGGTTGGGTATTCTCACCGTCTGGGAACTGGTGCGGATCCCGAGGAAAGAGAGGCTATTTTTGTGCCTCTTGGAGAATGAGGGGAGTCCATTTCTTGGGCTGGTCAGAGTTGCATGACTACAGGTGGCGACGGAAGAAACTGCTTCTGAAAATTGGCTTGATCGAAGATCGAAATTGAATTGTTCTCTAGACTTTGTTGCCTCAGGTGAAGTCTCTCAGGAACAAGAAAACTAGCTCGGGTACAGGCTCATTTTGGACTGAAGTGTGGAGCACCAAAGGGCAGAAGAAACATACCAGGCATACACACTGAGGTTTCATTCAGGATTTCAAACCCAATGTAACCAGGGGTTTAAGATTTGGAATAAGTTGCAATTTATGCAGAAGTAACCCGGCACTAATGTAGCAAGCAGTCACAGACGATCACAGACAGATTTCAGTATCACTCTGTTTATAGATGGGTCTGCTCTGTCTAACAAATCAGCCACTATATATGTAGTATTTCTTATGTTTCAAGATGTTTCCCCAAGTGGAGGGACTTTGGACTTGTCCAAATCATTGTTCATTAAGTCCAGTTGCGTCGGAGCACATTTAATATGCATGCATATGTGGATGCTTGTTCCTTTTATTAGAAAAAAAAAACGGTCTTTCAGCCCACTGCATTCATGTGTTGTGGGTGCGGCAGGCACACGGCGCTATTCAACCTCAAATAGCTTGGGTTACAGTTGACAATGGCATGCCCCGATGGAAAGCGCCCCCGTGAAGAGGTGAAAATGAATTTCACGGTGTGAGCTGGGAGTGTACATGTACTGGCTGTCGTGTGCTGTACTCACAGGACAATACGGCCGTTTCACAGTAGGGCGCCACCGAGAGTTTGCAACGCGTTGGCCAATCACAATGCTCGAAATTTGTCGACCCTTTCTAAACGCGCATCGGGTCGACAACTTTCGCGCATTGTGATTGGCCAACGCGTTGCAAACTCTTGGCGGCGCACTATTGTGAAACGGCCGTATTATGCTTCTGTTTGGATCAGGGTTATAATGAATGCCTACATGGACATGTAGGTCCACATACACAGGTTGCTCGCCGTACATGTACATTCATGTGTAATCCACAGACTGAGTTTGAAGTATGTAGGCCTACCCACACCACCGTAAACTAATACATATGTACGTACCACTGCACCTGAAGCGTTGTTAATGAGTTTCATGGATCTGTGCATCTGTAAATAGTGAGAAGCACAAATACATGGACACTTTTTGGAGTATTGTTTCCATGTTCTCTTGTGCTGGTTATGTCTGAGCACGGAGGAATAAGAACACGGATTCACAGTTTTTGTGTCTGATTTGAGTCGGAGTATTGTGCCAAAGTTTTATATTTTGACAATCTGAGGACCTTGCTATTAAGCATAGAGTAATGCTCAAGATCTTGCCTAAGTTTGTACCGGTATACAGTGCATTCCATACATGTGTGGGCAACTTTACATGACTATGTGCACTGTACATACACATGTAGATTGCCATGTCTTTATGAACTCACATTGCAGACACTACCACAAGCCTAGAGGTTGGTTGAAACCAAAATGGACGCATGAGAGAACCAGACATCTTCACATGTACATGAACATCATAATTGATATGATTAATGGACACCTTTCATGCTGAAGTAACCTCCACCAAGGAATATTCATGTCAGTACAAGGACAGCGCATGTGTAATCCCCAGCAATTTATCACCCGCTGCTGTCACATGCTCGCCAAGCGTTGCAGCATTTGACATGAACCTGCAATATAAAACTCAATTGTTACCCCACCTGGGTCAGATTATGACCTTTGCAACCCAAGGAGGTGTCTGTTGTCGGATCTGGGCCGCACCTGTGGCAGAAGTTGCCTTCATCCCCAGGCTCAGGTGCGGGGTACCAAAAATAATAACACCAAGTTACAAATTTTATGCTCCAGGAGGTTTTGGCATTTCATTTCTTAGGCTGGCCTATATCCTGTCTGCAGTTATTCCAACAATCACCCCCCCCCCATCATTATTACTGTAATGGTATTGCCCGTTGACTGATGTGAACAATGGTAAGGGCCAGACACCAGAAGACAATAGGTCTTAAAACTTATACAAACATCTGGAAATGTTTGGGGTCAGCGGCAATACAGGCTGGGCTATTGTGAACCTGACCTTGTGCTATGTGCTAAGAGAACAAATTGAAAGTTGATTTCTGTGAGAACCACTTCCAACGAGCCCCGCTGTAGTTGTCGTAAATAGAAAGGCAGGGTACATTCGGGATAAGGCTAGGGATCTCCAGTACAGTTAAAGTTGAACAGTAAGTAATCCAAACGGGAGAGTTTGAGTGACATGTAGACCTTGTAGATCTCCCTCCTTTGTTCCAATGAGCAGGTTCCAGGTTCTATAAGGCCAAACCAAAAACAACTGTGTTTCCTGTTACCCGACCCAACCTACATGTAGAAAATCATGCGAAACCTTAATTCAACAAATCAATCAAATATAAAAACTTATGGTGCCTTGCCCTGAGCCTAATTTTGTTTACAACATCCTGTACATTGTATTGTTTTAATTTTTTGGCAAGAGATGGACGGCTCTTCTGTGTTTGTATTTCAACAACCAGCTGCTTTACTACTCAATCACAGTGCTGATATGTAATATTGACGTGCACATGTACAGTATGAATCCGACACTGACTTAGTACCTGTTACCAATATAGGCGCCTCCCCCCTAAAAAATACAGACCATCATCCCACCCTAATTTTTTGGGCTATAAAAATTTAGAGTAAAATAAAACCATTTTACCCAACCAACCACCCTAATTTAATAGGAAACACAACTAATTTTTTGTTTGGCCTAACCTGATCACTGTCTTGTCCTGCCACATTTTTTGGTCAAGAGTTTGATCCCCTGTTGAATTTGCTTTGCAAGTTCCCATTGTATTGTCGTCTTCTGATGATTATAAACATGAAACTGGACAAGTCTGTGATTGCTTGAAGGTCTGCATGAATTTCAGTGTTTCTTATTCTACTCTTGGTCATTTGGATGGGGAAAACCCACAAGAATTTTACATCGCTTGTCTTTATGGTGTCACGCATGGCATAAAAGGGATCCAAGTTCTTTTCAACAGGTTACGAATTACAAGGCTCTAGTGATTATTGTAATTTATGTCTGGAAATCTAATTGAACAATGCTTCTCTTTTCCTCAAGAACATGTCTTCACTGGCCTGCCAGAATTTCCCCTTTGATGTAGAGATAACTATTTTGACTAATCCACTTCTGCTTTCCCGGACATTTGTGGCTGGAAATAAATATTGAAGTTAAAGTGCAGGGCAGCTGTGATGTTCTTTGAAAAATGAGGCTGATCGGTAACAAAGACCTGTCTGCACTTATCTGCTCGTAGTAAAAAGTAAAGCTACCAACAAGGTTGGGGATAGATCTGAAACTTTGCAGGAGTGGACCTTCAAGTGGTCAAAGGGTAAAGGTGTACCCATGTTTGTTTCTTTTAGGTTCACCAAATACCCAGGGCCTTTCCCATTAATCAGAAGGTCGTAAACCAGTACCTACATTGTGCATGTACCACTTGATAAATATGTCCTTACATTACAACCTGCAAGTAGCTCACACTTGAGGAGCTTCCATTTTGATAAACTGTAGTCATGGTGACAGAGCGTTTTAGTACAAGTCAGTGATCCACGTCATGTAAACCCGTTTAATCTGTAATGGCAATTACTTTTTTAACGTTTGACCAATTGCAGAAACTGTTATACACCCACATTTCAGTCATGACAAACATGTTTTCATTGCAATAAACTCTGTGATTGATATCAGTAGGAGGTTTCCTATCAATCGGAAGTTTGTCCAATGCTAATAACGGTTTAAAGTCCACTCATTTAGATTTCATAGTGTAGCAAACACCATGTAAACTCTGTAACAGGTGCACCCGGGCTTGTGGGAGCTGTTGCAATGTTTCCTACTGAGCCACTGCGATAGTTTCCCTTGGGTCTAAATCAAAACCATATGTCCACGCTATGAAATCATTCATATTATGGGAAAAATATAATCCAATGCTTTTATCTTTTCTGTTTATTTTCTGAACAACAAGTCCTTTTGATATTAGTTTTAGTTTTAAAGCTTGAGGTGTAATACCTTATGCCTTGGAGCGTGGTTTTTATCTCAAGTCTTGCACTTTCACTCTTGGCAAGTTTTTACAGCGCCTAGTTTGAAATATAAATGGACGCTTTGTTTCTGATGATTCTTTTATGCAGGCTTAACTATTTTGTTTTGGCCACAGTACACTTTCGGTCAAAGGTATTTGACAAGCTGAGCTTTTCTGTTTTGGCCACAAAGTGTACTTTCAGTTATTTGTTTCCTTTGTTTACATTAATACCCTTTCTAATTTCTTACTTGTGTTTAAGAAAACTTCAAAGTGAAAAGTACATATATCATATACAAAACAAAAACTAGAGCCTTTGCTTTGTGTTGAAGTTGGCAAAAGTCATTTCTGGAATGCAGTTGATCTTTTTCTCTTTTCTGTAAATTCCATCAGAAATGAATGACAGAATTTGTTGTTCTTTTACAGGTGCTACCAAGGATCTGGGTGCCTCGCTAACGAGAATGTGTATCAGACATAAGACCATTGAACTCAAACTCAAGTCTTTCACCAAGTAAGTGACTCGCTGATGGTCAGGATGCCTTGTCTTTATTCAGGCAAATCCATAGAGAGAGCCGACATAAAACAGAGCCACGATTGCCACACTTTTTTTCATAAAGCCACTTTTTTATGTTGGGACATTTTAGCCCATACATCTAGGTCAGTTTTGTTTGTTTTTAAATATGAAATATGCATTTAAGACCAGCTCTGGAGAAGGGATGCAACTAATGCCAGAGCCGCATCGTTCGGTCACCTGAGCTGGTCTTAAACATTAGTTTAAGACCAGCCAAGAACATACATTTATTCCCATTCATTAATACCGTTTTAGTCAGAGAGTCAAAAGAAGTCAATATATAATGGATTTCCAGCAATTTTGATCTGGAATGTTACTTTCCTTTTGCCAAACACCCCCGTCCATTTTATGGAATATTCCTTGTGCAAATTGTCCAATTGGGGTGCGAGTGGAGAGCCCCATGCTCACAGACGCTTGACCAATCAGACAGTAGGGTAAACTGCCCCGTATCCAGATGCCAGCACGTGATTTACGCAGCGAGCATTGTCATTTCTCATCGGGCATTATCAAGTGTTAACACACAATCAGGTTACACGTTGTTGAATTGGGAGACTGTCTGAGGTATTTATGAATTTTCAGCAACTTAATTGGCACCAAAGATCGTATCGCGGCGCAAGATGGCAAACTTCACCGTGAATACACGTAAAACATTGTAATTGCATGGGTGCCAATTGAGTAAGCGATACGCCTGCGCATCGCGCAGGCGCTGCGGCAGCCACGTGCACCTGGTGAGTTTGCGCTGAAGCATTATCATAAACTGCGCAGGCGTATCGCTTGCTCAAATGGCGCCCATGGTAATTACACCTTTAGGGCAGAGTTATCCATCTTTCACCTTCGGCGCTATACGATCTTTGGTTAACACTCCCCATAACTTTACCCATATGCACACCAGGTGACCATGGAAACGAGCATGAAGAAGTTTTGATGGCTCCCTTAGCTAATGTCAGTGGAAAGTTTTAACCCAAACTCGATATACACCATGTAGGATTTGTCATTACTATGAGAGCATAATTTTACAGAGTCCATGAATGTCATAATAACTCACATTATAGATGTTGATGATCCTACCAAATGTATCTCTTTCTCCTTTGACCCCCTCATCAGTGCCATCATGGAGTGTCTGGTGAATCCACTTCAGGAGCGCATGGAGGACTGGAAGAAGATCACTACGCAACTGGACAAAGAGCACGCCAAAGGTAGCCATGGTTACAACTGACTCCCTCCTCCCCATCCTTGAAAGCCTTGTCTTCCTTGTTTGTTTGAAACAGGCGTGTACCCATGAAAGCCATTGGCTAGTAGCTGCAACCATTTCCCATAGATCTTCTTTGAACCTTATGCCCTCCCTGTCACAGTGACAATGAGACCGAATCTTGAAGTCTTTCATCACTGTATAAATCAGGCTTGAAATGTGATACAAATGATGTGCAGATAGACGTGCTCAGCACTTTGACTGTTCAGGATAGCTAAACCGGTCACTGCCTTTATGAATAATTCTGATCTGAAGAGAACGAGAGAAAAGCCATCCATCCTTGCCCAGAATGGGTATCCCCTGTCTTTGTACAGTTGCCCACAGGGGATGTGGTGTGATGTGATAAAGAAAATTGCACAGGTGGATGAATTGATGGAGATGGGAGCTACATGTCGTGATCTGGGTAGGGGGCTGTCACTGCACCCTGCCCGGCCACAACAGACAGGCAAGAAGGCAGTTCCCTTGATGGCCATTAGTGAGTCTGGGAGCAAGCTCTGGCCCATCCTGATGAAGATATCACAGCCTGTGTCATGGCTCGCACCTCCCCCCCTCCCACGGGCGGGCGTGTTCATGTTCCAGAAGATTAAGTGGTTTATGTCATTCTGGCTGAAAACAGCACCTGCAAAATCACAGCCGGGAAAAATAATAAGCCCACGCATTTCAAAGAAATATTTTTGCCCCTTGGCTAGGAAAGAATTACAAAGTAGCATTTTTCTGTTTCAGTTCAGATAACCAGAATTTGTCTCCTGAGACATACGTGTACATGTATCGGCATAAGTGTAATTGTTATCCCTAAAGGGCCTAAAAGCAACACAAACACGAACTTGTGACGTCAGGTCAAATATTTGCCGTGTGAATTGGCAAAAAGTAAATCCCTTTCAACTCGGTGACATTTTGCTGCAAATCTTTTGTGATGTCAAATCTCCTTTGCACTCCGCATTGGCCTGTAGGGTGAATTAGCCTGAAGGTGTGTGAAAAACCATGTGAAAATTGACAGATCAGGACTTATTCGATTAAGAAATGGTTGAAGCAATCACAGATGTCAATGGAGTGGTCGCGCATGTGTAAAGAGCTAGCAGATGGCGCTACGCTCAAAAAAGAAAATCAGATGTCAGAGAATGATTGGCTTGTTTCTGCAGATTGAAGTCCCATGTACGTGCACACCTGGGCATGCTGTTAAAATAACTAGCATTTAGGAAGTCGTTTGGTATTCAGTGCTACACATCACAATGCAAGGCCATTACATCGTCTCAAAATGGTTATATCATTTGCAAATATGCATTATGCATTCAGCTTGCAGATGGGGCGCAATCAGTGCTTTATGGGGGTCATGTACTTTGGGGCCTAGCAGAATTACCCCCCCCCCTGCGTTTGGCACAGTTCCCTCTATCTGACTTCCATGAAGCTGTTCAGTGCAGAGGGTGCTCAAACGTTGATACACAGAGAAAACAGTCCGAATGTATGAATTGGCTTTTGGGGATAACATTAATGCCTCAACATTCACTAGGTCAACATGCTGGCATCCAGAAAGTGGGGAAAAAATCAGGTTGAAGATTGCCAGTTGGGCAGACTTTGAAAAATGTCATTGTTTTTTCATCATTTGAGATTTGAAGTACAGGCCTAAAATTATTCAATAATGCATTGTCACACCTTCACATTTGATAAAAGACTTCTTAATTTTTCGAAAGAGGCAAGCATGACTGAAAAAGTCTAAAATAATTTTCGAGAGACTCAAGTGCATCAATCAGCATTTAGGTTTTCAACAAAACTCACTGGACCACTCAAGTGTAACACCTTCTCTGCAAAATTTGACGTTGCGAAGAGATATTTATGCACAAGGTACTCGCGTGTAATTCTTTTCCTTTGCAGCGAGTAGACTATGTCTGATGGATTCGATGATTTCAAAAAGTCACAAACAGAGGCTGTGTCTCTGCTGCCTATCTCTCGTCAATTCCATTTGGAGTTTGTACCCAATTGATTGGCCCATGGCGGCGTCAATGCCATGCAGGGTCGCTGCAGTTGAAAGCAACATGGTCCCTAATCCAGGCGCTTTGCTGGGCAAATCAAATCCAATCTGCTTAGAAATTAATCTGGTCTTTGATTCTGTGGACTGCGGGGAGGGGAATAATGACAGTCATGTTTGATGTGACAGTGTGTCCTCGTAGGGGTCAGCGGGTGTTAAATGTGTCATCTATTGTCCTTGTGACTTTGCTGGATTTTACGTCATGTGGATGACCAGGTTTATATAGAGCTGGTATCAACAAATTGGTAGCTTGACCTGTATATCACACATTTAATCTTTTTTTTCATAAATCCATGTAATAGTGTCAAAATATGTTACCGGTATGTCAGTGTATATTGAAATTGCAGAAGTTGTCAATCTCTGTGTATTCATTGCTTTATCCCGTTCGTAAGTGTGACATCACTTCAGTTTAAACCACGCCCACTGCACACGTGCACTGCACATAGAGTTGTGCTTGGAACATGGTAAATGGAACCACAAAACTGGAAGTTATCGCGCAACTTCAGCGATTGTCCAATGAGAGCCTGCAAATCGTGGCGCATCCGCCTTTGTGACGAAGTCACTTATGAACCAGATAGAGAAAGAACCAGAAAGAGCCGCAGATTTAGGTACACTAAAAAGCTTTTGAATTTCATTAGTCCAACACAAGCAGATTCAAAATGGCTACCCTTTCACTGTTTGTTGGAAATTTAGCGTCATCTCCAGCACTTTCTTATCTGCTTCTCTCTCTGCTTTTTAAACAGATTACAAGAAAGCCAGACAGGATATCAAGAAGAAGTCGTCCGATACTGTGAGACTGCAGAAGAAAGCCAGAAAAGGTACCCAATACACGAGAGCAAAGCTTTGAGTGTATCATCAGTCAGGAACATACATGTACTTCCGTGAAGTTTGTTGCACATTTACAATAACTTCCATTTCTTCCACTGTTGGGGTCCGAACAAAAGCCAGCCGTTTCCAACACCAACAACTGGTGCTTTACAGAAATTACATTCTTCACTTGTCAAGCATGGTCTGCCAACTGTCTTAAAGATGTTATCACAGCATATGTATCAGAGTACAGAAACCAGACTGTATACTTTAAACCAATCACATTGCAGCATGTGAGTATGACTAGACCAACAGCCCTTGGGCAACAAATTGCCATATATCCTATTTCGAGACAGATATTAAAGGAAGTTGACAGTGCCTCGGGACATCACAGGTCAGGCAGTCATAGGTCAATCTCACATGTGTTTCCAAGCCAACATCCTTTCCGTTTCATCAACTGATTTAAACTGGAAATAGCTCGCTGAGCAGAAGTAACCTTAGTTGAAACAGGTGTTAAAGATGTTGAACAGGGCATGTTGACTTTTACATGGCTACCTCTGATGTGGTTCAGAACATGAGCATGATGAGTAAAGTGGACATGACTCAGAAAGAAAATCACTTAATCAATAAGGGGGGGGATGTACGAGCAGCGTACGCCCCACACTTCCTAGTCTCCGTGTGCGGTTTGCAGAAGTTGTGATTGAGGTTTGTGTGGGTAAGTATCCTGTGTCATCATCAATGTAGATCCACACATACTTAATTCTCAAAGGGCCACTCATCCAGCGTCCAGGGTAGGAGCCGATGATTGTGGGTACCGGGCTTGTTGCGGGAAGCAAGAAGAATGATGTATGAGCATCTGCGGCGTCAGCCGACACGATTTCATGTATTGCTGCGGTGTGCCGTAACTCATGCTGCAACCAGCCAGTCGAGTCATGATCATATTTTGAACCACTGCTTGCTGAGGGCCATTGCTCAAAATATACGACGTGTTTGATTTTCGCCATCGTTAGGCAGCTGCGTCATTGCCTCTAGTCATTGCAACTGAAGTGTACTGTGTTGTTTCAAAGCCTTTTTAATCATGCAACGAGTATGGTCTTGTAGGCTGTTTACAAACTGAAGGCAAGAGAAATCAAAAGCCATATTTTAAACCTTTACTCTGTCTTAGGATTCTTACATATACATTGTATATATATCTGTTGAGACAATGGCTAAGGAGATATACAGTTGAATGTGGCTATAAAAACCTCTCGATAGACAGAATCTTTGGCTATACATACACTTAACATTTTGCTCTGAATTTTACATCACGTTGCTGGAACAATGCCAATTTTTTTCTTGTTCTGAAATGCATCACATGACATCAGTGTTTTCCTTGTTCTTAAATCCTGCTTGACTGCCTCCATCAGGCAAGGAGGACTCGACAATAAAACACCACAATGAAACACTAAGTATGAGGAAACTAAGCATTGACTATTCATGTTTCACTCATGTTTATTCATTGGCATGTGTCCATTTCAAACTGAGCCACTGCACGGGGTCTCTACTGGTTGTGGTCCCATTCATTCAGTTGTCCGCGCAATTTCATTCACTCTGTGTAATCGTTTGATTCATTCTGCTTGGTCGTTGCTGTTTGTGGCAGATTTGTTGAAACATTTTAAGGTGTTTGGCAGAAGGGGAGAGTGTCTTCTTGCCAAAAAATGCATCTCGGTTGCAATTGTCCTAAAGATTAGGGATTGGTTCACTCACACAAACCTACAATCATACCAGTACCTGAATGTAATGTACCAGAAGTGTCTTCTATGGCCAACAACTGTTTGTGCACGTGGCGTGATGTTTGCATAGAAATCAGTCCGCACACTCTACCAAAATGTCCCCTCACCTGTCTGCCATTTATGGGCCACAGAGTGCCCCCAGCAGATAGCACGCACACAGGAAAAGCTGTCAAAGGACCTTCCAGCTGACCGCTGTCCATACCCAGTAACCTCAACAGAAATCACCATGGTAATCCTTACAATGGGACAGTTCAGTGGGCAAACCGAATGAGGCATTTCTCTGTCGATTCAGTCGTGCCGTGAACATCGATGGTGAATTGTTTTTATTACGAACGATGGGACCAGAACCACCTGCCAATTCTGCACAGCTGTAGGCACCCACTGGTTGGCCGTAGGAGTCCAAACAAAAGACGAAAGATAGTACAACCAACCTGTCTCTACCGACCGTTTATAAACCTAATGTTTGATTGGGCTGAACTACTTTTCTGAACATGATACTTTCTGTTTTGCACCACTTCACGGAGTCTCTCTGTATTATGCTGTCTGTATTTGTAGAAAGTTTTTTTCTATCTATTTCTGTTTATTTGTTTTTGAAGCATGTTGTGAAAGTCTTGAAGCTCAACCTTTAGACATTATATCTCTTTATTTGGATCCTTTCAGCCAGTCTGTCATGTTGATTTGATTGTTGAGTTTCTAGAGGGCCACACGTTGTCTGCATGCGGTTTGTGACAATGAATCCTTTCTTGTCTTCGAAATCAGCACTGTGGCATTTTAGCACCTCTTATTTTTTGTCACTTGTGGGGTCCAGTTTAAGCACTATACATGTATATATAACGGGTTTGCCCTTACCCAACGTACTCCCATTCGAGTGGTTAAGACATCTGCACTAGTAAGCAGGAGGTCGTGGGTTCGAGTCCCACCCGAGTAAGCTTGTGAGGTTTTTTTTCGCAAGCTCTCGGACAAGCACTGAGCATACAGTGCTTATTAATATACGTTGGGTAAGGGCAAACCCGTTATATATAATTAACATCTCCCCAACGCAAAAATACATCTTGAAAACTATACATGTAGTTATGCGGAGTGAAATTGGTAAGAGCTCTGAGTTGGGCTTTGGTCTGTCAGTTTTAATAGTGTACCTTACATGTGTGTTTACTTGTACACGTAGCTGTCTGCTTGAATGTCCTGCACTGCTGCAGCACACATGGGGTTGGTTGTGGGTTCCAGTCCCGTCTGGGTAGGCTTGAAGAATTTAATTGCGTCCAGTTACAAAGAGCTGAGTGTAGAGTCCCATCACTTGGGCTGAGATCAGCGTCTCACAGGAATTAACATTTACCTTTATTCATCATCGCAGGTAAAGCAGACATCCAGTATCGATTGGACAGCGCCATGCACGATGTCAATGACATGTACCTGCTGTTGGAGGAGCAAGAGAAGAACGCCGTCCGGGGAGGCATGATTGAGGAGAGGAGCCGCTTCTGCATGCTCATCAACTGCTTCAAACCAGTCGTGGTGAGCAAAAGCCGTGTCCCAATCACATGGCTGCGGCTGGGAATGAGACTAAACCGGCAACCAGAATTAGAAGCCCTTACAATAGTGGCATCTCTTTGGATTATAGATTGGCTATGGATCCCAGGAGAAATCCTGGAAAAAAGTTGTAAAGGAAAGTCATCGAAAACCGGGAACCAGAATTAGAAGCCCTTACAATAGTGGCATATCTTTGGATTATAGGTAGGCTATGGTTCCCAGGAGAAATCTTGGAAAACCTAGAAAACTGTCGTAAAGGAAAGTCATTGAAACTTGGGGGAAAATGCGGTGTCCTGGAGTCCTGTTAGAAGAATTTCGTTGAAAGTCATTGAAATCAAGATCATGTAAGGGTTCTTTTTAATGAGATAATGGAATGATGTGAATATACAGGCTCTCCTGGTAGTCTACAGTCGTGGCTGTGGCAGTCCTCCAGTTCAAAAACCCCAAACTATTTTAACTTTCCTCTGCAAACTGGTATTAAACGTCAGGCAAATTGTCACCTTTTGTTCCTGAAAGTCCTTGAAAAGCTATGGAATTTAGTTTTCAAATTTCTGCAAGAACCCTGATAGGCACTATGTTTTGATGTATCACTCGTCTGTTAGGAAAATAGGCATTATATTGGTGAAAAAATTTAAGGGTGCCTTTTTTTTTACATTGGGAAGATTGTTTTAATAAACCCCAAAGTGGCCATGGTGCCTTGCGACTCAGTTGTTAGGTTGGGTCAGGTATAAGATTTAATAGTGATGGTTTTTGGAGACATGACCCACGTTACAAATCAGAAGTGCAGGTGTACTTCTCTTTCACATTTGTTTAGGATGAGGAGATATCGATGTTATCCGAGGTGACACGTCTCGAGTCAGTCCTCGGTGAACTGGTGGAGCACAGCAAGGACCCCTACATCTTGCCCCCCTCCAGCGAACAGGTCATCATGGACATTAAGGGTCAAGAGATCAAGTTGGCGTACCAGGTGTGTGAGAAACTGCCTCAAATTGCTACTCAGAGTTTTGAGTCCTCACTCAGTGTTGAGTCTTCATTCAGAGTGAGTCTTCACTCGGTGTTTGAGTCTTCAATCGGAGTTGGAGTCTTCACTCAGTTTGAGTCTTCACTTTGGGTCAGATTTGAGTCTGGCTTGAGTTAGACTGTGAGTAACAAAATGTATTTCTCAAGCTGGACTCAAATAACAATGAATGGAAACCTGAACTAGCTCATGATTTGTGAAATTGAGTATTGTCCACATTGTAAAATACTTCCATGAGATGTCTTTGAGAATGTCTCCTGTTTGATCAAATATTTTCTCTTTATGTATCTAATGAAGCTTTTATTTCGGTTCTCCACAGACACCCCCAGGTTCCCCCTCACCCTCGTCTGGTTCCCGGAAGTCTAGCATGTGCAGTCTGAGCAGCATGACCAGCTCAGACTCGCGTTCCAGCAGCTCCACCAACTCCCACTCCCCCGGGGCCAACTTTGTCCGTCACCGCAGCCTATCGCAGCCCAACAGCGCCTACCGCCTCTCCAGCGTCTCCTCTCAGGATTCTGGCTTCACCTCCCAGGACATGCTGTTCCCGGCCCAGCCTGGCACCCCACCTCAGACGGTGCCCGAAGAGACGGCGCAGGTTGGTGGTAATCTTCAGGCTTTGTCCCTGGAGTTATGGCTGCGGTTGGAGATAGCGCACATGCGGTTGATACTCACATATAGTGCCACTAGCCACAGCCAATAGGGTCGTATTTCAGTTAACAACTTTTTGGATAGATTTGAAACAACAAATTTTTGATACGTGTAGATTGAGATATTCCATGCAGTAGACAGAAGAAGGGATTAATTAAAGCTTCTAATTGAAATTTATGTACGAAATCTTCTTCCCTGACAAACATCCACTTCCCACAATGCACTGAGAAAATGGCCTTTCCATGGCAATCTGTCCGTAGTGCACTATATTGTGAACCACTTGAACTGATTTGGACACGGCCTTACTTTCAAGCGATGCACTTCTGTACATTATTAACCTCAACCTTTTGGGCATTTTTTTTTTCAAAGAACCTTCCTTCAGCTAAAAAGCCAAATCTGTTCAACTTTCAAACAGCTCTTTCTCTGAGCTTCTACGTAATTAGGACATTAAGCCTGTTGCAAGGTTTCTGTGTTCGAGTCACATTCACAAAAGTCCATTACAATGTAGACATTGAAGTACTGGCTGAACAGATCTTATTATGCAGTTCTGTAGAACGACTCCTGTAAGAATCTCTATCATCTTATTGCCATATTTTTTCTATTATCCATTGTTTTTTGTTCTCAATTTTTTTGACAAAGATTTGCCTCAACCCTTATTGATACTATCCGCCCAAACCCAGCCACCTGTTTTTTTTTCCACCTGTAGCAACGACTCTTGCACTGTGCCTCCACCCCCTATGAGCTGGAGCACCAGTCTTCCAGCGAGTGCAGCACGCCCTCCTCCCCAACTCCACCCCCAACCGCCTCCCAGTTCACCATCCCGCCTTCCCAGGCACCGCCCCCGCCCAGCTGGCTAGTCAACTTCAGCCAGTCGGAGAAGCTGCAGCGGCCCAAGAGCATCCCCACCCCCCTGGTGCCGTCAGGGACCCGCCCCCCGCCGCCGCCAGTCGCCGATAAGCCCTTGGTGTCTCCCAAGCCCAAGACGGGCGATGCCAAGGCCGGCAGTACGCCCTTCGTGCCTGACTTCAACACGCCCCAGTCCAACCAAAGTAAGCCTCAACTCATAAAAACTTGTGGATTATGATTTCGTGATAAAAATATTTCAAGCGCTGTGCGGTGTTTATTTTCATAAAGTCAGGCTACTTCTCGATTATCATCTCAACATTGTAAGGCCAGTTAGAAGAGTAAACTTGTGTTGTGTCTCTGTCCAATTCCTGCTTTTAGATCTGCAATTTAGAAACAGGTTTTTGTCGGATGACCGTGGATTTTTTTTGCAGATGGAAGGGGTTTTGTTATGTAATAGATCATTTTCCAAGATCCTGTAGAGAGATGAAGACAGAGCAGAGACATTTCGTGCAGTATGGCGGAGTCACACGGACTGAGGCTGATAACTTACTGTATTGATGAATGGATGCTCAGATCCCGAAATGCACTCAATGTGATCTGTTTATGTGTGGACCCACTGAGTTCGGTGTCTATTTTTTTTACTGAACTTAGAATTCTCTGGGTTTTTTTTCACCAAAATTATATTGAAACAAATGAGGATCAAACTTTGTGTGGAAAATGGACAAGTAAGATCTAGAGAAACTAACTTCCCGCTTTGGGACCTTTTGGTGAAGAAATCAGTGGATGTGCTTGATAACTGCATTGACTCCTGTTTGCTTGACAGTCGTGCCTCGTCCCCTGTGTGCCAGTGGACAACCGTTGTCAAACGCTGACCTTTACAGACAGAGAAGCGCCACGCTACCGGCGAGAAGGCACACACACGTGAGTAGGGTAGTCACAAAAAACCAATATATGATATTGACAGTGGTCCAAACATAAGAACTCAACTACATCATTTGCAAGAGGTTAATGTTAAAATTGCACCAGCACTGAATTCACTGTGAAATGATTTTCGTCTGCCATGCCGTCATTTTAGAGGCTTTCAACTCGGGACAGATTCCATAAGAGTTAAGCCAAAAGGCACAGATGGAGACAAATCCAACATTTTGGGAAGCCCCACTCATTTCTGAATCAATTTACGAGCATGGAGACATTGCCCGAAACGCTTTGTATGAATTTCGTGTCGCTGTCACTATTTTGGCAGAGCTCAATGCCGTCAGCACTGTACTCCCTGGATTCCGACGGCACAACCAGCAGCCACGGATCGCTCAGCACCTCCAGTGGCTACAGTACCCAGTCCACCACGGGGACCAACTCTGACGAAATGCTGACGTTGCAAGGTTTGTACCTGACCACAGCTTGGCTTGACCTCAAGAGTTCCACGGTCTCTTGCACAGCATTGAACTAATCACTGATGACAGAGGCGAGAGCTGTGAAATGGCATCGTCTGTAGGGGGCCCCAAAACAGCATTAGTAAGAACAAATTTGCAGTAGTATCCATAGGCGAGGGCCAATTTGCAGCAGTATCCATAGGCAAGGGCCAATTTGCAACAGTATCCATAGGCGAGGGCCAATTTGCAACAGTATCCATAGGCGAGGGCCAATTCCATAGGCGAGGGCCAATTTGCAACAGTATCCATAGGCAATGATGAATTTGCAATAGTATCCATAGGCGAGGGCCAATTTGCAGTAGTATCCATAGGCGAGGGCCAATTTGCAACACTATCCATAGGCGAGGGCCAATTTGCAACAGTATCCATAGGCGAGGGCCAATTTGCAACAGTATCCATAGGCGAGTGCCAATTTGCAACACTATCTATAGGCGAGGGCCAATTTGTAACACTATCCATAGGCAATGATGAATTTGCAGTAGTATCCATAGGCGAGGGCCAATTTGCAACACTATCCATAGGCGAGGGCCAATTTGCAACAGTATCCATAGGCAATGATGAATTTGCAATAGTATCCATAGGCGAGGGCCAATTTGCAGTAGTATCCATAGGCGAGGGCCAATTTGCAACACTATCCATAGGCGAGGGCCAATTTGCAACAGTATCCATAGGCGAGGGCCAATTTGCAACAGTATCCATAGGCGAGGGCCAATTTGCAACACTATCTATAGGCGAGGGCCAATTTGTAACACTATCCATAGGCAATGATGAATTTGCAGTAGTATCCATAGGCGAGGGCCAATTTGCAACAGTAGTATCCATAGGCGAGGGCCAATTTGCAACAGCATCCATAGGTGAGGGCCAATTTGCAGTAGTATCCATATGCAATGACGAAGTTGCAGTAGTATCCATTGCCGAGGGCCATTTTGCAATATTTTTCACAGGGCATGGGATCCAACAGTGTCCATAGAGACGGGCCAATTTGCAATAGTATCCATGGGCAAGGGCCAGTTTCACAGAGTTGTTCAGTTCAAAAGTTTGCTGATCTCAGAAGAATTTTTGCTCGGCAAAAAACTAGGTTACCAGCCAAAAGGTTACTTTATGTATGGGGTTCATAACTGATGCTGTGCCAGTTTTGCTAAGCACATTAGAGGAGTCCATACCCGAAGATAAACAGTTAAACGATATTCACTCTTCGTGATTCTTGTCTGTTTGTGGCAGATCGAAGGCACCATTCCCTGGAGGACAGCATGGAAAATGTCACCGATAATGAGAAGCCACCTGTTCACTCTTTCCAAGCCACGGAGTCCGTGTACACCACCACACCCAACCACTCTCCTACACGCCGACCTATGTCCATGTCATGCATGCCCACTGCATCCCTCGGGGAACCAGCCATCAGGGGTACCACCACCACACCGAGTGGCTCATTGCGGAAGAGCAAGCCCCCTCCGCCAATACGACGCACCCCGTCGGGGGGCTCCCTTGCCGGCATGAGCATCACACCGGAGGCTCAGGGCGCGGTCGGGGAGGGGCCAGACGACGCCTACTTCAAACGCCCCTACACCCCGGGGCGGGTTCGCAGCCAGAGCACGGTGCAAGCTCCGTACGGCGGGGAGGCGCAGCAGTCTGGGGGTGGGTCCCAGGGGCGGGTGCATCGCAGCCACAGTCTCAAGTTGGCCGGGGATGTCGTGGCGGGCGACTTGGCCCGGATGAATCTCATGGAGAGTCTGAACGCCAAGCTGGCAAAGCGCGGAACAGCACAGCCTCAACAAGATGCTGGACCAAGGCAACAGATGCAAGCAGAGCACTATGCACAGCCAATGCAGCAGCAACAACAGTCAACACAACAGTATCAACAACAGTCAACACAACAGTCAACACAACAGTATCAACAGTCAGCACAACAGTATCAACAGTCAACACAACACTATCAACAACAGTCAACACAACACTATCAACAACAGTCAACACAACACTATCAACAACAGTCAACACAACACTATCAACAACAGCAATCAACACAGCAGTATAAACAGCAACCAGGCCAATACCAGCAGCAGCAACAACAGCAGCAAACGCATCAATATCAGCAGCAACACTTCCAACAGAACCAGTATCAGCAGCAGCAGCAGCAGCCCCAGCACAACGGACAGCAGCAGGGCCTGCCGTCGCAGCGGTACAGTCAACCCCACGGTGCTTACAAACCGCCCAATCTGCCGCCGCCGCAGCAGCAGCAGCAAGCCTACTCAACTCCGAGCTTCCAGCAAGTCCAACAGCAGCTACAGCAGCAGTTGCAACACGGCGCCCCGCTGCAGCCCAGCCAGTATGGCGGTCAGCCGAGTCATGGACACTCTCAAATCACCTCACAGTCAGGTAACCAAGGAGACAGTGACAGTTCAGACAGCGATGAAGGAGTAGGCATCCTCGCAGAAATCAAACGAGGCGTAAAGCTGAGGCGTACTATCTCCAATGACCGCTCAGCTCCCAGAATATGAACTGACAGGCTGGACGCAAACAAAAAGCAGAGCTTTAAAGGCTAACAGCAATACCCTAGTAGCAAGTGTTAAAAGTAGTAACAACAATGTGCAAAAAGCTACCAAGCTGGGTGTTCTTTTTTTATAAACGTGTATATGATGTATGCAAACAATATAAGTGCGTTTTATCCAATCCAAGTCAGTTTTGTAATATGGGAGTGCGGTTTAACATCTTCCATGCATTGTTGGTTGGGGGTATCCTAGATCCATCAAAACCTTCCAGGAGGATTCTGCAGGGTTTCAGAGGCAGTGGGCCTGACCACTGTTGCTGTAGGCTTGATTTCCCCTGGGAACACAAAGAGTGTTCCAAAATGAAGGATTTTGAAGGATCTAGGAAGATAATTGGCCGAAACTCTGAGAGGATGGGAGTAAATGTTCATAATATTGTTTTGAGCATACAAGTAAATGCTGGATACCAGTAAGGCGGCTCATTCGCGCTAGCTTGTTGAGTGATCAGCTGTGCATTTTTGTCTGTTGCTGTATTGGATATTGCACATTGTCGTCAAGTTCATGAACAATCATGATAAGTGTTGCTACAGGTCAGATTTCTCATGGTAGTGATACATATCACAGTAGACTGGACCTTACATGGTAGGCACCAGTCCACGTCAGGCAGAATCTCATTACGTTTCATAAGCCGCATGTGAATGGCCCATTTCGGGATATGGCTAGCCAATAGGTGCACCACTGGTTAACTACGAATTCACAGCCACAATCCTAGCCAGACCGGTCAGACACGCCCAATGGTTTGCTTTACATGTAGTAGGCCAGCCAAGATGGACCGGTGTATGTAGTAGGCCAAGTAACCAAGATTCTTCTTGATCTCAAGATACATTGGTGCTTCCTTCCAGAAATATCTACAACCGCTTTTGATGCGAATACTGTGTATATGAACCGAAGAATTAGTTGAGCCAAGAAAATTTGGCAACATGTGGACTTAACTCCTGAAATTGGCATTTTCTGGTCAGTTTTTCTTTCTTGTAAGGATAGAATATTGGAATTTTGTTGGAAACAGATATTTAGTTAAATAGAGATAAGTATGATCTTTGTAATTATTAAAAAGTTTGTAGCTTTAAAAGAAGAATATGAGAGAGATGATCAAAGTGATTTAGATTTTCAAGCTCGTTGTCCAGTTTTTAAGTTTTTTACTTGCCACTGTAGATATTTTTGATACAAGTTGGGGGTCATGAACAGGTTGCACTCGTAGGTCAAAGGTCACAGGCTGACCTGACTTATCTCAATTTTAGTGAAATTATTTGGTGAGAGATTGCTACAAGTTACTGTGATTTTCTGATAACCCAAAATAAGAAAGTTTAGGTCTCTGTGATATTTTAGAATTGTAATATTTTGCCATTTAGTTATGGTGTATTCATGGTTTATTATATTGAAGCTATTGAAATAGGTTTTAAGAGGATTTCAGTTGTATTTATTATTTTTATACTGCCTGTTAACAGCAAACAAAATTTCTTACATCATAGCTATCTGTACATTGTTTTCAAGGGTAACCGGTTTGCTTTAACAAAAACTCTGGGATAGAAAAGTTGTCAGAACAGTGAAACTTTGTGCACAAAAGTGCTGTCAAAATTGTCCAGGATTGTGTTTTGATTTATACAAAATGTCATCCAACTGAAAATCCAGAAACATCTGCTTTGAGCAGTCATTGTTGCGTCACATAATGTAGTACCAGTCGGTGCTGTGAAGAAAAAGTGTCCTGTAACCAAAATGTTTGTACAAAGTGACTGAAGACGTTGCAGCAACGCCTTCGCATTGTGAACATAGGGAGTGTGCATTTGTTCATGAGGGTGTTGTAATCGGAGGTTGCCGTGACAACACTCTGGTGTCAGCTTGGCGGTTGCAGACATTTGCTTTCCTCTCCCACAAAATGCGAGTCAGGTTGCCAAGGCTTATCCGCTTTTTGAAACATTGTATTCTCCACCTGAATTCCGTGTGATATCTTGGGATTTCCAGAGTAAAAACTGATGTAAACAATGTTGGGTGTCCTTCAAACTCTTCTTGGTTTTGTCAAATAAAGAATTTCAAGCCCATACTGAGGGAAGCGTGCATCGTATGAACTGAAAGCTTACTGTGAACTGACCTCCAAGCCTCCAGCATCGTGCAAACGGTACTTGTCACTTTCCGACCATGGAGTGGCTTGCCATGATTTGTATTAAAGCGTCTACCGAGTGACAGTGTTTGAAATGGCTTTGCTGAAAAGTTGACGAAGAGAATGCACCTTTTCATTCAAACTTTATCAAGGTTGTCTCTATGCATGACGTGATGTTGGATAGTATTTAGTGGATTTCAGAGCCAATTTCTTTTTTTTTTCTCTCTCAAACTGAAATAACGTAAGTTAAAATGAGTACAATCCGAAGTTTGAACTTCCCACAAGATTTGATGTCAACAATCTGGGGTCAGTGTCTCACTATTAAGGTGTTCTAAATACAGTAATGGCCAATTCCAGATCCAGATCTGAGATATCAGTGAATGTTAATTGCAGAATTGTACGTTTACGTTCATTGTTATAGAGAACCGAAGTGAATACGTCACGCGCACAATTTGTGTGTAAAAGGCATTAGCGCGAGAACCAGCGCATACACCAACACGCCCATGTACTCCATTCGTTTGCACCGTATTTTTTTTGGGTTCAAAATGATGTCACACTTCGGTACTCCATTGCGAAGTATGCTCTTTACTAAATATGGCGTCTGGTATCCTGTAGACAAGGAAGGTGCAGTCATTGACAGAGTTTGAAATTGTCTGTTACGGTTAAGTGGATATGGTCTCTTCTTGTGTTGGATTATTTTGTGAATGAGAGGATTATTTGCTAGTGCTTAAGCGTGTAAATTCTGGGTTAAATTATTTGAATTAAGAACTGGTAATCGCAGGTTACTAGGTTGCTATGACAATAATAGCTTTGTGCTCGACGCTTAGCTTCTGCTGTTGTGTATATATTATGTAATGGTTATATATGTAGTAATGATTTTTTTTTTTCTAACACTGATGAGTAAGTGCGGCTAAGGTGCGGTTTAAGCTACCGTTTCACATCTGGATGCCACACTGTTGTCAGGCTGGGGATTATTTTTAAAAAAGATTGAGTGCCTAAACTGCTAATCTTTATTTATTGTTTTGTGTATTTATGCCAACAAAGAACTATTTTCCAGATGCTTGAGATTAGTAGCTATGACTTTGATTTAGTCCATCCTTTACTCGTTTAATTTGGTGGTTTTCCTTCAGTGAACGTGGTGGTATTTCCAAATAGAAGGCTTTGTAAGAACAAATTCTAGGCTTCAGTTTATTACTTGGTTTTCCCCCGTTTCATTTTGTGACCCACTCTGTGAAAATGAGTCACAAGTCGCCAGAGCCACTTCGGAGGGTAAGTCCTTTCAAATAGTTTTGCACAGTGTAAATCAATCGGAACCCACAGCATTTGTCACCATGGAGTATCCACTTTCATCAGGATGCCAAACTGAGTGATACATCAAAACAAAAAACTCAATTTGATCTTTCCAATACAAATGAAAACTCAAAAAGTGGCTCTGGCATCTTACGACTTGTTTTCACAGAGCGGGTGACATTTACATTTCATTTCAGTATTTATGAACCCTGTGTGGAAATTTATCCTGCATATTTTATGTGTCCACGTCGCATTTAAAATTTAGTTTGACAGTTGCAGAGAGTTCCACATTTGTCGACTTCTGATTTCAGTTTTTTAATTTTATTTTCTTCAAATTCGTCATTTGTCTTCATGAATTTTGTCTACTTTTGGCAGTTTTAAAAATTGATCGTCACATTTCCTTAAGGTTTGTCCAAAATTAAATCAAAATTTAACGTAGAGAAATTAAATTATAATTTCAAACATGAAAGTGTAAGCAAGGCAGAGATTATCTGTTAAACCTGTCCTTTCCATCTAATGCAAATTTCTGTACACAAGTTGTCTAAGCGTGGTGGTTCCTGTCATAACAACAAACGGTGTAAGGAGTGGACCTTAATTTCTGCAAGCACATATTGTTGAAAAACTAAGCATGTTGTAAAATAAATGTAGTTGGACCAAAACATCTGTGGTCGTGTGGCTTCATTTTAAGTCATGTTCTTCTTGGATTAGCTGTGCACGCTTTCCTTAGTTTTTGTGTTGTCTCTAGGATCTGTTTTTCAGGAAATCCAAGCCCCAGTCTGGCAGACCATTTGGGTGTTTGTTTTTGTTAACGTTGTGAGTGTGGGTGACATTCTTACCCATGCTTCCCCCACCTCCCTGCTTGGTTACCACAGGTGTAAATACAGAGGTTGGGGTGGGGGTGATGTAATCTTCCCCCCCAGTCTAAAATGCCCTTAACAAAATGTGCGCATCCTGCAGTGGGCACCCCTCTTAGACAGTTTGTTGATTTGCACTTGTTAGTCATTTCATAAGTTTGAATTTGGAAGGGGGTGCCACTATGATGTAGACCAAGATACAGTCTTGCGAATGAATTTAGCATGAGCCCAGGTCAATTTCTTTGTAGGACTTTGTCTCCCTTTAATTGGTGCCAATGAGGAGGGATGTCATTCTTGCTAAATGCTCAATTTCTGCGAGTCCTGTTCATTCCCGCTGTTTTGTTTTTCCTTTCCCAATTGTTCGCCTTCAGTAATTAATTAGTAGCAAAGTGAAACTGAGAGAAATGGAACTGCAGTGTCAGACCATCAAACTTTTTCAGGCTAATTACTGTTAACTATCCCGTGTACCCGGGCCACATGTGCCCATCACACACCCACGTTGTAACTCCCTACCCCCTCACAAGAGGGTCATACGTCACCTGTCCCCTACCTAACACACCCAGCAAACCTTCTTTTTAGTATCTTGAGATTTCTTTTACTATTTAATTTTAAAACTGAAGAAAACCCATTACTTTGGAGTAAATTGTTGGCGTTTTCGGCGTGAAACAAAGATCAACACTCCCACAATTAAGTGACGTCTCTTTAATTGCTCGAATTTGTGTTTGTATGCGTAGCGCCCTCTCTAATGGGTTAACTAGACTTACAGTAAAGTTCTACCGTTGTCGCTTTTTATGCTTGTGCAATGAAGAAATTAGGAAAACAAGAACTGGATACCAAAATATTGTCACATTTGCTATTGAAAATATCCCCTGAAGTGATAAGAAGATTATTTATTTAGATTCTGTTAAGAATTTTTAAAGTCAGTTTATCAGACTTGAACAGAGTCTTTGCTGAACGCGGCATATGGGTACCTTGACGTCTTCTCATGTCATAAGCGCCAGTAGTGGTCGCTGGTTGCTGACTATCATGTTTATCGTGATTCCAGGCATTAGCAACCAACATGGGAAGTTCGCCGAGAAAGTCGGCAAAAAACCTGCTCGGTTTAGATGAATTTGGGGCTTTATTGAGCGAAATAAAATCCGACAGTTCGAACCAGATTAGATCAGGAAATTCTGAATTTGGCAGGGAACATTGGAAACAGTTGCTAAAATCACCAATTTATGGCCGAATTTGTTTGACTGAGGGATCGAACCGCCAAGACATCCCCGTGAAGCTGTCATCTGCTCCCGGCCGTAAGACGGCATTTGTTTTCGGTCCCGACACCGTGTGTGGGGCACTTTTGACAAAGAAACCGTACGAGCTATTGCTGCATTTAGGGTTCCTACCAGAATATATACACTTAAAGGTAATAAGAATTGTTATGATGAATGAAGGTCTAGCCTATCTAGGCCTACATTTAGGCCCTATCAATTTGTTCACTGACCATGCTGACAGTATTGCAAATTGAAAACCAAAGTTTAAGATTAACCGAAAGTTGCTTGTGCTCAGACTTGACAAGATAAAGGTAAAGTGAAGGGCCCCACACCACATGTCACACATAAATGCAGTTGTAGTTTCAAACAATCGTGTGGACATTAGCAGGGAGTGGCCTTCTTATAATGTGGAAAGGTATTGAAATGAAAGATTGTCTTCTTTTTTTGTCAGCCTGTGAACATTGTCATGATTATGTACTTTTTAAATTACTGCACAGATTTATGAGGATGAGTGGCTCCTAATGATATTATAAGTGAGGAGACTAAGTTTATGAAACGTGTATTAATTTGTCTCTGCGTTGGGATGATTGTCCCATACGCTGATGTGTATATTTACATATATTCTCAAGTGTAGTCTCGGACAACATTTAGAATACAATATGAATATACTCGTCACAGTGTATAGGCCAAACCTAACCCTAACCCTCCTCCAAAATCCTTCGGGTGGTTTTGGAGGATTGAGGGTGAATGGCAAAAGTGCATGGCTGATTGTGAAGGATGCCACGAGTGAAGGTCGTGGGTTAGACCTTGTGTTGTTCTTGCTCAGTCATGCATAAATTCAGCCCGATATTTCTTTTGAATCGACCACGGTGTTCAAGAATGCCATTCGCACTGCCTCAACATAATAACAGGAATTGCCAGAGGATTTGGAAGGATTGAGGCAGTAGGCACACCTCCAAGTAACATTTCCAAGAAATTTTGGAGGGTTGAAGGAGAATCGAATTTTTTCTTCTCCCAAATTGGAGGATTCTGGAGGATTGAGGAGGGTCCCTCGCAAAAAGGACCGGGGGGGGTTAGCGAATATGAAAGAAATAGGGTTGGCACGCTGAACAAAAACTCACCGTTAATAGCTGAATTGTGTTTCCAAAAGCTGTGTCAGCAAACTTCATGTAGACCAAGATAGAGACTTTGTTGTTACCTCTCAGAGCCATTTCTGTTTTTATCCACGCAAATAACTCGCCACTTGGTAATCCACACAAAAAATGTTATTCCAGGCATGCATCCAGAAAGCCAAATATTGGATCGTTCTGCTCTCGGGAGCTCTCAATACTTGGCAGAGGCCCATTGTACCAGCCACGTGGGAAGGCATGGAAGAACTCATCCGCACCTGCTACCCCGCCGCTCTGGAAGCGGTCCTGTCCCACTGGCAGACCATCAAGGACAATCCAGTGGCATCTTTTGAAGAAGAGGTCGACTACAAGTTCATCGCCGCCGTGAGCGACCCGTCGGGCCCTCTTTACATGGGCTACGACAGGTTTGTGTCGCTGCCCAAGCCGCAGACCGCCTGGCAGACACGGCTTTTCCTGTACTGTGAGCTGCGCATGTTTGAGCTCTTCTCCGGCGACGGGCTGACGAGCAGGGAAGACGGGACCAAAGGCGAGAAAGAGTACGTCTGCATGAACTACGAGTTGGAAAAGATCGACAGAAAGCTCTGGCTGGCCATTCCTCTTGATGTGGAGGTACCAGAGGAAGTCAAGATGAAATATGCAGACAATTCTTACAAGTAGATCATGCTGACCTCAGTTGGTTGCAGTACTGTGCGTGAACATAAAACTACATATTCATGTACGCATCCACCCAACCAAAATTATCAAAATCACTTGTAAGCATCTGAATGCGAATAATAATCAAATATCAGTGACAGTGATAGATACAAACATCTAGGAATTGTTGGATTATATAGACCTTTTTCAAGTGATGTCACGATCATGCTGGACGTCTGATGTGTTGTGATGGTAATGAGTGCATAGTGTTGTGATGGTAATCTACCTACTGGTCAAGCATGCAGCGTTCGCATGTGCCCTTGCACGTGGTTGAAGCTGCCCACAGGTATACATGCGATGACCGTGGCCAAGGCGGTCCACACGCGGTGGTATTGTTTACATTTAGCAAAGTGGGTGAAAAAAGGTGTATTGGGGCCATGTTCATGTTTGTATATGATTGACACTCTAACTGCTGAAGGTTTTGTCAAATGAAAGAGACATCGGGCTATCCAGAATTGAGGTTTCAGTGTGTACAGCCAATGGAGAATTGAGTTAAGTGTAACATTTTGCATTGGGAAACAGAGGTGATCAGGGAATTTGCATAGCGCCCTCGTTTGACTTTAAAAGGAAGTTCCGTAGCAAGATACCCCAGAAATTAGTTCGTGGTTGGGAAGCTTTCAGAAGAAACGGTAAAGGAGAAAAGGATCATGTGACACGTCCAAAGTGGGCTAAATACATTCACAGGGTTGCCCAAAGATTGTTGGGCCGTGGGTTACCAAATGGCCAGTATTGTAGAGTTATTTTGAGGTTGATGAATCATTCCTTAATTAATATGTGAAATTTTCTCTCAGGCTTTGTTAACTTCCTCAAAAATAAAGCCCTTTTTGTAAATCTGTATGCAGTGTCATATTGTGCGCTATTATTTTTAAGTGACTGGAAAAAGAAAGGGTAGAGATTAGGCAGAAAGTAGAGTTTTCTCATGAATATGAGAATTTCCGTCCCTTCAAAAGAGTTTATTATACAATAAAAGCTTCTGGTAAGTTCTGCATGACTTTAACCTTAAAAGGTCTCAGGAGGGTGGAGATTCATACCCCCTCAACACTTCTCCAGTTGCATTGTAGTTTTTGTTCTCATACATTGAAAAGTTTAATGCCCAGTGGTTAGTTAGGTAAGTTTGTGAAAATCGGACATACTTTTCTTAATGCCCAGTCTTCCAAGGCGTTCAGCCAAAAAAATGGACACTTTTTCCCACCGATGTACTCTATACTCTATGTACACGGGTTGAAACTGTACATTTGTTACTGATGAGTGTATTAACATGCATGCCAGGCGGGTGCATTTCTGAGGGTGGAGCTTTAGCCCCCCCCAACAAAAATGCACACAAAAAATTCAAAACTGCTGGAAAATGTTGGATTCGTGGCGAAAGTTGAAGGTGATGTCATGTGCCAAGGGTCCAGCACCCCCCCATGCATTGGTTCTAGAACCATATATACCTGATGCTGGGCTTTTCAAAAATCGAGCACGGGACAGGCGTTTTAGGTTTAAAGCTTGTGATATCCTTCTGGGCATATACATAGGCAATTTCTTAGTGAATTAGATTGACAATGCCAAACCAGATGAGTGCAATTGAAATGAATTTGGAACGATTTAACCAGTGTCATTATCATTATTCTCTTGTGATTCCTGAAAGGTTATCTCTGTCCTCTTCCAAAAGGTATTTCCTTAAAGGAGGATGGGACTTTGAACTTCCGACCCCACTTTCAGTCTACTGTATGATCACCAAGCATGCCAAGTACAGAACCAAATTTTCCAGGGAACAATTTTGTTGCTTTGGAGGGCCCAACAAAATTGGAATTCATTTCATTGAACTTTTTGTGGCCTTTCTGGGATGTGAGGCTGTGTTTTGGACTTTATAACACCCTTTTGGCAAGAAAGGAAAATGAACTGGACAACATCATTGCCTTTCTCATGTTCAAAGACATTTATGCTGGGGGGAGGACCCATTGACCTCTTGGGTCCACCCTGGATTATTACTAAGTACGTTGGACACAATGCATTAGCTTGTTTTAACCATAGAGGAAGGACACACACACCCTCCCCCGACCCATACGTCATGGGAGAAACATGTCACTCTTCCAAAATGAACAAAATCTCCGTACCCACATTAACATTTATCCAAACCATACTTTAATCACCATATGTATCCACACCTATTTCTAGTGGGCTCCACTAATCCACTAATGATTTGGTCAATTATTTGGTCAATTATTTGGCTTATAAAAACCATTCCAAATCGATGTAGAATTCAGTCATTGCCCCATCAGGTGATCTTCATTTGGCTCTTCTCCCTTCCCAAGAAAAGCAAATGTGAAACCCATTCCTTTGCCTCCCCCCCGCACTTCGTTAGAAAATTGAAATGCTTGCCATAAACATTTCATCTCTCTGAAACCTAATCGTCCTTTAAACCATCCTCTTTTGTGGGGCAATCAGACATCGGTGATGACACCGTTCTTCATCACCATTAACTAATGTCCATGCATGCCTCCAACATGTGTTCGGCATGTCAGTTTTAAAAATGTGCCCATCCATCTTGATCATCAGGGCGAATCAAAAACACATTTAAGTATCGTCCCCGGTGGTTCCCTTGTTCCTTGATTGCTTTGCCTGCGCCAGATTGAATCAATCCTCCAGTCTTTTCCGGGGGAAGTTGTGCAGAGCGTTCCCAGCGTTGCCAAACATTCCTGTCGGTAACTTACAGACTAGGACAGGACCACACAGGGCAGATCATTGTTCATGAATGTTGAATAGGAATTCATTTGAACATCAATTGTATCAGGCAGGAGACATGTTGCCCTCAAACTCTCATGGTAAAAGGGGCCACCTATGTCAAAAGAAGGAATTTCATTTTGTTCTGTTCAGCTATTTTGGTTATATTTTTCATCCTGTAATCATTAAATTTTTTCATTTGAATTGATTTCAGACTTTTTAAGGCTTTTTTTGTAACTAAAGCCTATCTCCACTACACGAAAATAGTTAAATTTTTCACATCACATCAGTTCATTGTTTTTGTTGGCGTCATCCATTTATTAAATTTTCATAGGTTCACATTCATTTTAAAGGAAGTCCTGACCTTTCTTTTCAGATATAGGCCCTGTCTTGTAAAAGATAGCTCTCTCATGCAGTGAAACAATTGTTCTTTTGTCTAATTTTGTCCGGTTTCAGATATGTCAGTAGATTTGAAATTGGAATGGGCTTCAAACATTTCTTTTCAAAAGTGTGATATTCATATTGCAGTTATGTTATTTTATTTCCAGTGGAAAGCAAGGTGTGCTAACGTGTCAGCCCGAGGAATTCATGATGCAGATTGCAGACATACAAGTGTTGAGTTCAAATTGAGCAGATCCAATTTCGGTAAGAATCTGACATTTTTTTCATTTCAAAATCCCATACAATGGCACTTGTGTTGCTGATAATAAAAGGAGTAGGGTAATGCGCATTATTTCATGAGCTCCAGAACACAGTTTGCAGGCACCATCTTTTTGTGATTTTCGATTGTTTTTGAATGACTTCAGGATATTGCACGCCCTCGTGTCCATGAATATGCATGACTCTGTTCTGTCTTAAGTACAAGATACACCAATATTCTAGCCTGGTCGCCAAGCCTCGTGGTGAATTACCCACCAAGCAGGATGAAGATCCGGCCTTCAATTAACAGTCACCTCTCCCCAACCATGAAAAAGGAGAGAAATTTCCGTCGGGGTCTTTCCAATTAATAACATTTCTGCCCCGGGAGATTTCTGATCTGGAAGATTGTACTTCTGGTTTTAAAAAAAAAGGAACGATAAGGGAAGTCGAAGGAGGAGAAAAAATTGGCAGCCTGAAGACGTGATGACACGCAGCGTCATTTAGGGACATTTTGGGGGGGTGATGGTTCTGAGCTGCTTAGAAACACGCTGCGAGGGATTCACAGGGATTAGACGCACCTCTTGCAAGAATGCAGCTCGGCCGTAACCGCCGCAGTTTGTGACTCAGTCATTGCTGGGAGGAAGCTGTTATTAACCATCTCATTTCTGGGGCTCTAATCTTGGCCCTAAGGTGCACGAAATCAAAGTGTCCCATCGGACTTGTTCCTTACACACTCCCCCCTCCCCTCCGCCGTGCCGTGAAATCACAGGGAAGCTTAAATAATCAATTTACTGGTCCTCGTTGCGGGCGAAGTAGATTGGGAGGCGTGTTTGAAAACATTCGTCTCTCAGCGCTTCGAGGAAATGCCACAATGTCTCGGAGCAACATCTCTCCAGAGTAAAAGAGTGTGGAAGAATCGAGCAGACAAACTTGGAGCTCAGACAAGGGACAGGTTTATTAATTCACCTGGGTAATTACTTTTTATTTGTCACAAGAATAATAGCTTGCAAATGTTTCAGTTGTGATCACGCTCAGCGAGTACTGCATGTATTGCAGTAGAGTCAACTACTTCTTGCTTTTTTTGGGGTTGGGTATTTCTCCCAAATTGCAAATTGGAAAATGAGAAGTGTCCAAATATTTATGTAGAGTGTTCTTTGCTTTCTGGGTAAGTGCATTAAAAAAAACTTGATGTTCCTCTTTCTTTTTTTGAGAATTTGAAATTATTCCAATTAATTAAGTTTTGGTTGAGAGGCTTCCTGGGGGATGGCTTTTGCTCTTCTCCTTAAAACCACAGTATGGTTTTTTTTTCACCTTTTGGCATTATACTGCTGTTGAAATATAGGGTAATGTATTCAGAGGTTCTTGATTGAGGTAGACAATATTTCCCTTACGCGGTACGTGATATCTTTAGCCTCAATGGTTATCCCAAATTTCAAAAATTGGTCACCCCAAAAAACCCAAAATGTCCCAAGTTTTTCAAATGGCAGACAATTGTTGGCTGGCTGGTGTTGTCGGTAGCTCCTGAGGAAAACCGAGGCCTCCTCGAGGGAATCTCAACTCCTCTAGGGAATCTCAAGTATAACCTGTTGTGGTACCAGGGCCCAGCCTAGCCCCACCTGGGATCACCCAGGTAGTGCTAAATGACTTTAGCTTCTGCACAGTGTAGGTGCATGCCAGGGCTACAGGCAACGAGGGCACGGCACAGAGTAGGGTTCAGACATTCATATCAGGAGGCTGACATGACAGGTGTGGCTTTCGTGTGTCATGTGCTCTTCAGTCATGGAACTCAATGTTACACAAATGCTGTTTAAATTTTGTTTACAATAGGCCATCCACTTGGAGATTTCCAAAATTTATGACCAAAATCATCAATTAGGCCTAACCATAAAATGTGTAAAAAGTTAGAGGCCATAAGAAGTTCAAAGCCTATTAGTTTTAGATTGTTGCCCTGCCTGACGACGTGTAAGTTCAAAGCCGCTGAGTCCTGAAATGCATCACAGTGGTTACCATAATCTCCTTTACAAGTCCATCTAGGTAACCATGTGCTGCCCGCACAGAATGTGCCTCATACTCCCTGCCCTTCCCTTCCCCACCTTCCCTGGCTTTGCCCCTTCCCCCCCCCCCAAAAAATGTCTCGCTGTAAGTTAGGGCCAGCCTGGGCAAATATAAAAACAAGCGACAGACAGCCCAGACAAGGTTGCATACGGTACATGAACGTTAATCACGTTTCTCCCGCCCCGATTTACTTATTTGTGTAAGTGGCTTTTGTGCCATGATTAAAGATGCTATCAAGTTCCAGATTTTCTTCTTGATTTATCCCTTCAACCTCGGCTCAGAAGAATATTGTTTTTTGCGCCTACAGCGAGCCTGCTTTTAATTGGCCACACTTGACACAGAACTATGAATTAATTTCATCAAAGGCCTTCTATCACATCTCCACAATGCTCAAATGTATTGCACCCCCTTTTTTTTTCTTCGTAGACCAGCGTTTTTATTTTTTAATCCAAGGTCTTACAGTGCAAAATATGGAACTCAATACAGAGATGCACATTGTAAAAATTTGATTTTAAATCATTTGCACTGCACGTTTTGTGCCATTATGTCTGTGCCAACCAATAAGGATCGGCTATTTCACTTATTTACTTCACTATACCCAGCAAGAAATGAGACCGAGGGGTACCCCCCCCAACATGTCCAATCCCTATACACATTCCAGACTATTGTTACTTAACACATCCCCCCCCAAGATGTCTGAAAGGAATTCCCCAGATTCCTGCGAGACAATGACCAACACAAAGCAGGGGGGGTTCTCTCCGTCTCATACCTTGCTGCATATGTACTTCGCTCTGTAGACTAGATGTCCAAAAATATGTTTTCATCGAAACTGGGCTTGTTAGTTTCTCTAGTGGACACAGTCTTGTTTGAAAAGAACACCTGCTGAGAAAATTACCAGAGCCTGGCCTTTCCCTACTGTCCCCTGCAGATCTGTAGCATGAAGTATGTACATGTAGATCTATCAAGTGCTGGTTGAGTTGTAGATCTCAATCGCATACTCTGATAAAAATAAATCTACTTTTCTCCCCTATACCAAAGATGTTATCAGTTTGAAAAAATTTTGCAAGGTTGCTGAACGCTTTTGTTGAGGCAAAGAAAAATGCTTTGCTGATTTTTTTCCCATGTTTGTTTAAAGAATGTTTTTGAAATTCTGTAGTTTCTCTGTAGAGATTGTAAACATGTTGGTTGTTGGAATTTGAGATGCTGGGAAAATATACCGGTTGGTTTTGCTGTTTCCCACTAAACTTGGTCAAAGGATCAGGATATTGCTGTGGGGTTTTGTAGTACTTTGACTAAAACGGACAATTACACACCAGCACCTATTTCAAAAACCTAAGAAATCCCTGAAGTGGTGAATTTAACAGAATATGCCAGTACAGGCCACAGTTTTTCAGTTTACTCTGTCGTTTTTTAATATCTGGGGCAATTTTTCTTCAGACATCATGTTGTCTCACTGCACAAGCTTTTGTTTTTTACCTCCATTTGTGTCTCCAGTTAAATAAAAGTTCAAATCCTTGTTTTTCTCACTCTACAATCTCAAACTTAAAACAAAAGCATTTGCATGAGATCTGTATGTGATTTACCGCAATAGTGTGTCTTAAAAAGGCTTTTCACACTGACAGCACCAGACTTCTTTTGTAGTTAACTTGATTTTTACTGAACATTACCATGCATGTAAACTTTGTCCCTGGACGTTAGTTTGATACATTCCTATTTGTACTAAGTTCAGTGACAATGTTTCATCATCTTCGGTTGGCTCAATACCTATCCAAACTCAATTGAAACAAAAACTGAATTGAATTCCAGGGTCTCAACTTGTGCGTACATGAAACTTCCATTTCCTAATGGCCCTGCATTTATGACGGCTACAAAAATGTTATTTTCCCAATGTGACTAACAGTCTTTTCCCAAAGGTCATTTCTCAGTGTGTCTTCCTGGTAATGTTTATGGCTACAGTAATGGATGGTTCCCCTGGCCCTCACCGGCTGAGGTTTGGGGAATTTTTTTTTCCCCCTCCTAGATCTAAGTCACGTGAAATGATTTGGCCTAGATTGATTTAATCTCATTAACCCCCCAAAAGATTAATATTTTCCTCAGCTCTCTGGGGAGGCCAGGCACACATTCTCACTAAGTACAATTTTTTATAGAGCCCCGGCTGCATGGCTGTGTCACTTAATTTCAAAAGGATTATCAATAAAATCCAGGGAGCTTTTGAACCTGCCCGAAGGCGAGGCCAACAGGCCATGCATGTGCCTTGATTTCAAGCAAGATATGTTTTGTGGTTTGGGAGGGGAGTACAAATTTTTATCCTTTAAAGAGCCGTGGTCGTATGCAGTTTATCCCTTGACACTACGAAAAAACGTTGCTTTGTTTTGAGGAGATGTACTCATAGGTTAATTTGCAGAGTTTAATTTTCCATCACGGCCTCAGCCAAAATCATTGTTGATTATTTTAGCTTTTAAGCTCAAAATTGTTTGGAAACAAGATTGAGTAATTGATTGCCCATCCTGTTTTGATAGAAGAGATTTTTATCTTTTTAGGGTCTGGTACTGTCCAGCTCAGGTATAGTTTCAGTGGCACCAAATTTAAAGCAATAAGCCTTAATTGCGAGTTAACTTTGACCCAAATCTGGTAAATTCACGTGAACATACCAACTTGATTTCTCCTTTCTAAAACCACTGCTGTTATACCTCGAGATTGGGGGCAAGCTTTTGCTTAGTTACGTGACAGACGCCATGCAATAATACACTGTTCTCAATGGATAAGAAGGGCACAAAGGAACCAGTCTATTCCAGAGATGTTGGTTTCTGTGCAAAAGCTTGCCTCAAATCACGAGGTATTGCAACAGTCTCTTTAGTCTGGGGAATTTAAATCGTGATGTTTATGTGCAGTCAGACATGACAGTGCACCAGATTTTTATTCAAATTTAACTCGCAAATGGCTTATTGGGAAAAGATTTGAGATTTGGCAAATTTTGTGATGGAATTTTAGAACTTAGGGAGGAATCTTATTCCTCTTGTCTGTCATACCTCCCACAGGTTTATCTTTGTACCTTTGGAGAGGAGGTTCACCTTGTCAAATTGAGTAATGTGCCTCTGAACAAGTCATTAGCCCTTTCCCATTTGTCAAGTCATGATTTAGGCCTTTTTTTAGTTCCCATGTATTTCCCATGGCACACCCCAATGGTCAGCACGTTATATTCTCATTACATCATGGTGCCTAAACATTCTTGGCCTTAACCTCTAGAACTTTTCTAAGTGCTCATTTGGAGAACTGTGTTAGTTCAGATGGTTGCAAGATGGGTGGAAAATCACGGAGTCCATTGAAACATGATGGCTTGCTCATAATTCTTAGCATCCTGTGGGAAACATTGAAAACTGCCATCTTGGAGGGGCGTGCAAGTATAAGTTATGCCGCGTATTAAGAAGCTGATGAACTCCACATTCTCGAGGGACTATGTATAAAAAGAGGGATTGTGCTTCAGTTTTTTCCTTGGTTCCTTGCCATGTTAAAAGAACTGTTACCGAGTACCAACTGCAAGAAATTGATTACATATTGTGCAGTTTTCTCTTTTTCAGAGTTGGGGCTTGACTCTTAAAAACTCTGTCTTGTACACGTACTGTAGTTGCCAGCTACATCCGGTTAGCTTCAAAACATCAAAAACATTGGATATTAAGTAATTATTTCATAACCCCATGATATTTCATTTTAAAAAGAAAGTAGACTTTGAAGTCCTTGTTTTACAAAGAACTGCTTACAGTTAAGATGTAGTTGAACCCCAACTCACGCTTTGGTCCAAAATTGCAAAAACTCTGTTGTTGGCTAATTTTTAGTCACAATGTACATGTACCTGAAGTCACCTGTGAGGCCCAAGCCCTGATGATAACTCCTCTGCCTTAATTTCAAACAGTGAAATTACTGCCAGCCTGCCTGGCCCACAACGGGTCAAGAACCCAGTTACATCGTGCGACGATCCAATCTTACAGTGCTTTCACCTTTCAAATCTCCACCGTCCATGTATGTGCACACCAATCAAGTTAGATGCATTAGACTAGCCCCTAGTGCCTTGTGCGCTGACTAACATCCACGAGGCGATTAAGCACAATTGTGCAATTAAGTAATTGGGTTTTTTTTTTCGGTATGTCTTATGCTTTGAGACTGTGTATTCTTCTTGTTCCGGTAGCATGAAATGGTAACAGTTTTGGAACAACTTCAGAGCACGAAAAAGACATTTTCTGAATGAAAGGGATGGTGTTTGCTCAACGAAGGTGTGCCTTTTACCGTGTGAAATGAACGTAGGGAATGAGATGCATCGATATATTGATTCTACGTACCTTAGTGGATTATGCTGTAAATTTAATTGTTTGCAGTGGTTGGAGAGGGTTAAGGAATTGGAACATATTTTGAAAGACAAGACTTTGCTCTTTCCTCTTGTTCCTCATTTGCCATTTTATTCAGTCTTCATTTTTTTACACCAGTGTGCTGTCTTGAAGTTCAGAGAGTTAGTATGTGTACTGGTAATAAAATGGAACATTTGCCCTTCATCTCAGTCTCGTGGTACAAAATCCCGCCATGAATTATCTTTGTCAGGCAAATCACCAGCTGGACTTTGGACATCACAGGCTGGACTTTTACTTTCTGAAATACTGCAAAGTCAGTTGGAACGGACACAAATGGGCTTCCACTTGCAAAAGATCTCGGCGGCAAATTACACTAAAGATGAAAGCTTCTCTTTCTTGCGCATGTGTCGAAGCGTTTCTCAGGAATCAGTCGCAAAACTAATGAACTGAAATTGTACAATGTGCCTTCTTTATAGGTCAAACTGAATGATGAGTCTCTCTCTTCCAACGGGGACAAAAGTTCAATGATATGAGCACATCATCAGCTTCATCTCGTGCAATTCCGCATCAGAGAGACTTGAGTTCCAAACAGTGAGGCAATTTAATTCATCATTTTCTCATCATCCTCCCCAACACCTCTCATCATCGGCCGGCTGATAGGATGAGAAACCATCTCACCTGAACTTCCGTCGATCCGTTCATCGGGGGCCACTATGACTAATGACTTTGGAGAGGTTACAAGGTAGGCTGGACCGGGTCTTGTGTTAAGGCATAATTATGTCTCTTTTAATATTAGGGGCCGGATCCATTGAGTAAATTGTTTGCTTGATGAAGGGGGGGTGCAGAAATCAATCAGGTAATGACCTGGCAAGTGGTAGAGTGCTCGAAATCAATAGAAGCATGAGAAGTGGGAAAGACCGTCGACTTTCAAAAAGAAAAGCTCATCAGAATCAGCAATAATTTAGAATTAAAGGTGTGCTACAGCTTTTTATTCCCACTCCGAAGGTGTGGAGCGTCGGAAGGGAAAGAAAGGCCAGCCATTATTTTCAAATTATTGGAAATTAATCTCTTCAGATATGAATTTGAAACCTCGGCATAACGGCTCATCCTTGTAGGGAATTCTCCAACACAGGCAGCTTCCATTACCAATCAAGTTGATTAATGTCCTCTGTAGTTTCCGTACGTGGTTATCAATTTCAGATTAAGTTCCAGCCCCAACTTTCCTCGGCACAACCCGATGAGCCATAGAAGAAAGAAGATGTTTCCTGGTGATGCCTCCTGGTACAGAAGTGCACTCTGGTAAGTCTGTTTGCTTGCTTCCTACCTGTGTCTTGTTCAAACAGCTTTCCTATTTTCATGGTCTCAAATCCATCACTGAGTTGGTGCCCTGCAAGCCCCGTGGGAACAGGGGTGCCTTAGGCTCTGTAGCACTGCCAACTTTTGGATGGGGCGGATATACACCTGCACTCCCTACATGTACATGTATACTTAGGTACCTGTGCATTTTGCAGAGGGCACTTACGGGCCCCTTATTTTCTGGTGGGTAGCTTGCATTTCAAGAATTGGGTCAGTTGAATCACCAACCGAGGCAAACTGTCGTAAGATTCTTTTTCCTGCTGTAATTTCTGAGCGGCAGCCACAGGCCTCGAGGGGCCAGGGAGGAGGGGGCATGCCCCCAATGGCCCCCTCCCTCTCTAATTACACCACTGCCCCTACATGTATTGTTAAGCAGACAACCCTGCGACGCCTCCCCTCCACTCCCGGCAAAAGCATTCCAGCAGGCTTGGTTGGTTCTCCTATCTGTACCGACCTGTGCCGAGACCCAGTCATCCACTGAAGTGACGATGCCAGTCCATTGTCATAAACCAGACAACAGATGCACGTAAATATCTACACGTATCTCTTGTGACTCTGGCGTCATCCGTTCACCGGTCATGTCTCGTTCTTGTCAGCACTTAAACATCTGTGCCAAGCACAAGTCCAGAGGAGAGAACATACATTGTAGTGTTGCTTTGACTGAATTTGTGGGGGCAGTTTTCGTAATCTACATGTAAATCTTATTAAACTTGTAACACATGTATGTTGCTCATGGCCAGTTCATTTGTTCCATCCTAAACAAAAATTTCTGTCATCCCCAAAAGGCATTCTAAAATTGTTGAACTTTTTATTTTTGATGGCATTCTGTGATTTGTTTGGAGGAATGCTGTGACCCTTAGTATTTTAATAATATCATAGTCAAGCGGTCATTTAAAACAAAAATTTTAAAAAAAGTGTGTTTTACTTTTTCAGTTGTCGCTTTTCAATCAGTGTCAAATTAATCATGTAGTTGGAAACCAACTTGTGGCATACCAGTATCTTGAAGATACTTCCAAGGTAAACTTGTCCAGTCCTCCAGAAGTAGCATTTGTAGTCTCACTGATCATCATGTGGAAATCAATTTCAAATTCATCAAGTCATACAAACAGCATCTGTTTCTTCAAATCATGGTGAACATGTTTTTTTTATATATAACGGGTTTGCCCTTACCCAACGTATATTAATAAACACTGTATGCTCAGTGCTTGTCCGAGAGCTTGCGAAAAAAACCTTTTTTTTATTGTGAGCGAGGAGCTTTGGCAAATCTCCACCTGCAACTCGGTGACATTTCCTAACCCCCAAAATGAAAAGCCAGAGAGTCTTCCCAGTCTAGTCGGAGCCAGAGAGGGGTTATATCTCTCCCAACTACCAGGCAGTCACTGACAGACTGTCATGTCCCAGAGTCTTGGGGGAGAATCACTGACCTGTGTGGCAGTCAGGAGAGAATAGGGGTGGTGAAAGAGGCACTCTGTCTGCGTGGGATTAATCAGCTGAGATGTAGAAGGTTCTCCATGGCCTCTTGATTAGCTTTGTAATGGGAAGGCACCGGATACAGTTTGCTATCATTGTTGCTACTTATTGGATCTCTTAAAAAATGATTACCGGCTTTTTTTGCAGTTGGTAAATTTTTCGCTTCTGTTGTACTACTCATCTCAGATTTTGTTAATTCTCTGAAAGAATTTTTTGGATCTAGTAGTGCCGAAGAATGGCCTCAAATGTACCACTTTATAGAGGGTTTGCATAGCTGCCATGTTGCAGGCCAGTGCTTTTGTTTTGCCAATATGCACAAGGTTCTCCTGTGGAACAGAAGAACTGCCTTGCAAGATGGCTACCACGCAAAGCCTCTATACTGAACTGAAAATTTGGATTTCTACTGTACATACACAGTACATGTATGTCTTCATGTCAGCAGGTTGGTTTTCAGGTTTGGAGTTGTCTTGTAATCCTCAAATTATCTAACAGTTCATGATCCCAATCAATGCTGTGTGAGGAAGTTGAGTGCTAGAAAGGAAAAAAAAGTGAACCTTTAGAACAAAAGAATTCAGTGGTGCTATTTTCTACCCATAAACACATCACATGGGGGATAGTGTAGTTTTTTCAAGGTTAACATGTATTTTGCCTGACTCTCCACTTCAGTTCAACTCAGTATTGGACATAACTGTCATTCAGTTTCTGTCTGTGCTTGTGGGGGGGTTTACTGTGGAGATGCTAAGATTACTTGATGGACACCTTCTGCAGGTAGGCTCATTTCTTACTTCAGAAGTCATCTATATGGTGATTTGTAAATGGATCCTAATCACTACAAACCGGCAGGTTGTTATTGAGGCTGTAAAAGGGTGCGTTTTCAGGGGCATTTATGATAGCTTCTCTTTCACATCCATAGATCACATGAGGGTTACTTTCTCAAGTGCATACTTCATGTTGATGGAGAGCTTCAGTGTACCGGTTGCCCAAAGGGTGTTCCTCGGACCATCAGGGATTCCAAGATTAATCATGTAGGATGGAAGAATTCCACGTCCATGTACTGTTCAGTCAGCATTTTTAACCCCCCAACATTCTTCTTTCTGTGCCCTGCCCCATCACCAGCCACTTCTCCCACCGAATGATGGATTTGATAGAACAGAGCCCGAATTGAGGGAATTGTGAAATTCTCTTGCGATTTCTCGGCGCTGCTTGAGAAAGTTGTGAATAGTTTGCTGTTTCCCCCCCCTCTTTGTGTAACACCTGTCTTGAAAATAAAACTCTCTGACGCCTGCTGTATTTTACCTTCGGTTTTTACTGCAACCTGGGGATTTCCAACCTTGCCCTGGCTAGGTGGAAGGTCTCTGTCAGTGTGTAAACTCTTTTTTGGGGGGGCCAATTTAATTTAAGGACCAGCTGCCGAAAGTTGTCGTAGCTTGTCACCTGATGAACAAATACAGGTCACGGATTTCTTGTCATAGTGAACCCCTCGGCAACTTTTCTTCCAGGCACAACATGAAACACCAGTTTGGACGCCAAAACACTGCTCTCAACAACTCTGCTTGAATTCACTACTTCCAAAATTTATTCCTTTGAGGGTTGAATCGTCACAAGCTGGGAATTTCACACAGAGAAAATTATATCCAATATTTTATTCACAGCAAATTTACAAAGGAGCACAATTGTAGATGTTCAGCTCAACTCACCTCTCATTTAGCATAGTTCAAATGTACAAATCATTGTATTTACAAATACAAATTTATTAGGAAATAATAAAACCATTGGGTAGGCCTACTCGGTTTTGTTGCAAAAAACTTCTTAAGTTTTGGTTAAAAGCATAGACACCCTATAGTATTCTGAGCTTTGATGTTTTCCATAACAACTGTTTTAAACTGTGCAGATTACCGAAGATCCACAAAAGTACAAAACTATTTTGCATGCCAACAGTGTTTGTATACAAAGGAAAGGAGCTGAATAGAACAATAGGATGGATTGAAACAATGGAAGGCATAAGACATTTAAGTTTAGACATTAATACAATAAACCAAACAAGACCAGGAAAAGTGGGTTTTTTTCTGTACAGTTTTAAAGAAGATGAAACCTTGTCATGCCCAGTAAATGTAATTTAAAGCAAGGCATGCCTCTGTGTTCGTAATTCTTCAACAGACCAGTTTATAAATCCAATCAAAATAGGTGACAATATTTTTCTTCATGGTTTTTGTTAAGCAGGTCTTACTTCTGTAATAACAGAAGGAAGAAATGCTTCATAAGAGAAACCACTGAATATATTCCCTCCTGAATTGCTGTACGGAAATTCACATTTTTGCATTTTAGGATTTACTGCAAATGGTTTTTTTCCCTGGCCGCATTCAAGGAACCAAGCTACCACATAACTTCTGTATTGTCAACTTTGTTGTGGGACATTCTTGGTTATTTTTTCACGCACCATATGCGTGATGATTTCGCCATGCCTGCATCCTGTAATCCAACTCTAACTTTGTCAAGCCCCAGTCTTTCTGCCAAACACAGGTGACTTTGGAAATCTTCCCACACAAACTCTGGATATTGTGTACTTCTGCGTAGTTCATTTCTACATGTATATATACAATTCTCCACCGAGGATAAAAATACAAAAGAAGATCGCTTTGGTGTCTGTTTTATTTTCAGGTATTTAAAATATGTGTAGGCATGTAAAATTAATCACTTCCTTTTTGGTTTTCTACATTATTTGCTATTCGAATGAGACTGGTGGTTTTTTTTTACCTTAACCACAAAAATATACACATGTACAGTTTATATCTTAGCCTGGACATTAAATGTTCTGGTGTTTCTGGTAAAGATTAGCAATTTCAAGTGCATAGATATCACCAAAGTGCAAGGGACCCTCTCAAACAATTTGCACATCTGTTGTGCATATCAAGTTGAATTAATTGACTGGGCATTTTTGTTTTTTCATCGGTGATTGTAAAAATTAGTTTTATTCATTACATATGTTTTCTAGCACTCCTGTAAGGACTTAATGGGCCAAGAAAGCTTTGCAGTAAATTTGACCACTCAGTCCTTCATTATTTCCACCCAAATCCTCTTCGAGGTGACCCCCCACATGGTGAAATTGACGACACCCAATTCTCTCACCAGGTGGGAGTGGACCACTGGTCACTGCGGAACATTCCATTTCCTTAGCATTGGGCCTAACTGATCCATACAGTTTGCTGTGTTGGATATGTGAATCGTCTCACAGCCCCCACAGACTTTTATGTATCAGCTTCAACTTCTCCTCCTAGTGTCCTAATGATCACAGTAATATCCCCCCCCCCCACAATTTTGATGACGATTGTAACTCAGACAGTGATTAACCCGAGAGTCCTGGATTTGCGGTGAGAGACCCTTTTTTTTCCCTTTCTGATTAGCCTCCTTTACTCCGGAGCAATTTGCCACAACCTTGCCAGGAGGTCAGTGTGATAGGTGTTTGCCGAAGGTCCGTTACATGTACCTCATAAATCTCTCTCCCTCTCAGTCCATGGTCTGTCCTCTTTGAAATTACCAATGAGAAATTGCCCTGGATTTTTTCCTCCCGATTTCCTCCCCCCCCCTTCTTTTTTCTCCCTCATTTTTGGTTTCCTTGACTGAAGGAATTTATTGAACGGTGCACAGGGTTTGTCGTCATTTTGTCGAGCCCCATAAATACTTGTCCGTATCACTTTCCTGAAGTCAGATTTAAAGGTTTTCTTGGGGGGGGTTGACCTAGTGCCAAGCCCCGTGAAATATTTTTATTTCACACATCCATGAATCCTGTTTAAAACAAGCTTTCTTGTTTACATACTATTCCTTAAGTTTCTTAAGGTTCAGGCCACTTTGCATGAAGATTGAGTCTGTTTCAAGTCACACATCCGTGTTTTGATTATGTACCCCCTATATGAGTACATAGTGGAAAGCTGTAGGCCTTATAAATCAAATGCTTCACAAGAGAGTGTTATTTTTTTATTTTCAGAGGGCTCTGTGCATTAATCATTGGCGAGCTATTGTGAGATCCAACTCAAGCAAGGGCCCATAAAAATAGGCATGGTCTTTGCCATTGGTGAAATTCTGGCTTCATCTCAGGCTTTGATTTCATCTTGCGCTCTAGTCTTAGAATCACAATGGAACCAAATGAACTGAAGCTGTCTTGAAATTTACGAGAGGAACACCCCCAGTGTTGGCACTCGACAGAAAGAAACGGCACTTTGAGTGTCCTCACATGTTAGGAACTGTGGCTTCTAAGCCACTAGAAGGTCATGTTAAGACAGAGCCCATGACTTAATAGTACTATCATGAGTTGATGTAGAGGCCATGCATCAATGTGTTACAGAGTGGATGAGAAACCAGACACACAAGACTAATGTCTGCAGGGTGTATGATGTTCTAATTCTGGTGCTGCTGTTGTCATCGTTTTCTGATGTCACCGTGATGTCCATGAGGGGATTGACCCCAGCACAGTGTCTGACAGGACTCTGGTAGGAGGTCGGCTGCTCCTGCAAGGAGCTCTGGTCCGGGTATCGCTCCCCACTGAAGAGGAGTGCCCTCCCGTCCCGCCCCTGCTCCATCCTCAGGAGTTCCTTCTCGGCGTAGGGCAGCGTGACGCCGATCACCGTGCAGCCACCGGTGCCCGTCACCTCCTGGGGCTGGTTCAGCCGCCAGGAGCCCCGCGCCCCACAGTCGCCATCGTTCTTGTTCATCCTCGCCACCTGCTCCGAGCTCTGGGGCGTGATCCACATCCGGGAGGTCAGAAACTCAAACTCAGTCCCACCCGGGACCGCCTGGGAGAGCATGCCGTCTGAATGGGTGCCTTTGACGTAGAGGCTGTAGACGGGATGGTGGCAGAGGGGGTCACGGAAGTAGAAGAAGTAGCCCTCCCAGGTGTAGTTGTTATGGAAGACGAGATGTCGGATGACAAAGTGGACCTTGCGCACTTCGCAGCGCGTGCTGACCCACTCACTGCGGAGCGTCACCTGGTACTCTGCCCTGGCCGGCAACAGCGGTGGATTGAACTCTTCCGTGTTGTGAATCAGCTGACAGAAGCTGCAGTTGGCCTGAAGAAATAAACAATAAATCAGGAAATTTAAAGTGACAGATTGCAATATCAACAGAGTATCGTCATACACCCTGGTGTCCATCAGACTCTCCAAGTGGAAGAAAAAACCCATATCGTGTTCAACTTTGGAGGCAACTTCAGGGAAACATGAGCACACATGAACATGTCATGACTGGGCAAAGTTTGAAAAAAAAAGGGGAATATTACCACCAATCTTTGTTGATTTTTAAGAAATACATGTGGGCTTTTCCAGAAATTAGGGGTCCATGTTTTTTCATGTCCCTGTCACATATGACAGGGACAGAACATCGTTTCTAATTTCCACGAGTGATGAATTTATGCAAATTACCTGCCAAACAAACAGGAAGAGTTTGAAATCAATTCCACTGATCTTTCCATGTCAAATAACAAAGGTCAGATGTAACAGGGACACAAAAATATTACACTTTTGGACGCCTAATTTCTGGAATCACCTATGTACATGTATTTTTCGTGAATGTCCTCTTATTATGAGCAGGCAAACTGTACGTAGTTGTGTAACATTTGAAAAAACCTCTGACAAGCAAAAGTAAAAGCTCCAATATCCAGTTAGTACCTGCAAAATCCAGACTGGAATAAGATTTTTAAAACTTGTCTCTAAAGGGATTTAAAGTCTAGAAAATAACCCCTTCAGGCATCTTGGTACTTGTGTGGGAATACTTTTGAGGTCAGTCAATTCACCTTTAACAATCATTGCAAATTTAGAGCAAGGTGATAAAAATGGGCCCATTGCAGTTAACCTTGCGAGCTGCACGAATATGGGACAGATTTATGCATCATTTGCCAAACTTGTAAATTGCCTCCTTGGAAAGGCTTTGAAACTTTTGCTGTTAGATTCATCAGATGGGGTAAGCAAAGAATCCTTGGGCAGTGATGGCTTCACACCATCGCCATCACCAGCGCTTGCTCTCCGTGTCCACCTTTTAGTTTGTACAAATCGACTTTGGGGGGGGGAGGAAGAAATCAATGCCACTGCCACCTGTGCGGTTTCAGCCCACGCTGGTCCATCGATTCAGCCCTCCGACCCACAGAGAAACCGCGGGAGTGTTTGGCTTTATAATTAATTGATATGACTATCCGGTTATAAAAATATTGACCCGGGGATAATTCAAGCACGAATGGAAGGCGGCCCTAATTGATTTAGAGAAATTACACCTGCATTAGCTCCTCATTAAAGCTGTTTTTACGCATCCTTTGCATTACCCACACATTCTCAAAGAGCCTTAGCAATGTTAAGGCATTTTTACAAAGAACATTCATCCTGAATACTTTGAAGTTTGTAATATTAGATTCTCAGTTAAGTTGAGATGAATTCTGCATTCTTCAAGACATGGCAGTTTTAGTCAAAAGTTTGTCAAAGAATTTGGTGATGCATATCTTTGTTTTCATCTGGAACAAAGATTCTTGATGCCTAGAACTACAGTATCTTTGTCCTCAAAAGTTGATAACTTGCCCAGTTTATCACTTAAATGTTCAGGCCAGAATCATGCCAGCATCAGGGCACTTTCCCTACCACTCTGAAAAGCCCAGCTTTCCACCCTTTCCATTTCATGTAGACGTCAGAGATGTAAAACAAAAATTTGTAAGCAAACAAAACCTGTACGCAAGTTTCCTTCCACCAGTACTTTCTCGTAGAAGAGCGCGCCCCCACAAAACTTGCCACCCTGGTGGAGAAACACGGGCCTCATTGTCCCGCGGAGTGGAAACAACCAGGGCCACACCTGCCTGGCCCGGATGGCAAGCTACATTTCTCCCCCCTCCCTCCCCACTTCCGTCTCGTCATTAGTCCGCCCCAGCGCTTACAAAAATATCACACCATCCAATGCTATCAGAACTTACGCACGCCTGATGAACTGGATCGGGCCCAAATGAGAAATTGTGATCAGGGAAAATAACGTCGGAAGATTCTTTTACAGATGAAGAGAAGGACGGGAAGGGGAACTGATAGCATATGGTCCTGTGTCGGTGTTGTGGCAGCTGTCAAAATGTAGCGCCGTGTGTTTCCTCTTACACACTTCATTAGAATCCAGTTTCCAGAGTGTGTTACGGACCGTGAGAAGAGGAGGCCAGTGCAAAACTAGCAACTCCTTGGATATTGTCTTGCATCATAACGGAAGCAAGTTTCGGGTTCTGAAAGCTGGAATAACAAATAGAATCTAATGCAAATGCCCTTTTGAAATATCTTCTGTATCTTAAAGTACAATTAATTTTGCATGTGTCTATTTTTATTATGCGTGACTAGTAAGAAACGCCAAATAAGAAAATATGCATTTACATGTAAATGTAAGTCCAAGGAAACTTTTTTCCTGCACTGACTATAATAAAGTCAAAAATCATTCACACTTTGCACAATGTCCATTCACAGCTCTAGTGCAAAATGATGACTTGCGAGGATATATTGTTTCCAATCCTTGTAGCTAAATCTCTTCCGTCGGGGTAATCCATCTGGATATTTGAGAAACTGGCAACTACCGGAATATGTCATGCCCCAGTCTTGGGCCCGATGTACACGACCAGATCACTTTCCCCGCAGATGATTGAAACATAACGAGCAGTCTTGTTCCTGCGTGTTTGGACAGGGTAATCAAAGAGCCGGTCTACGTGATCGAGGGTGCATATCGGTGTTAGGCACACAGCGGACCACGTCCCCGCCAAGCTACACGTGTATGAGCGTGCAGCTAATATAAGCAATGCATAATCTCTATTAGGGCCCATAGGGGTTGTCATCTGCCGGGTACAATAAACCAGTTTTTCCCCCATTTCCGCAACTCCAAATCAGTGATCGGGCGAATCACTCTGCAGCACCCACCGCTCGGAGCAGGCTAGCTTAAAGGGACGATCGACAGGACCTTCTAGGGGACAATCACAAATGCATGTCAGTTGAGGCTGTCTGGTTTTTTTTCCTGGACTTTTTAAGTTGGGGAGTCAATCGATGGTAAAAAAAACAACCATGAATTATTCATACATGTAGTAAATCATGCAAATGTGCAGCACAAATCTTTTCATCTGAAACCAGGCCATGAACTGTACTTGGCAGAATAGCGCTGACATTTCTAGTTTAGTCTGTAAAACCATGTTATCCGAGCTCATTTTTTAAACTTAGCATTGACTCACCTGTATGCACAACATACGATTGTAGCCTGAGTTTTGAAGTCTGGTATAGTCATCACTTTGTCCAGCATAACCAATTGAGATGATTGGTAGGCTCATTGTGTGGAGAACGAAACTGAACTGTTCGTCTTGTTAACTGCAAGTTTTGGATTGGCTCCATGGTGGTAACAGAGTTGACTGAATATTAAGAAATTCATAAGCTCCAGATTACAAGCTTTCCACTCTTTAAAGAAAAGTCTTTTCTCTGTCCGTGTGGTCTCTCCACCGTCTTGGAGCTGACAGTTCACTGAAAACATGTTGTCCCATTCCCCAGCCCCCTAACTGAATTAAAACTTTCTTCTGAGACTGGATAACCAGGTCAAGTAGGCTCCACACAGGCGTAAAACAGCAGGACCCTAGCCAGAAAGCACATCTCAAAAAGGTATGCTCGGCCACTTGGCGACCTCCAGGGTGGATCCTCTGCCCCCTCCCCCGTTAAAAAATGTCTTTGACCAAATGGATCCGCAGACAGAGATGGACGGATGTTTTCTTAAATAGAGTTCCTCAGAAGCTTCCAGCCCATCTCCGTCACCTTGTTTGCTCACATGCTTGCAGCCGTCTGCCTGTCTCGTCTCAACAGATCCCTCCTCCCCCAGAGGTTGCAATTTTGCCAGGAACCGAACGTCCAGGATATATTTTCCCCTAATATCGTCAAGTATTGACTCTGCTTGCTTGTTCCCTGCATCTGTCCCTCAACTTCCAGTAAGAAAAAAAGAAGTCCCTGGTATGCTACTAAATTAAAGCAAGGAAAGCCTTTTTCCAAAAGAAAAGAAGCAGATGTAATCTTTCCACCGCATACATCAACAGCACCGCTGTTGATCTTCACTTCTGCCATCTCGCATCCGCCTGTCGCTGTAGGTTTTTTTTGATGTCTGCCAGTAAAAGCCTGACGATGTTTACTGGGAATTTCTCTGCACAACATCTCTTGTCCGTGGCCCGTGTCTCGTCCCAGGTCGCATCACGGATCCCAGGATGCAGTGGATGTTTGCATAACCCCTCAGGGGTTTCAAGCCACGCTCTCGTTCTCTCTCTCTCTCTCTTTCCCGTAAAAATACTCGCCTTCCTCACAATTGTTTTCCCCCTTTCCAACTTTCCCAAGCGAAACAAAGTGGGAGAGGGGGGGCTCAAAATCCTTCCTCTGTGTTGATCCCGCTAATCTTCTTAGCAAGTCTGTAATTACTTAGTGGGGTCTTCGGGGGCATTTTGTTAATTTAAAAGAATGGGTAGTCTGTTTGCTCTTCAAATATTATTCCACAGTTATTCACGAGAGGTGTTATAATCACTTAAAAATAATGCTACACATCCTCATCAAATATTGCTCTTGTCAAAAGGGTTGATGCAATCACTGAACAACGAGCCCCTGTCCCTAATCCAGCACCATGCTGTATCCTTTTGGGATCCTGAGCAATCATTTCCATTCAAGATGTGTCTTGGCCCAAGGAAACTAATTAGAGTGGTCTCATGAGGAAACCTCTCGAGAGTTTTCTACACTCTTTCATTTCCTTTGGTTTTGCAATTATTGCCACGAATTTGTCCTGTGAACCTAAAATAACAATCTGTTTTCTTGTTGCCCTTTTATACATTTAATCAGTAACATCAAGCAGTAGATGAAAGCCAATCTTTTAATTCAAAAAATTCAAATCTTACTCCTCTCCTGATCACTTCTCCTAGATTTTAGGTGCAGACATGGCCAACAGAGGGCAGTATTTCTGTTTGTCATTTCCAAGAATATTAAATAAGCCACAAAGGGTCACCACAACACTTCGCCATGCCCATGACTGTACATGTATCTAAACCAAAACCCCCAACTAACAATGCCTAAATGTTTCATTGGCTGTGCCATTGATGAAGCTGTCTCCAAACCGGGACTCCACCTGACAGGGCCTGTCACGATTTGGGCCCGAATTCGATGAGCGATTGATGAAAAAAGTCCCCCCTCATCCATCATTCCTTGTCAGTTGCCATGCCAACTGCCATGCACCACTTTGTTCCTCGTACTCCCCCACACAAAAGAACAGGCGGGGCCCCATCCCATCCCCCACTGGCATGCCTCTGGACCAAATTACCACCAACTTTAATTAATTTAGTCGGGACATAATTTTCCTGCTTTGTACTGCTGGCAGGAAGACATGGCTTGATGGCTTCACAACACAGGCTTATCTGGTCCGTAAGTGACTTCGTCACAATGGCGGATGCGCCATGATTTGCAGGCTCCCATTGGACGATCGCTAAACTTGCGCGTCAACTTCTGGTTCCATGGTTCCACGTTAACGTCGATCAGTGCATGTAACTCTATGTGCAGTGCATGTGCAGTGGGCGTGGTTTAAACTGAATTGACGTCACACTTACAAACCGGATAATCATCACAATGAGTGACAGTGAGTTGGTCATACAATGTGGCTTGCCAAACCAGGAACATGCATGGTCATATCCCCCACACACACATCCAAGTGTGTATTTGCCTGCAACTGGGGACCCCCTATTGTTTCTCTTTTGTTTGTACTTTAACTTTTTTTAGAAGACCAGCCATATGTTTTGTACACAGTTGTCAATCGGGGACCCTCTGTCAATCGGGGACCTTATTGTCCTCTATTGTTCAAGGTCCCCAATTGAATGCAGAAACAAACTCATGTACACACACTTTTTGAATTTTTTTTTTTACAATTTATTTTTGTTGAATAGAAATACGTATGAGGGCAAAACAAGATGATAAGTATCCTTTGTCTCTGACAGCATTGACGCATGCACATGTTTGTAACTTAATTCAGTGGAAAGGAAGGGTGTGCTTGGATAAACTTGTTTTTGATCCGAAGTGCACTTATGCCGTACTGTGTGTTCAGCTCTTCCTGAAACTCTCAGGAATGAAGATTTCCTCAGAAAGTGCAGTTGGGGTAACATCAGATACAATTTTACCAGCCATTCCAGAAACCACATGTACATACGGGCCGTTAGTTAGATTGGTCATATCCATGTACCCATTCAGAAACCTTTTTGGAGGAGAGCCAGCCTGCAAGCAGCCTGGGCCACCGTTTCACAGTTTTGCTCGTCGGCAGCATAAATGTCATGGCAACTGAAGCATCAAGCACACATTTCAACAAAACAAATCCAGAGTTACCTGTGATTGATCTTCGGTGTACTAGACCTACATTTCCAGCTTGCCTTAGGCCTACACACACACACATGAACGTCACTACTTCTGGAAGGCATTCCAAAGCACAATGGTCTTGTTCCATTCCCTGCCCTGTCATTTTCTTATCACAGAAAACAAGTTGTTTTAACTTTGTTTTCATTGACAGCAACATTACCTACAGCTTCTACAATACTGACCACACATAGCTGCATAGCATTAATATCCCTAAGGGGAGCTATCCTCCATTTTCTAGAAATTCAACACTGTCAAGCACAACAAAGTTTTTATGTGTGATTATGTGAAAGGGCAAATACATCTTCAAACCCTTCTGGCTTTTGCAGTGGCTTGACCTCCACCGTAGAGGTCACTGAAATATCCCGGAGGCCCTCCGAGGCTCCGATAAAACCTCAGATTATCAAGTCCATATTTTTTGAGTAAGTAACGTCTGGCTTTTGTGCTGGCCACAAAGGGACCAGAAGTCAGTAGGGGCTACAGGATTGATCATTATGGGATACAAAGGGTGTTTGATGCAATAAAGCGGCCGAAGGGGAACACTGCTTGCTGGTACCATGTATGCAATGGCCAGTGTGTGTGCTGTAATTAGCCCAGCCTGAGTCACTGGCCACAGTTGGCTTAAGGCAAGTTGCGCATGCCGCACAACTCCAGCGTGCCCGAGCCCAGCCAGGGGCCTTATATAAACCCTATATCCAGCCCCTAATAAATTGGTGGTATTGTTCAATCTCCAAAGAAAAGGATTGTGGCATAAGCAGCGACAGAAAGATTGAGATTGAGTGGGGGTTACCTTGCTGTGCCTGACATTTTTTGGTGTAACTGCTGTACATGTCAAACTGATCACTCTACCTGTTCTGTATTTCTCTCTGCTCTCTATATACATGTATGTAGCTTTGAGCTACGACAGAACTTGAAAGATTTTTAACAGGTTACACATGTTAGGAGTCCAACAGTTCAGTCCTAGTAGAATCTTTCTCATATTAAACACATTCTAGTCATTTGGCCTATGCCATCTCATTCTTGTCTTGAGAAACACACTTGTTTACAGTAATGCAACTTTTGCAAGAAGTCTCGACACTAGTAAACAATAATTCATTTCATCATTTTCCATTTTTACTAAAATCAGGCTTGTTCCACATTTTGTTTGTTGAGATGTCACTGTTATTTCATGTATCTTGAGAATATTTTGACTTGATCTGTCTCTGGCGTGAAAACGTCAGAACAATTTTTTTCTGAGAAAAGTGCTTTTCATTGGATAGATGCGTGTTGCCACACCAATCAAAGGAATGGTAAAGTTGTTGCTTCACACATTTGTGATGATGCAGGAGACAAGATTGGTAAAACAATGGAGAAGCCTGCTTGGACGGCATCATGAATTATTCATGGGCATGAAATCAACCTCATCAACAGAGCCCAAACAAAATGTATAATTGAAGATGCCCAAATGCTGAGTATTTTTTACCCTAAGCCGCCCTGGGGGAGGGAGGAGGTTCTTATGGGCATCTTTTTATGGTCCAGTGGTCCCCCTCCCTGTATTATGGTCAGTGTATAATCAGGGAGGCTTATGGAAGTAATTGACAGGACTCCAGGTCTCAGTGGTAGGGATTTGGAAGGAGGGAAAAGCAATGACTTTAGCAGGGAGAGCTAATTGGTGAGGTCAAGTCAGGTCATGGCGGTGACTTGCAGCTGGACAGTAATTAGTTTGGTTGTTTTCTCTCTTTTTACCGTAGGCCTAAAATTGTGGGAAATGTCTTTACTGCTGGGTCAATGGCTCTTAGTCGGATTCAGATTTGGGAAGTTTAACTTGCCGCTCTGCCTTTTTTTTTCGGAAGAACATTTCTTACACATTTGGATTAAATCTTGGTCACTGTTGTATCCACATTCACCAAATCCTTTCAGAGCACACACTCAACTGACACTCATCCTGAGTACAGTTGGGTATATACATTGAGTCCCCAAGTGTCTTCAGGTTGGTATCGATGTTCTGCATACATGTCCATGTCTGTTTATTTATGGTCTTGTGCATGCTCCTGTCCATAGTCCAATTCATTATTCGTCTTCCAGAAAAAAAAAGTATTCTGCTTCAACACCGCTGAATCACATTGCTGGTACAGCTCAGTAAATTCAAGTCCATTTTCATAATGGGCTGGTACACAAAGGGCTCTTGGTGCAGAAACATATATCACCCAAGCCTACGGTTCTCAGGCAGCATCTTAACTGATATTTGTACCAGGTAGTTCACTTTATGGAGGTTGTGAATCTAATTCTGCGGTGATGTGTTGAATGTTCTAAGAAACCTATCAAATACGGTGAGTCATGAGGGTTAATGTGACCGAAATGTACAAGTTCATTGTTTGGACAAATTACTCCAAAGAGCCCACAGCTCAAAACCATCTTTGCTGAATCGATTCACTCGGTGGGAAGTTGTTGATGGACGGCAAAATAGTTTTCTTCAAAACATTGATCTGTTTGTTCAAGCGTTCCCCCCTAGGTGTGGTAAGGTTACCAAAAATTCCAGACTTTTTCCCCCTAAGAAACGTTTCGTTTTGCGGGCCCACTTGAATAGCTTAGGTTACCCTCCACGTGCTAACAATCGAATCGTAGAACTCTCTTGATCTGAACTTTCTTCTATGCTGCAGAAACCTGATAGTGGATCCTGGCTCCTTTGCTGTGCAAGAGGGAGGCAAAAGTATCCTCCTCAGTTCCGGAGTGCTTTTATTAGCGCGTTAATTGAGAAGTGACAAGGAATTCTTGATGACGATAAAAAAGGGAATCCGATACAATGCCTTGATTTGGTTTCAGAAGCGTGGAGACACTAGCGATCCCACCCCAGTCATCTCTTTTCCTCCCAAACAACGGCAAGGGGGAAAAAATAGAGCACCGAGAAAAGGTTAACTTAATATGCAGGAGAATTTTTTTCTCTCGTTCCCTCCTTCCGTGGAGTCGCTCGATCGAAGGATGCGATTTTGATTGTCTGGGACACGGAAAGTCAGTCTCTGTCCCCGAATGGCGGGGCTCCCCTGTGATGTAACCAGACAGCCCCGGACAACCTTGTTAACTGCTCGGCTAACAGTTAATGGGCAGACAGGCCTGACTGGAATGACCAGGTGCCGGGGCAGCATTTGGAATCAGTCGCGCAAACGATACCACACGAAACCGTCTGCTATGCCGTGCAGCACTTGGGGGAATAACATTCTAACAAGGCTAATGCAAGACTGCTATTTAGTCTTTAGACACATTTTTTTGATCCAAGACATAATTCTAGTAAATTGGAAGATGTGTCTTTTTTTTTTTGCTTGAGCATAGGGTGGTGGTACCGGTAACCTACCGGCAGGCAAGGCAGAATCTAGGGTAATGTGCCAAGGGGCCTAGGAACATCACTTAGAATACCCTCCAGTCGTTACTCCTACCACACAGATTTCCATAAGTAGGACATCTGTGACCTCTTCAAGAGAATGAATGCCAATTCCTCTGTTCGTGGCTGGTTAGGCACCGCCAACGATGGTGGCAATCTTCGTCAAAAGGTTTATTGGCTGCGGACATGCAGTGAGCCTCCAGTGGTCAAATGCAAATGCGTGTTTACTGCTAGATGGGACATTTCATTGGCTTTTTCTGGACTGGCACAAGGTTCCTTCTCATTTTGGTGGATCTCGAGCTAAATTTTAACCAGGAAACTTGATGTGGGTAACTCGGCACTTTCAAATCGATGCTCGCTTTTCCATCACAATGCCGGCATCTGGCTTTCAGAGGTGCCCAGGCAGCGGCGCCCTCAAATTGATCGTGCACGGAGCCAATGGCAACTGAGAATAAGAAAACAGGCGGCTTGTTGTGTTTTGACTCTAAAATTATCGAGCAGTTTTGATTCCGATTAGATATCATCTCAGAGTTTTGACCTGTTTCTGAAGTTAATTTGACTTGGTTGGGTTTTTTTTCTGGTTTTCATTCTGTAGGCTTAACTCTAGCAATTTAATCATAATTGTCTTTGATTTGTTTACGTATTAAGAGTTAAATTGTCATTTCTAGATACATGTATCTCTTACTTGCCGTCAGAAAATTCTGATCTGCCTTTGTTAGATTATTCAAACCATCCAAATACGGTCTCCTGTAATTGTGAGTCACCCAGACAATAAAAACGACCTAAATTACCAAATTGGACCCTCATAAATATCCACAATAGCCAGACTAAAACCAGAGCTACCCGGCGGTAGAGGGAACAATCCTAATTTCATTGGAGCAGAAAGCACCCATGAGTCATCTCTAATGAGTTAGCACAGGGCTCACTGGTAGTTTCGCACACTGGCCGGCATTCGGGCTCGCCAATTACTCACAGATAATATTTTCAATCTTGATTTGACAAGGGGCCCGTCTTTGAAGGAACAATGCACCCTACGGAAGGTCCGAGCCAAAGTAGCCATTGCTACTCACTCCGTGTAATGAGAACTTAATTGGAATTTTCTTATTAAGGTCCATGGCCCATGAGAGATTATGAGACTAATTAGCACGGCAAAATAATAGCAGGTGCTTGTTCTCTTTCTCTTATTGATAGTAATACCTATCTACGTGAACTCCACGGTCTCCATTGGTATCTGTAATGATAACCTGATGAGATTTGTCCATAATCTTTCCCGCCTTTGGTTTCATCTACCAGTCCAGCTTCATTTTGTGCTGACCGCTGGTGGCATATACTGTCAGTGCCAATTCTAATTGCATCACACACCGCAGGATGCAATAATGAAATGTATGATTGGACACAAAGTAAAGGTCAGCGGCGTTGGTGTAACAGTGTCACTTTGAAGAAGGGAGAGAAGTTTGACAGTAATTTTTTTTAAGGGGACAACGCCAGAGTCTTTTTTTGTTTTTTGGTTTTTTTTGATGTCTCATTTTTGCGGACAAGCAGAAATGATGATGCAATATTGTACATGACATACGTTATGGCATTGGTACACTTAAGTTATTTTTGATTATTTTCTTCATTTTTTATTTTCTAATTTTTTTTTTGGCGGGGGGGGGGGATTTCGACCCCATCCCCCTGGATCCCCACCTGAGTAACAAAGAAAGCACCAGAGGGTGGAAAAGATTCTGTCTCTTTTGCCCGTTTGATTGTGCTCGGCTAACCATTTTTGGTCAGGAATTGAAATCTGCAGATTTTTGAATGCGATGCAAAAGTTATCTGCTGTGTGAAGCATTGGTGGGGAGCATTCAAAATTCTTGAATCACGTCCTTTAATTTAATAGCACACACTAAGTTTACCCAGGAGGATTCAAAGCTTTCAAATTAAACAGGTGTTTTAAAGGAAGCACGTGGATTTTAGACAGAGCTGATAAAAAAGATGGGATTTTTCTTACATTCAAAAGAAAACTAAGGCTAGTGGTAACCTTTTTTTCCCTTTTATTCAGCCTCAAACATACCATTATTAAAAATGAATATAGTGGAGGGTTTCTGTCGGTGGTTAATTGTCTCTTTGTCTTTTTTTCTTCTTTTTTTTTGGTGCAGCTTGAGTTGCCAGACACTGAGTGGTAGCCTCAACCCCTCCCTCACCTGTGAGAGGCCACACCCCTTCAGAGGTCCTCCATCTTCAGGAAACGGACTTATGCAATAAAATTCATCAGCACCAGGAGATGAAGGAGGATGACACGAGGAGACATCATCCCCGCGACCTTATAAGCAGACACGCTCACCCGGACTCAACCGCACTGAGAGCTAGACCCCAAGGCGAGTTATTCATCTAATATTCACCCTCTGTAATTCTTTATCCATTTAGTCTCCCTTTCTTTCTCTCTCTCTCTCTCTCTCTCTCTCTCTTGTTCTCTCTTATTCTCTCGGAGGAGCATTTGAGCTACCCATGCCGTTAAAACCATCAAGTGCCTGCCCATTGACAGGGAAGCGTTGGGACAATACGCGACGTGGATGTCTTTGTGTCAACAGACGCCCGGTCCTTTGTTAATGGAGGACCTCGGGCAAATCACCAAAATGAGAGGGGAAAAAAAAATCTTTTTCATCTTATTTAATTCTCAGCAGGGAGACATAGAAAAAGTCTGTGGGGATTCTAGCCTGATGTCTCAATAGCAACGGTGTTAGGGGTGTGTATCATTTGGCCTGCTGGATTAGGAGACAATAGTAGAAATGGCAGATGGATTTCATGTCCATTGTGTCTGAGCATTATCTTATTACCGCTCCGCTATGTATCACGTATCGAAATTTCAAAGATGTCAGGTTTCGGTTCGTGTTGAGACTTGAAGTGCTTTGAACTGTGTTGACAACCTTGGGCTCAATATTCACATTTTTCCCCTTTTTGTGTTGAATTTTGTGTCATGATTTTTGTTTTTCAACAGAATAGTTTAGATTTAGGTGTCTTAGGGCATGGGTGCGACATATGCGTGAATAACTGTCCATTTGATGCTACTTTAATGACATTTCCTTGGATGACTGTGGCTCTATTGTTGGTATGAAGTGGGAAGATGTTTTTAAGTGAAGAATTTCTTCTCATTTTAAACTCCATCTCAGTACTCCTGAGCACAGAAACTTTTCATTATCATCCATTATTTGTCGAGGAGTGACTAACACTTATAAAGCAGGTGCATATTCAATCTATTAACAAGGATTCCTGCGAGTGTCGTTGTTAATTAAAAATGTCAGCTCAAATCAGTCACAGCTCAGTGCACTACGTATTGAAACTACCAGCGAGTCATGTGAAACCATAGAGCAAGGACCTTGCTCTATGGTAAAACGTTGGTGCTCAAAAATTCTGTCAGGGTCATCTTTAATACTTTTGCGGTCAGATATGAGCAATCAATATCTCTTGTTCCACCCATCCTTGTGGCCAGAGAAAAAGCTCTGTGCTTCAGAATGAGCAGTTCTGGACAAATGATGTTGTTTATTTCACCTGCAAAAGAAAGAGGCTACCAGTAAATTTTGTCCCAAGTTTGATTTCATCAACTAGGTTCTCTACTTTAGGAGGTACTCTCCATTAGAGAAAATCTCTTCTTCTGAAATTGTTAAAAGGATGCCACTGGGGGGGGGGGGTTACTGGTCGAATGTGTGGCAGTTCAGGATCAGATGCCAGCATTACACTGCTGTCAGTGGACACTAAGGGTTTGTGTTCACATGATCTGATATAGGCACACTATACTTCCTGCTAGTGACGTTCCTCTCTACTCTTTACATTGTCCCATCCTTGGGCAACCAGTCATGTTCTACAGCAAGAGCGCCCTCTTCAAGTCATGCACAAGGCATATACATTGTACCTATTAGTACGCTGATCTCCCATCTCAGCTGGAATTTGCAGATTTGTATTGTACTCTTTGATATGAATTTTGTTATAATGGAGCTTTTGTCCATCAAATAAGCCAATCTGCTTGATCGAGCTCCATGCATGAATGCCCTACATTCCATAGTTTGCAAGCAACAATAGGCACTTTCAGTATTAGGACAAGTCCCTGCAGCTCCCAAACAGTTCCAGCAACGGCCGCATTATATCGGATGTGTTTGTAGTTGAGTTTTGTCCATTGTCTGCAACACCTGTATCAACATGTGAGAAAGTCATCATGCGCTGCCATAACATTGGCATTGTGTCGGGATCCCACAATATGCCCGCAACTTCTCTGCATGGGCCAAGGTGACTTCCCGACAGATTTAAAGCCGAGATCAACAGCAATCTTAAGGCTGCGTGTTAAGGCAGAGATTCCCTGCATTGATGGGGAAAGAGTCAGAGGTACATGTGCAAAGTGGCTGGAAACAGAAAAATGCAATACATGTAATTCTGGTCCCTTGCAGTCTTTTCTGACTACATCCTTGGTAACATCATGGTTACATCTACACTGTAGTACAGATATTTGAAACAGAATGAGTATTGCACACACTATTTCATTGATCTGTAAGCCTACAGATTTCACCCATCTCACCAGCTTTCTTAAGACTTCTGTTAACTTTTATCTAGACCGTGTAGTGAGATCATGGTAGTGTCTTATATCTCTATCCAGTGGAGTGTCTGCCTCATCAGTAGTGATTAACATCAAGGAGTCTTCAGCAATTAATCAGCTTTCTTCGGGTAGATGTTTTCACAACCAAATTATCTTGTCTTACATGCAGTCTCTTACCTGATATTTTCTCAGCGGAGACTGGTACACCTTTGGCCTGTAAAGAATCCTTTCGCTCCTGACCGGATGGATGTCTCCGAGGAAGAGCTCCTCCCAGGAGACAAACTTGGCGATCCTGGTGTTGAACTCTGAGTGGAACTCATGCCTGACCATCTGCAGCTCATGCATGGCGAAACTCATGGCCTCGGTGCACTCAGTGAGGGAGGACTCTTGCTCATAGTCCACCACCACGTAGCGCTGGTAGAGCTCCAGGAGATGGTTGGTGGACCTGAAGAACCCGGGGCACGTCCTGTTCACCTGCGTCCTGAGAGTCCTGCCGAAGCTTTCATCGTATACCACCATGGTCACCTTGGAGACCAGGTACTCTGCCTCCGTGGCACCGCTTAAGAGCAGCGCCTGTTGGCCCAGGGCGATGGTTCCCCGGATCTTGAGGGAATAGGCCGGCTGCCGACACTGGTTGTCGGCATAGAAGAACTGATGCAGGCTGAAGCTGGAGTCAGAGTGGAACTTGTACCGCCGGAGGATGAACTCCGGACCGGGACGTACCTCACATCTGTCGACGAATGAGTCAGAAAGGTGGAAAGATATAATGAAATCAATCCAATGTGGGCATTAGGGTTTCTCACTGTCTTATAACAAACCGTAGAGCTAACACCAATGTAACCATGTAAGAGAGATTTGCTGTAGGAAAATTCCCGTCGTAAACAACCTATCCATCTGTCTCCATATGCATGGTCCCCTGTTGGTCATCAAAGTTGCATTTCCCCATTCTTTATAGATGCATGATTATCACTTCTTGTGTACTGATAGTGATAAATGTTAAAGAGGCACGAAGAAGAAGACTGTCTTTCCCCTTGTTTCTACTGTCAAACCATCGCTGTGTAAGGTTGAAAATTTGTGGCATAAAATTTGGTAAGCGTGGCCCGACAACGAGTTGAGTTAAAGTTGAGATCTGACACGGCCACAATGATACTTGGGTCGACGATGTTTTATCAGGAAAACACGCACTAATATCATTGGACATTAGCGAGAAAGACTGAGTTGAAGGAGGAGGAAAGACTAGCGGGAAGACTGACCATGAAACATTTTGGGGGTGATTATATTGAGTGGGATGCAGGCTCGGTGGTATAACTTCCTGAACTGTGGTCAAGCTTGTGGGTGTAAAATAATGGCCTAGGAGTCTTGGGGAGTGGGGCAGTGCTTGGAAATGGATCACAAACAGGAACTTCATTAGGATCGTAATTACCAAGACATTAACGGAGGTAGGATCAAGGATACGTGAGTGACCAATGACTAAATGACTAATTCTGGGCTTACAACTGCACTGAATTCAATCAATGAAATGCAAACAAATTGCCAGCGGAGTTGAGTAGTTCTAGTTCAGTCAATAACTCCATCACCGTGGGGAAAATCAGCGCAGCCGGCCTTACTTATATCTTGGAACCAACAAATAAATTTCTCCCCCAATATTGGGTATCACTGGATAACATGCAAATGCGGTCAGTGAGAGGACACCCCAATGAAGCAATGCTGGGTTGAGTACACGTATGCATCAAGAAGCGATGTAACCAAAGGCTGGAACAAAATTACAACTGAACACGCCAGGGGTCACTTTTTCTCCAATTCCCCCCCCCCCCTTTTGGTGTCACCCTGTAGTGACCCCATCCTACCCTCCAAAACAACTATTGCCGGCCAGTCGCTGTCTATATAGTCTGTGGCAAAAATGCGCCAGGGGACCCCCAGGAAATCTTATCAAAATATCCAGTTCGCGACCTCGGACTTGTAAGCAGACTCGGATTACAAATTGAATCAGAGTGCCGTCAGGTTCTATCTGGTTGCCGGCGTCGAAAATTAAGGTGGGTGGGGGTTATACCGTGCGCCAAAAAAATCTGTGGTCGCAAATTCGGTACAGTGTACATTGTACATGTACATATCAAGGTGAGCAAGCAAAGCGAAATTCCTGTCAGATCAGCCTGGTGCACAAGCCACTTGATCGAGGAAAGATGTTAATATTTGTCCTCAAATGGAGTTGTACCTGGTATATCTGTTAAAGAGAAAAAAAACTGTCTCAAAATTTGTGTTCCAATTTTCCAAACATAAGCCTCACTTGGGCATAATGAGTGAAATCTCACCTATTACCTTTCATGCTCAAACTATTTAGACAAAAGACAAAAGAAAAACAACCGTATTTTTTTAATACATTTTGCAGGACTGTCCCAAAAATAATCGCGAGAGAGGGATATTTTCATTCAATTTAAATGAAGCTAAATACAGTTATTAATACAGGTAGGTGTTGATTCTTTATTGGCTATTTTTAAAAAGTGCAGAAACTTCACATTGGAATTTTATTTAAAAAAATCCCCTCCCGCATTCCGATGTCAAGGATAAAAACATGCTGGGGGAATTATCACTTTATTACACCCAACCTGAACTTGATCCCGGACGCGTGCTAGGTGCAAGGTGTGAAGCGATGGAAAGGAGAGAGTTATACGGAAAACGGGGACAGAAATATCGGGGAATGATCGGCACGAAGAGTGAGCCCTTCTTCTCTCTCGGTTTGCCTATCCGAGCCGTCTACTTTGCTCCAAATCCAAGGAAGGAGCGCGAGATGCGGAACATTTTTTTGTTGGAGATGTTGGAACCTTACCCCTTCAATCAGCGGCTCGAGCTGGCGATGGAGGGGATATGCCAGATCGGACGGCAGGGAGAGGATTGCCGTCGCGTTGATACACGCCACATTTTAGTTGGGATTAGCCCGGGGAATTTCTGACGTTAAACGGGAGCCGTATTTGGAAACGCTCGGTCGCGTCTGCTGTGGAATATTAAAAACAGCTGTGTAGATTTACAAGGGACAAACAGAAACTTTTTTCACGAGAGTTTGCAATGCATTGGACTTGGAGAATTGGCACTTTGGAACTAAAATTTCAAAGTAAAAATGGATTTAAAGACTAGTTAGGCAGCAAGTTGGGCATCTTGTTTAAAAAGCGCAATGGAACCAGAGTGCACGGGGGGTCAATATTTAAGTCTACTGAATTATCTTCTGACTAGTCTTTACTCGAAAACCAATCATCTTCATTGATGCCAGCTTGGGTTGCAATCTCCATTCACAGAGCAAGCTCTGTGCTCCAATGTCTTGTTCTTATCACCCTCAACAACATTGGCATGGTCGCTCTCCAAGTCTTTTCCAGTCTGTTAAATAGAATTATGCTCGAGAAGTTCGATGATTGCGAGCCCAGGTTTGGTCGGGTCACTGCGAAGCTTTCTCCCAAGCTGAGCAGCGCATTACGAGAGTACCACCGCCCAGCCCCCCAGCATGATCCAATACCGGTCTGGTATCACGCTGCGGCGCTCAAAGGACACCACATTCGCCAGATGTCATCAGCCATTCGACCCAGGTGGAGACTCTCCAGAACCGCTTCAGTTATTAACTCTGGCTGGGTGTTAAAAAAATGGCAGTGGATAAATTTTTTTTGTTTGGCGTGAGACTGTGTATACAGGGAGTCAGGGAGAGATATGTATTGTTCGGTAAGGCAATGAGAATGAAGAACTCGACGCCCAACCGCGCTGGCATCTCATGGTGTGTCGCTTTGTATGGGAGCATCTCGGGGTTTTTTTTGTAACACCGCTACATGCGAGATTGGGTTAACCCCAAGGTCAGGGTCGGGAATGAGATTGGAAGCAGAGGTCTTGTTCCCCTGCCACTTCACACTGCGTGGCCTGATGGGCATGGCCGGGTCTGGTTCTGATTCGTGCGATCTCAGCTGGTGTCGAGTGTGCGTTTTCAATGCAGAGGTGATAGTAGCCTTTTGCGAGATCCCATCGGGTCAACTGTAGGGGCCTCCCCACTGCCACACTTGATGGAACGGTCCGCTTGCTACAGATTTTTTTTAGAGTTTCTTACGAGGTCTAAGATAATCGTTTGAAATAATTAAAAAAAAAACCTTCCAGAACATTCCCTGAGTGTGCTCTGAGAAAATGTCGTGATTGGAAGAACTTTGATTTAAAACGTTCCTTCTTTCTACCATGAACACTTTCATTGTATCGTACGGTTGAGGTTAAAATGCTGGAATACAGTGACAACAGTTGCTTTATTTCGCGACGATATGCGGCAGTGATTTTTTTCCCATGTTCGCAGTGCCCTGCTTTCAGTCTGTGAGGCGCGTCCGCGGTTCATTGCCATCACACAAAGTGACGTGTCAACATCTCCAAATACTGCGCTGTATATCCGTCGTCGCCTCTGCACCGACTCGCCACGGCAAATAAATCTGTACGTCAGCGTGTCCTTCTCTGTCGGCAGAGCCTGAGAGTTTTACAATTATTGAAAAATATCTCCCACCATATGTGTTTTCGGCTGGGGCTTAAAGGCGCCGACTTGTGTTTGGCTTCAGGTGTTGAAACTGGCCATCTTTGTGTGACGTTACAATCGATCCTCCGGCCTTTTTGTAACGCCGGCCGTGGACGGGGAACGCGCTACGGTGGGAACGTGGGTAGTTTTATGGTGTCAGCCTGGGCGCGGTCCAATTGTAGGAGTTTTGACCATGGAGCCCATGATTCGACATAAACACAATCAGAAATAAGTTGAAATGATTTGGTAAGGGAGGAATTATATGTCATTTTATCTGTTCATCCAACAGCGCATGTAGCGCCAACTACAGGATGAAGTGACAAGGAAGAAATGTCCAGTTTTAGAGGCGGGAGAAAGACCGTGGATATGATATTCCAGGGAAAACCCATGGAATCAGTCAGGAACTGAAAACCCATTCCGCATGCTGACCTAGGTGGAATTCGAACCTGGATTGCAGAGGTGGATGGCGAGGACTCAAGCCACTACACCAACCATGCAGACTCCCCAACCTGGTTTTCCTTCTCGCGTGTTCTTTGCATTCTAATAAAAATACCATCTGGACCAGAAATAATCCCGACCAAGTGTAATCTTATTTCGCTGGCAGTTTTAATTCATTACTGTCGTACCAAGATTCTAACCACGCCACGCCCGTTGCCGAGGTGTACCGGGTCTGGTCCCGTCTGCCAGGAGGCATTTAGCACCGATGAGACCAGGTAGGGGGACGGCGCGCCGCACGGCCTGGCGGTCTCTCTGTGACTCATCATTCCGGTCACAGTTTCCCCCCCCTCGTCTATTAACCCCACGGACGGCCCCAGATTGTACTTTGGTTCGCAAAGATGTTTCACTTGCTGTGCGTGGTCTAGGGGGTCCATTGAATAATGTGCGCTAAGAGATGTTCTTCGGTTTGGATTCCCCTGTCACAACACACTTGGACAATCTAAGGATGAGAAGTCTGTGCTTAATTGGGGTTAATATCTTGCGCTGGAGTAGATTTTCTTCTGAGAATAGAGCCCCTTGAAGTTTGTTACTGGTGGAATTTCACCTCAGGATAAAATGATAGTCACAAGTATGAATCAGTCAAAGAGTACAGGGGGTCGTGTTTCCAATTGTAGTGTCGTTGATTGTCAGGGCTAACTCAGATGAGGATGGATTCCAACTTGGTGAGGAAGTCCATTTCGTGGAAGATTTCTGCCTGACGAATTCGTCTCTTCGGGGATATGGTAAAGCTACAGATCAGGGGCTCAGTAAAACTTTTTTATTTAAAACAAAAGAATGAGCAGTGCTTTTGAACACTGTTGGCCTGTGGAACTGTCTTTATTTTGTTGTGGGGTCGTGGTAGAGGTTTCGTAACTGTTGTAAGTTCTTGTGAAGTTCACGTTCATGGTGAGAAAGTTTGTTCGCATGGCCCTGAGTTATCGCTTGCTATATACTTCGATACCATCACCCGACCTGTATGCCTCGCTGCGAATTATTAAATCAATTACCGCTCCGCGTGGATTCTCTCCACCGGCCCCACGATCAAGTCCGAAGTTCGATACTGTAACAAATTGGTAACATGGACCCCTCTACCGGGCTACCCTGCCGGGCCGGGAATGGGCAAAACAAACAGCTGGGTTCATCGCAAATCCCTCGGCATTGTAAAACTCCATAATGCGGTGATACCGTCGGCTCGCCGTCAGATCTCGGTATGACTCCGGCCTGCCGCCAAGGGACGTCCCGACTGAAGTCCTACCGAGACACGGTGACGGGTGCGGCGGCTTGCCGGCTCACCCCCCTTTGGGAGGGCAACGTCGCGGCGAATTAGGCCCGGGTCTTCACGGATCGGCTGGAAGAAGGAAAACTAGACGCACAGTATCCATAACGATGTTGCTTCGGATCAAGCTCATCGCCGCGAAATGTTAACAGCTGCGCGTCTCAACAGTTGAAAAAAAGACATTAGAAGCCAGCGCTTTTTCGAGTGAAACTTCTTGGAGTCTGTCCAAAATTCCACTGCTGGCAGTTGAAGTTAAAGGTTGCCTTTGCCTTTGGTACGACTCAGGGGTAGATTCCTGTGTAACTGATTTATGTGCTCGTTGCTGGCTTTGTCGTAGGATCTATCGCAGCGTGTTGAGGTTATTATTAAAAAAATCTGATCCGTGGTGTTCGTCAATCAGCGCCTGTGTATGAACGTAATTAATGCTGATGTATCAAATGATAAGAAGCAGTGGCAATGTTTAGGGAAATGGTAATCAACCCATCTGCATAACTAGTTCTAGGCAAACAAATGACATTTGACTCACTTTGCTTTGAGTAACTTGCCTGTTGGGTCGTTTCGCAAACAGTGCAGGTAACAGGACCTTAAGCAAAGGATTTGCAATGTACATTATAGCAAAGGTGCTCTTAGAACGTATTTACGAGGACTCCTTTATGAGGACCCCTTTATGAGGACTCCTTTATGAGAACTCCGTTGTGAGGACTCCTTTATGAGGGCGCCTTTGTGAGGACTCCTTTATGAGGGCGCCTTTATGAGAACTCCTTTGTGAGGACTCTTTTGTGAGAACTCCTTTGTGAGGACTCCTTTATGAGGGCGCCTTTAAAAAGACGCACTTTCGACGAATGGTGTTAGTTGAAGCTTCGTTCTCTCCGGGCAGGTTGTTTGCCAGTTGTACGTTTTAATTAAGCCAAGCCAGAGTGGATGTTATCCCCAACGGTGGTCTACGCCGGACTCAACATCTGGACGATTTCGCCACCTCGGTGTAGCGGGAACCTCGAGCTTTTCACACCGAAAATCAGTGGGGGTATGTCTCCATGGGGATTTCACGCGCCCTTTTTTATTGGGGGGAGGGGGTTATATATCTCAGCAAGACTGCCAGACTCCAGCGAGGCGAACGCGGTCCATCTGCCAAGGTGTTTCTCACCATCGACTGGTTTGAAAGTGACACACGAACCCTCCCCCTCTCTTGTCGTTAAGTGTGAGATTTTATCGAGCGAAATATGCATTGGGTGGGGTGTGCATCATACTGTTATTATTGCAATATTTGCTGTGTTATGTTTCGTTGACCGCCAAGATCCTAAATTTTGATCCTTGGGTTGTGTTTCTGATGTAAGTTTGATGTTTTGGACTCTCTGGTACCTTTTGTTGGATGTACACCTCTGTCAAAGTAACATCGCAGCCGTAAATTGTTATGCATGATTCCATCATTGTGTTGATCGAGGCCCACGTCAAAGATAGTAAGGTAGCACTAGTACTGTACTACACTTGGTCCTGATTGCCTTATTGCCTTCCAGGAACCCGACAGGTCAAAGATGGCCGCACTGCAAAGGAAACTATTCTTACCGGAAACAAATAAAATTTGCACTGGCTATTTTCGCCCTTTTGTCAAACAAAAACAAGACGAGGACGTGTGCTTTTGCCCTGGCACGCCCACGAACGACAGAACAAGACAGTATCGACCGTACACTCACACACACCCGTCCTGTGCCCGGACATGACCCCGACGAAGTGCAGGTATCACCGCGCGATGAGCACTTTGCTGTGCACGCGGAAAACAGCCCGAGCAGCGCAGAAAGGTTATAACTCCAACAAAACAAATATTACGCATATATGTATCGAGTCCTCAGTATATATTTGCTGTTTACTCCTAGGGGAAGGGTTCTCTGCCTCTGTCTGCCCCTGGGGCAGTTTTTGTAGATCTCGACGAAAGATTATGTTTAAAGGGGGACAAGTCTGGGAAAAAATCTTATTCAGCGCCGTATATGCAAGTTGCAATACGATGGCACACCTTTGCCATAATTACAAAGGGAACGCCGTAATTCAATACCTTATTGAAATATTTACTCTTGCGGCTATTTACCGCATTTCCCAATAAATGAATAATAACCAGTTACCAATTTATTTGGAGATATTTGTTTATGGTGCATATGATTATGCGCTCGTTATTTCTGTCCTTTTTGGGGAGGGGGGGTCTTCGTGTTGGATTATTTTCAATTGCCATGAGATACTGAATACGGTATCACTTTCCATTGAAAACTTTGTAATCACTGTGACTGCACTCAGAGAATAGAAACTTCACTGTTTTGTATCGTATATAGTTTGGCTCCGACGCCATTTTGTATACCATCGCATTTTCGAACCACCCACAATACAAAACTTAGTTTAATTGCAGTCACAAGAAGTTTCATGTTTGGTTAAGTTCATCAAGAATGCATTACCAAACCGTCGGGACTATGTCAGAAGTCTTGTGCTTTTTCGTTTGTTTAGTGATCACATTGTGTTATAATGTTCACTTTGTGTACAAATGTTAACCACACAGTTCATCGGAATTCGTCATCAGTGACGAATCAAGTGGCTCAAAGGGGCGGCCATTCTGGAGATTGAGAGCATCACTTCCTAAATTGCCAGCATAGCTGGTGTCTGACCATAGACTACCCTGTCAACCAGCACTCCCGATTAATTAAGTCGCAATGATGCGCACGCTGCTTAGGACTTAACAGGGTATAAGAGCAGTGGCCCTATGAAAAAAATGCCCGGGGCACGGTACAATTTAATTTCAGTTGGTTCGTGTGGCGGGATCTGCTCCATTTAAAACACTCCAACTCGAAAGGTTCAACATTGGACGAGTAATATTGCAAGTCAGCACACCATGAGTTGGAGAAGGCTAAACGGCGTGAAATCTCGACCTGGGGTTCCTAATGGAAGGAGTGTATTTAAAAAATGGTTTGCTCTCCCTTTAGGGGCTTCGCGCAACGGTGGAGCACTTCAGGCCGTTTACCACGAGAACAAATAGCCCCGAGCGAACAGGGCCGTTCGCTTAGCGTGATTAGATTGGTAGCTGTGACGAGGCACGAGCAGGGGTAACAGTTCGGACTAGGGAACGAGGCTGTCTCTCCAGAATGTGTACAAACTTAATGTTCATAAGCGATCATCCAGCGGAAGGGTAGGCATTAGGATTGGGCGAAGGGTAGAATTAGAATAGTTTTAGGCATCTGTTGCAGGCTTCGTCCAAACTCTGGTCGACGATTGCCGCATGACGATACGCTTTTAAAAGAAGAAAGAATTTAAAGGTGGTATACTTAAATTTTCGTTCGCCAACAGTGAAGAGCTGCGGGCACAGTTATTAATCATCACAAAATGGCACCTTACTGTTTTTATCATTTTTTTTTTTTGGTATGACGTTTGATTATCGCATTTCTTTCAGCTATTAATGTTGTCTCATCGGTGCCAAAAAGCACACATTCTACATTAATTCAATACAAAGCATATTTACGTTTCCCCCACTGACAGTCCTTTTTAATACCTCGGTCGATTGGTAGAAATTGCCTCTGTCCCGAAATGCATGACTCACAATCCTCTCCAAATGAAGGAATATCCTCCACGAACAATAGGAGGAGGGTTGGAGCTCATCTAATGTTTCGGCTTGTATTCCCCTGTGTCCCCTCTTAAGCCCACCTAGGCTCTACTCCAGGGGAAAAGAAAAAGCACACTACCAGCCCACAACCAGGCAGTGGTACGGACCCAGACCCCCCGTCCGGCCGGTAGTAACCCCAGCAGAACGCGAGACAGTCTGATTGTGTCTACTGGGTAACCCAGTCCAGCTTGTACGGTGCAATCGATCGCTTTAAAACTCCGTCAGGTACCTAAGTGATCGGGCTAATTATGGGGTCTGATTGTCCTGGGCATTCAGCGTGGTATCTGGGTGAGACTCAAGAGTACTTTGTCCATCGATTGAGCGGAGGATTGGGAAGCTGATGACTTGGCATTGTTGCTTGGATTTCAAGTCAAGTGTCTGAGTTAAGTATCGACAGCCTATGTGTGGACATCGTTGACAAATTGAGGGCAAAGGCCTCCGTCTGAAAATCCTCCATGATACAAACAAAAAACCATTTTCCATTTTAAAAAGGCCACGTCCCACGTGTCCCTTTTCTGTCCACGTGCGTCCACCCCTTTATGGGTTAATAAGTCACTAAGGTACACGCTGCCCAAAGTCAGATTTGACAATAATAGCATGGCGCCGCTGTCATTTAGAATAAATGCCACGTTTTAACACTTATCCGCCAACAACAACCAAGCATGACATCCTCGAATCCGACCATAGTACTGTACTCTTGGCCTGCCCCAACTTTTATTCTCAAAATATGGAAAATGGCTCCCGCATTTCAAACTGCTGTCTTTAAGATCCGATATAGCAGCCCGTGTGTATTATCTCGTCTCTATTCGCGGACGGTTTTGGTCCGGTCAGGCGTGAGGTGCAGTGTAACAGTAATGAAATATTGATCGCCTTGTCCTGTCGGACACGTGCAGAACATGTCGACCGCATACAGGGCCGCAGCTCATCAGAAATCATCGCTGATGCGACAGGATCGTATGCACGACATGCCTGGGATCTTGGATGTCTGTGAAATCCCCAACGTGAGGCATGATTTCTGAGAAAACTTCCAGCATTCGCATAACTGTATTCGGGGCAGGTGGGAAAGTATTACGGCAAAACTGTGCCGGACGCTCTGATCTTCCGTGCATTTCTTAGTCCGAGATAAAAGTGTCCCGATTATCAATATCTTTAAGGAAAGCTTCTACCCCATTCAGTTTCCCCCATTCGACCACAAAGTTCAACCAGATATCACAAAATACTTAGCTGCGACGTTTGTAGCCGCTACAGGAACTTCAACTAAGTTAAACTGACTCCATTCAAGCGTTGGTCGTTATGATGGGGGGGTGCTACAGCGCAGTTGGCACTGATGATTAATTTTGGTACAATTTACTGAGCTTAGGGTATGTTTGATAGGTAGAAGCCTGGTGTGGAACATTTTTGCTTAATACTTTATGTGACGATGGATCTGTTTAGTGTACAGAAAAGGAGTTTGGTTTGCACGCGTGTTGCCTCGCCCGCTTCTCTCTAATTTGGCGCCAAAGTCGCTCCTGGAAGAGGAGTCCTGCGCGCGCAAGACGAGCAGGGACGTCTCCCCGGCTAATTCCAGAGTTGGTCCTTGACTTTCCGTCAGGATTTATTCCCGTCCTGTGGCCTTTTGACTCGAGAGGGCACAAATAATGCCCTCTCCTCGGCTGAAGTAGGCCAGTTTGCGTTAGTGGGGATTAATGGAAGAGGAGCTGACTGACAGGTCGGCAGAGTGTAATGGATGACAACGTCGCATCATTCTCAAGCTCCATCCTACAGAGTGACACGACCCACATCTGCCTCCTTCCTTCATCCTCGCAAACTGGCCGCCCCACTCCCCCACCCCCCCCAAAAAAATGATTCTCGTTTTTTTTGTACAGTTCCCCAAAGCTCTCTGTAGCTGCTCACACCGTGACCCACATTTTCCTCTAATCTACAGAGGACAGGCTCGCTGATCAGCTTGCGGAATGAGCTGCCGTTTTATTAGGTCATGCAAACGAAAGACTGTGTAGCTGCACAATCGCTATCTTTGCCTGCACACACAGCTGGAAGAAGGTATATTTACCGTCTGCACTCGCATCCTCTCGGTGGATAGTTTTTTCTCTGCCGCTCTTTCTATATGCTCCCAACTCCATGCCCGTAATCAATTCGCTTCGTCACGCGCGTAAATCTGCCTCCGTCCGGGGGGAGTGGATGTGAACACTATCTGCGATCTGTTTTCTTGCACTTGGCAGGCTCCCAATTTTGTTTACGTTCTGGCTTCTCGTTGACGAAGAAGATTTAATTTTACCATTTCCCACGAGGAAGTGTGTTGGAAAAGTTTATAAACGCACGACTGTCGTATTCTAACAAAGTTGTTGGGGTTTTGTTTTGTAGTGGAAACTAAACTTTGTTTTCCTTCTTCAGCAAAAAAAAATTGGAAAGAAAAACCTTTTATTTTGTCCGTTTTGCTTTGAGAGGCTGCCCTCATTTCCACATTCTGTCGCCCCGCGAACTGGGGCCATCTCTTACTGTTCGCGGGCTCACCAACCTTAATTGGTATAAGAGTTGCGACTCGCATTGCGCTTGGTGTCTACTTCATCAATAACCTTCGATCCACGGCATTGTATGGGCAGGTACGAGTGAGAACTCTGCCTTTGCTTCTCCCTCCCTCGCCTCTGGAGCTATTGAATGTCCCGCAGACAGACACCCTCTTCGCCCGGTCGTGCCTGTAATCCGATGTTTGGCAAACATTGCAACGCCATTAACCCCAATTCGCTGCACTTTCTTCGCCATATTGGGGCGGCGGGAGACGCCTTTGTCTGCCAAACTCCGTCGTAGTCACGGCTGATTCTCTTGGGGTTGTTGCTTGTGGGGAGAGCCCGTTACTGCTGACTCGACATCGTTGGATTCCACACATACAGAAGCATAATCCTCATCTTTCGGCTGAATTCATTTCTTTGCGGATATCTCTCACAAAAGATTTGATGTGAAAGTCAGACTTCACCAAAGTTGCCTGAACCGTTGGCGCCTTTAGGCAGATATTACCGGGAAAGCCTCTATATGTATACCCACGCTTTTGATATCCAAAACATGCATATAAACTTCATGAAGCGCCTATTACAATATTCAAATCAGAAGGTCTGGTGAGAAGGTCTGATATCGAATCCTATGTGTTTGGAAACGTATTAGACGACTAACAAGTAAAATATATTTATGTGACGGGGTCTGTGTGGCTTGGAGTCCATCACTCCATAAAAGTGAAAGGATGCTGACCAAAACTTGAATGGTCTACTCCGGTGGATGATTTTATTATCAGAGAGCCTATGCAGAAAAACCCCTGTAGAAGGAGACCCGGAATAAGTGTCAAAATGGAATAAAACTTCGGACAGCCGACAGTCTAGCCAGTGGTTCATGCCTACAAGCAAGAGAAAGCGGACCTCGGTGGGCATGCAGGAGCGACCCCATGCGCTCGCTGTTCCATCCTTCATTGCAACCCCCCATGATTCGTAATTACCAACAAAATATTATTTGTACTACTGTGGTAGGTTATTATAAGAAACAGGGATTAATATAAATGACAATTGTACCAATCATATCCCATGAGGCTTGGCACTTAAACAAGGAGTATTTAGGTCTGTTTGTGAACGGAAAATTACAACTTGAAGGTGGAGGTAAGTACATGACTGGATGGATCATGAATAATAAATTAGGCCCACATTAATAATTCATAACCCATACATTCGTGGGATATACGCACACTAAAAAGTACACATCCCTACATTTAAATCACTGATTATTATAGCTTTGCAATAAGCCTACAGAGTGACACATAAAATCCACGAACTCGACCGCAAGGAGACTTCTAAAGGTACAATCCCCATGGCTGGTTATCAAAGCTTGTTTGTTATCCCGCTGGTACTTTTTTCAGCACCTTCAAAGTTGAAGCCGTTTAATGCTAAATCCACTCGCAAAGGCCAAAGCGTATCGCGTTAATAGACCCCCAAATGATCGGTGGAGTTCGGGTTCACCTAAGGTCGTGCCGTTGTCAGTGTTTCCCCGTGACCCCGGGGTAAAGAAAAACGATGGAGGACCCGCGGGGTTGAGGAATGCAGGAGCAGGGGCAAAGTGGCAACACGCGGCACGAACCGCGCAACCGACCGTGGTAAAAGGACTGGGTGATGTAAAAGCCCACAACGGGGAGCAGCCCGCGAACAAATAACATTTTCAGATGTCGGGACCAATTCCGGGGGATGCTGGGTCGCGGAAGTCGAAACAGCCGTGTGTGGCTTCTGAACAGAGTTCCCGTAACTCGGTGTTTTTGTACGTCTGGAGTGATTGTCCATGCCTGCTTTCTCTCCCAGTCTCTTTCGAATCACGATTCGCAATATTCTTTCTCTTTCAATACCGAACGATGTGAAGTCTTCGTGTCAGCTCTGTATCCTATCCCTGACAAACTTTTCAGTATATAATGCCATCTTCCTGCTTGACTTCTCATGTCCCCGATTTGCTTGTCTGCAAAGTCATGTTTGTTCCATGACATATCAGGCATGCTAGCCAGACCAAGCTTAGTCATGGCTCAACGAAACATTCCTTCGTCTGGTCTCGGCTATATACCGCGCACGCATCTGACTGGGAGGAGCAAATACCGAGACGAAACGTGCGAGTGGCGAAAAGTAATGCTCTAAATCGGCGTGATCCGCTAAAAGGTACCGCACCGTCTCGCCTTGCCTCCCGGGGGGAGATTGTCATGCTACAAGCCCCTGTTGATGAGGAGGGAGGTTGCGCTTTAGTTTAGAGCCTGCTGGCTCGAGCTCGCTTACGGTTGTCTGTAAAATACTGTACCTGGCGCTCGCCAACTGGATGGCCCGGGGCAACTCACGTTACCGGGGGGGGGGGCTTGGATGATGCGTCGGCGGATCCGATTATGATGGAGAAGGCCCCAGCGAGAGAAGTGGCCGGGCCTTCTGTGTCCATTAAACGGTATTAACAAATCCGGCGGAGTTTGTTCTGCGGAGAGGGATTAGGGCCCCGCGGTAGATACCCGCCATCGGCAGGTGTGAGTCTGCTGGATGTCATCCCCTGTCATTTTTATCAAGTTCAACATCGCTGTCCGCTTAGTATTTTTTTATGGGCAGAGAATTTGGCACAAGTTCCCTGCTTTGCGTCCATCATGATTCCACAACAAAAACTCCAGTGCATTTCCACAGATTGGATTCGAGATTTTTTTTTTATTCGTTCCAATTCGACCGCCTTGTGTTTTTCTGTCAGCTGGTGGTATAACTGGGGTACATTTTGCGGGGGGGGGAACCCGAAGGGACCCTCATCTTCTGGGAGAGGGAGGACATTAGGATCTGAACTATACCCCGTTCTCCTGGAGTGATAGGTGAAACACTCACCTAGACAGATTATCACCAGATATTTCATCCATCTCCATGCGCCCCTTCTTAGTTAGGCCTACACCTGCTGTCAGCTCGTTTGTTTTAAATGAGAAAGATATTTTAGTTTGAATAATGGTAGCAATTAATCAGAAGACGGTGTTCCTCGTGCAATGGCATTTTAATCAGTAAAAATGATATTTGACAAATTTTCATTTCAACCCAATGAGATACGCCAAGTGGTATTATTCTGCGTCATGCGTTAGTCAAAATTTAATTAAGTTAAGTTAAAAATATATGTTTACACAGAATATCGCAGTGTGTTTAACGTGACGGTAAGTGCGGCGACAAAATGCTGAGCGACTGCCGCAAGAAACCGCTCGAAACGTTGCCGCAAGAAACCGCTCGAAACGTCGGCAGAGCGCGCACCTTAACCTCCACTCCTCCAGCAGAGGGAAAGATTATCCTGCGCGGAGCCACTTCAAAGTGCAAACTTCGCCACTTCAGTGGAAGCAGGGCAAAGCGACGGAGACAGGTTTTTTTATTTTTCAGTAACTCCGAAGCTAGCACAGCTTGCGAGTGGGCCTATTACCTGCCGAGTTTTAGCAGTGGGAAATCGCACGGGGCTACTTGAGGTCACTCGAGCGGGCGAGTGTCGTGGCCGTGTAAATAAAGTTGGCGGGGAAAATTTGGGGGGGCCGGGCATGCTGGCTATCGATCCAGTCTTGGCCTTCAAGCGGAGTGGGTATACGAATGGGATGTCAGTCCGTGTGCTGAGCCCGTCACTTCATGGCATTTTTCCGGCAATAATGTCTTTTTCTGTTTGCATTATGCGGCAGCCACGCTTGGGGTGAAAACTTGGCGCAAGGGTACTCTGATCGGAGAGAGTTCCGACCTGTAGGCGACCTTTTCCTTTTCAGGTTTCAGTTCGGAGACTTGTGGTCACATCACCCAATAATGACAGAATCTAAAATAAATTTATTTGTACATTACATGTATGTGAGATGATGATCATGCATAACTCCATTGTAATGTGGCAACCGCTTCAAAGGCCACAATTAGCCAATTGGTCGCCATTCTGAAATGGGCGTACAAGTGGCGCGCTTGACTGGTTGCTTTCCTACACGAGGCTATCCACCATTATCGATAATGACCAGCAGTTACACAAGCCGAGGAAATCCACCTAATTTGGTTTACAAAATTGAATGCGCGGTTTGTTAGCGTCAAAGGGGCCGCGCCGCTGATGGTAACAGGGGTCATTAAAAAAATCCAATTTGAATAAAACGTAGTAAGAGCCAATACGATGGTCGTAAATGGTCGGCGACCACCAACGTTTTAGTATGATCGTGCTTTCCGAGAAAACAGCGTCTAAGAGCCAGTGCATGGTCCATAGTCGTCTAAAATGTATTGCCTGTTGCAAAAACACTTTAATATCACGTTGTAAGTTTGAGTCTTTCTCTTTTCTGGAAGACGTTCGACGATTTTGTTAAAAATCAAACCATCGAACAATGCACTGTGATAAATCAAGGTCGATGAAAATGAAGCTGAAAAAAATATGCAGTAGCTAGCTACAGTGTCCTATATGACACTCTTACCTACAGCGCTCGTATCGACGAGTGTTCTTCTAAGCGAATTACTGCTCGGCCACCGTAAGGGCATCAACCTCTTTCCCCGGGGAACCTCGGGGTGGATGCATTAGCTAAGATGCGAGGCATACGTAGCGCCTAATTTCGCTTATTAAACGCCAGCGCAGCGTGTGACGTGCAACTTGCACGGAGGTTGGGCAAACTTGGCAATATATACGGAAAGGGGAAGATAAAATCACCAGGGCTTCTATCACACTGGCATCGCAGTGTGGTCCCAGTAGACATTTCTCTTTCTCGGGGAATAAAAGACTCGCGATATTAAAAAAAGGAATAAAATGAGTCCTGAATGGAAGTCACCAAATGGCCTTATAATACCCTGGAAGAACTCTTGCTGGGCCACTGAGGGGCAGGAACGTTACGGTACCTGCAGAAATACGAGCGCTTACTGTATGCAAGAGACGTTCGTAATTACTTCGATCTGTGAAGTGTCCCCCTCAGCACAGAACGCATTGCCGAATATTAAACGACCATACTCGTGTTGTTCAACCCCTAAGCCGTTTCATCATCATGCATTTCTATACTGCCGCCATGCAAAGTAGACTTCCATTGTTAAAAGGTTTGTGAAAAACGTGCGTTTTCGTAGTCTGAATGACTTCGAAAATAACAATAATTTTAATTTGATATTTTGTTGACTGACACAAGTGTTTCGCTCAATGTTAAGCCTGTCTTGAAGATGGGGGTGTGGCCCAGTGAATAGGGTTTGTGACTCATGGTCAGAGGGTCATGGGTTCGAATCCAGCTGCTGGGCATACGTTGTGTCCTTGGGCAGGCCATGTTACTCCCGCTTGCCTCTCTGCACCCAAGAGAGTCAGTAGGGGGTATATAATTAGCCGGAGCGGGGGCAGCAATACGCCATGAACTAGCACTTCATCCACAGATGAACAGAAATATAGTCAGGTGCTTCATGCACGGTACTGGAACCGGGAGATAATCACTGGCCATGATGGGTCACATTGGCTCCGGATTTGTGATGCTTTACCTCGGAATTGCAGAGTCAGGGGAGACTTGTACTTACCTCATAGACACCCACTCGCCCTTGAGGCGGGGCGGCACAACAGCCGATACCCCTTCGTTGCCTTGGAGACGCCGCAGTTGAGCCCCGCACTCGGACTCCGACAGCGCCCTCACGATATGGCTGTCCAGCTGGTTCCCGGCGGATGCTAGACCACAGAGAGCTGTGTAGATGTAGATAGTACAGAGCACAAACCTTGGATTTAAATCGCTTAGACGTGTTCGTTCGAATTGGCGTTTCACTGAGCATAGGAGTAGTGCGTGCATTGGAAATGAGCATTTCTCACAAACAAACAAAATGACTTCCTGCATCTTTCGTGTACAAGTGTGTTTCTCTTGTCCAAAAGTTTCTAAATGGGAAATACTGTCTTTTTTCGTTAACCTATGCAGTGTGGATGAAATCAGCTGATGGCAATTCTCAAACAACTTGTTGCCTTTTCAGCTGGTAATCTCTTCTAAGTCATTTTCCCCATGTTCGGCACACGTTGCTCGTGTTACGTATCTATTAAGCTCTGCAAACCTGTTTATACTTTTTATTCAGCAACACCCTTCAAAACACAACTCAATTTAAAGTACGATACGCATTTCACACGTCAAAAGTGTGGAACGGTAAAATACGTGTGCAGCCCGAGATTGTGATACAAGGTGAGAATGCACGCAGAGCACAAGACTGGTAAACCGCTATTGCCGCTTACTATCAGACATGCTCTGACTGTTTGCATTCCCGAAAGCGTCCCAGCTCCCACATGTTTCTCCACCTCTGCTCTTCGTTGAGCAGTTGGGGGAGACTGATGCATTAATATCACAATTATTCCTTCCGTCCGGACGGCCAACTCTACCCCTCGCTAAGCCTTTTCAGTCTCTCACGAACGCGTCCCCGGGTTGTTGTGAATGAAAACACGGCGGGGTACCCCGGTCGGTTGATGGGGATGTCGCTCGTAACGGTCGCGGCGGGCACGCGCGTGTCTGACAGTGCGTGTTGGTCCTTGGACGAGGCTCGAGAGAATTGTTTGGGCTTCCAAAGGGAATGTCTTAGGATGTAAAGACGACAAAGGGTCAGGATTGGCGGTGTTTGATCATGAGAAATAATTATACACACGAATGCCGTAAATCACAATTTGGAGAATATATAAGTTTGAGTTTTTGTCTAATTTTTCGAATTCAACATTATATCACCTTACACGATAATTTGGACGTTTTATGCAGAAAATACATGCTTGTTGGAACTCCTAGATTAGCTTTTTAAGTATATGTAGTTACATTTTGTGCGAGCAGGTTGGTTGGTAAAATTTGTACCTGAACTGCGGCTTAGTGTTCTAAATGCTAAGGCCGTCTTGTGTACTGTAAAAAAAGTGTAGCTATAAAACGAACCAAGGTCTGAACTATGCACTACAATTAAATTTTTACAGGGAAGCGATTCATTTGAATTCTCTGTCTGAACTGATTGCTTGCGTGCAGCACAGTCAAGAAAACAAGTACTACATAATCTGCTTCTGCCGTTCCGCCCACAACACGATTTGAAAATTTCATTTCCCCTGAAGAGAAATGTATTTGCCGTTCTCCGACGACGTAGGGCTCGACTGTCCGAACCAAAAGAAGACAAAAAGGCTAACCAGCCATATACTCACGCACACACAGCGAGCGGCACTCGCATTTTGCATCTGCCTTGCCAACTTGAGAAACGTGCCAAACCGTGCTCCATTTTAGCCAGCACGAGGCCAGGGACCAATTAGCGTGGCCTCCGGCACAAGTCGTTCGATAAGACATCACCCGCGTTCGGGCTGCTCTAACCAACCGTCCTGGCCTCTGATATTAGCGGTTTCACACGCAATAAAGGAGAACATGTGTGGAACAAGACACTTCGGGTGCTTCACGAGGAAAAAATCGATGGTACAGGGAACAACGTTAACCATGAATTTTTCTCATTGTTTAATATATTTTCAAGGGAGGGGCAGAACTCTAAAACAATTACTAAAAGTAAAGAAATTTTGATTACGAGAGTTGACGTCTGGTGTGATATTGTTTAGTCAGTTAGCATAAAATATAGTGCTGAGGAGATTTTCTAACCGAAAAAGCAATTCGGTTCTGAAGAGTAACCTTTTCCAGGCAAAACCTTTTTTATTCTCAACTTGACAAATTTTTGGTATCATCTGGCAATTTTGGTGTCCTGGACACACGACAGATCATGCCCACTTGGTGCACGACCATTGCTCACTGCTCTCATGATGCACTACCAGTCATGCATTTTGGCCAAGTTTCACGTCGTGTCCTGGGAATAGTGAATGGAATTTTGATATGATTTCTGTTGCGACTCAAGTTAATTTTCGAAATTGAATTTCTGAGCAACTTTGTCAGACCTGTATATTCTGCTATAATAAATTAATACAATTCTTAATAAATACATCGGTATAAAAAGTTCAGGATTTAACCTTTCCCTGAACAAAATATTTCGTGCGAGGAAGTGGAGCTATGTACCGTTGTTCGATTTCACAGGCCGGCTTCTGAAGGCATTAGTTGGACTGTTCGATCATCTGGTTTTTGTCGGCAAGGTTTATAAGCCGCCTTTGTCATCTCACCGCAGATTAGCCCTATCAATTACTAGACTCCAAAACTCATTATTTGCCGAGGATTGAGTGAGCTGGGAAAACTATCGATTCTTTTGACGGTGTTCAAGATGCTGCTTTCAAATTAATGATTCTGTCTTATACCCCTACGACATATTTCAGCACATGCAGCTTGACGAGACACGACCACTGTCTGCGAACGTCGATCGTAACTACGCTCGTGATCTAGGACACGTCATTATGAACTAGTTTTTATCCCGGAGACCAGATTGAAGCTGAGTACATGTACATGTATAGTGTCAAATATGAATATTGTTTACTTCGTTATATAATTTATCATTTCGTTATCGGCATGTGGTATTTGATTTAATTGACAGAAACTGTCCGAATAGATTCATCAAGATAGAGGAGGTGTCCACTGACTGATTATATATTACAACAAATGCCAATCTTACATCGGGCACCCTACGCATCTAGAATTTGTTTTGCTGTGAGATTTTCTTCACGGCAGTAATTAAGACCACCGATTGATAGTTCTGTGCGACAGTCATCCCGGTTCGAGGCATCTGTACTTTCTGCATCAAAATGAATATTCATGAGCCGTTTACCCATGCCATCGCGTATCCAATATACTTTCACAACCTGAAAAAAATTCCATTTTGAAATTCAGACTTTTAGCTGTCCATGTTTCCTCCCTTTGAAGTATTCAATTATGACTAGCCACCTTCAGTTCTATCGTTTTGTTGTCGTGAGTGGCAAATTTGATCACTTTTGTGTTCGAATGCACGGTGCGAAGGCGACGCAATGTGTTCCCGCGGTGGGAAGAAAGTGCATTTTCCCGCCAATTGTCACGCCTGCAAGATTACTAGTGGTACCTCTCTGAATCCTATTCTGGGCGTTTCACAGCCTGCTTCACTCTTTTGTTTGGATGATGAATTCCAAACTGATATTTAAAGTGATCCTCTGTGAATTTTTTTGTTTGAAAAAGGACCCGCCACTAAATACATGTATTAAGTTTTCCAAAATCTTCCATAAACAGCGAGGTATGGGCTTTTCATGAACGAAGCAAATTATGTCTGGAATTTCACACAATTTGGTTTCAATTTTAGAATTCGCTTGTTTACATTGTGATACTGAACTGACATGAGAATGTTGAAATTTAGTTTCATTTTCTCTGAAGCATCTCTGCCAGACTTCGTGTTTGCCAGACTCCATCTCAACAAAAGCCCCGCACATGCGCTGTTCATAATTAATGTCGGCTCCACTGTCCAGCCAAGAGCAATCTCTCTTTTTTCTCCAAAAGTCGAATATTTTGTCAATAATTAAGGGAATGCAGCAAGGCATCGTGAAAATTTCATCCAAAGGAAACCCACGAACTACAATAGAAATCACGCCTGGGACCCTATAATCCTGTCAGTCTACGCGAATGACTGACAACATCTTATTCATCTCGAACCGAGTGAGAAGTACCCAATTTTGATGGACGGCCCGCCGACGATGCCCGAAGCCTAGTCAGTGTCATTCTTCTTATCAATAATGCGAGACAGTACAATCCCGTATCTGAGTCCTCCATCTTGACTCCTGATGCATTTGTCAGTTTTTTTCCTGGTGATAATTTCGCTGCGAGAGTGCTCATTTCTGGCGCCAAAGACCAGCGTGCGCGCGTGGGAATTTCGTCCTGTGTGGACACGACCATAGCCCTATCACAGTGCACACGACAGGATGGTTTACAGATATTTTACTAAGTTTCAGTCCAAAACAGGTGCTTTTAAACGCAAATATCCCCCCCATCAAAGTTTACGAGGCAAGGCCATTTCAGTAAATACGTCAAAACTACGACCGAGGGGCTTGCGTGCTTTGCAATCCAAACTACTTGGCCACTTGCCTCGGCATTTTACGGTCGCTGAGCTTGTAAAAAAACTGTGATATGCTTATTATAGCTTGTTGGTACAAGAACTACTGACCAGCGCAAATCATAGGTCGAAGATGTTCAAAGTAAACAGAATTTGTTTGTGCTCTCCAATTTCATGATCTGCCGCAATATGAAGTCTCCAGTAAACTGAAAACGTGATACATCTCAGATTGGATTGTGAATTGCTGCGGGGGAATTTTTTTTTATTAATCCCCGGCATACGCCGAGTGTGTATACATAGCCGAAGTAGGATATGAAACCAAGATTGAAATGTAAATTTGAAATGTAGATGCCGCAAACGGCCAAGGATATTTCAATATCTCGAGTACCGTTTGCTGGACTGAGCTTATACGACCCAAACCACGCCAATAACTTGCCAGGCCACAGAGTATTAAATTCCTATTTCCCCGTAGCGAGCTCAAACGACCGCTCATAAAACCATAGAGCTAGGAACGATAAAACGGTGCTGCGAGGTTCAGAGACGAAGGGGAAAAAAGGCGTCATAATGCTGTACACAACATGGGCTGCAGATTGTAGGGGGGGGTGGCTGGAAAAAAAATGTTCGATATCGGCCACGCGGCCGGTACTTGTAGGCCCAAGGGTGTGGGCCGGAATATTGTGTTCCTGCGACACTGTGCGTGTATTCCTTTCCCACGCGACCGCGCCATTATTTATACAAAGCAAGCCGAATATACTGTGCCCACCCGGCGTATATATCCGCTGGGACTTTTGAGTATTACGGGGGCCTATTACAGTCTTTTACCAGATCTTTGTTGTAACAAAAAAAATGTACGGTCAATGGACAAAAACTTGTTTGGGATGAAGAGATAAATTCTTGAAAAGTGTGATGTCAGAAATTGATTTCTCTATTTTATTTACATTTCATTCGACAAGCACATTTTTTTCTTACTTTCAGCGGCTCGTGACATTTTTTGAGTCTCCAAAGGGTGATACTCAACTCATTAATTCGTTCCCCGAATACCCCAACCCTCCCTCTGGTCCTAAATCCAAACTTTTTTGATTTCTCAGTAAACAAACAGACAATTTAACTGTTTTCACCAAGTTTAGCGTCACTGAAAATCTCACTTTTAACCTTCATTCCAACATGGTTGATAACAAACCATCCAGTAGTAGGAGATATTTTCATTATCCACCACACGAAAGAAATGAATCCCATAAAGAACTTACCAAGAAAAGCGACAGTGGTGACCACGGTTCCCAAACTTTGTATCTCCATGTCCCCACGCACCCTTGTACGGGTCTCGGCTAGAAACGATCAATGTTCAACTTTCTTTGGGAAGATGACTATTGAAGTGTTTATTTCCGAGATTGTAGCGGTAAGTTCCCTCTCAGGCTTTCGGCCTCCTGCCCGTATTATCCCGTTCCAGGCGCCGTCTATTGTCACCGATTGTCCTGGGGACCTTTTGTCAGTGAGTAAATCCCGCAGCTCACAGATATTTTCCGGTCATTTTGCTGTCGACTATTTACTCGCGGCCCTCGTAAACAACGCGTGGTTCTCAAACTGTAAAAAACTCCACTCCGTAAACTTTATTGCCCGCCAATCTCATACGCTTGGCAACGATATCCAATAAAGAACCGCCGGACACCGCGAAGTACCAGAGACAATTGCATCGGCGAATCGACGGCAGTAAACTTGCAAAGAGCGATTCAAAGCGAACTGTTCAAAAGTTTCTTAATCTTATTGCCCAAACGCCAATTCCTGAAGAGGGATTGTCCCAGGCGAAGTCGACCAGAGCCTAGCCAAGCTATTAAGTGTCACAATGTAATTGATACTTCCATTGACACGCGTGAGCACCAACTGTCAACCAGTTCGCTTCACCATCAAAATATACCTTTCGATGCTTTAGATAAAGCTGCAGCACTGTGGTCGGTATAGGGCTCAACTCGGTGACAGGAATCCGTCGCAGTTGCTGATTGGTTTTTTAAAGCCGAGATAAGCCGATCAACTTTTCATGAAATGATTTGGTCGTCAGGTTCCGAAGAGAGCATCTCAAATATGCAGCGGCCCATCAGCGGTTGTATACCCCGAGCTTAATTGTTTCTGGCATCGATACAAGAGCCAGTTTTATTACCATCGGATTAAAACAGTAAGTAAGGACCAGAAAATGTGGCACACAGTGGGTTACACGAAGAGCATCAGACGGACACACAGACTGTCAATGCTTGCCACCAGGTAAACCACGGCCTTCACTCCAGTGCTGTAACTTATTTTCAACGCGCTGCACTCACGTGTCGTCTTCCAGCATCGCCTGCTTCCCGATATTCAATTTGCACGGCGTAAACTGGACCCATGTCTAAATTGATTGGTAGTCCGCCTTCACGTCCCTTTTTCCCCTCTGCCCACACAGCCCTGAATCCAAGCTGCTCCGGCGGCGAATCAGCCATGCTTGGCTGCTTGTACGTGACGTGTGCGCGCCGGTGGAGGGGCCCAGACGTTGCGTGCGTGTTAACAGTTAACAAACACGCTTCGGTAGACTTCGGCTTGTGCGCATGCACGAATTTTAGCTTCGGCAGTGACAAGTGTGATATGTGTGCCAGGGTTCTGGGCAAGATTGTGGTTGAACGAAACCTGAAGTCACGTAAAATAATGGATGGATGCACTGTCTGGTTCTATGTTGCCGTCAATAGTGGTAGCAGGAACGTAACCATGCTGGATGTCCAGATTAGGAAATATATTCATTTCTTGATAACTTTTCAGCACAACTAGGTTTTAATATTCATTTTCCATCGTAAAATTTCTTATCCGTTGCATCGCGCTAGCCTGGTGTAGTTTACACAGCCATTACTACAATATTTCTCAAGAAACATTTTTGTCACAATAATAACAAAATAATCATAGGCCTAATAATAAAATATATCAATTTCATAATTGATATATTAATTTTACTCCATTACAATGGCTGTTGATCTAAGTCTTGTGGAATATATTGACAATTCACTAAACTCTCAATAACTCAAAGTCGGTTAACTCGAAACTCCACTTATCTCGAAGACATTCTTCATTCCCGCCAAAAGAATAGGCTTCTTCTATACAACCTAGGTTCCATAACTTGAAATGCCTACACCACTACATCCACTTAACTCGAAGTTTTTGAAGGGCCGATCCACAAAGACCGCCGCCAAATTACTGACAATGCGTAGGAAAAGAATGTGAGACTTTAATTGTGACTTATTTCTGCAAACCGCACTTAATCTTTTCGCTTGAGGACTCGAGCATACAGTGCGGAATGAAGTCGAGAATGAACCTCTGTTTGTTACCTGGGTTCACAAAATGAGGGCGCTTTTCATGAGCCACGTCGTGCGAACCTTGACCCCAAATCCTCGATGGAGCGCACATGCGCAGAGTTAAGTTGCTGCGCAAGCCTCGTTTCTGTCTTTTGCACGTGGGTCGGCGGTGGAGTAGGTTGGTTTTGGGGATCGTTCTGGAATTTTGTCAGTGTTTTGCAGAAATCCCGCTGTTTCAGAAGTATTTTGCCTTGCACACGAAGTCGAACAATACTAGAAAGCATGATATGGGAATTTAGTCCTGACTTTGCCAGCCTTTTTTTTTAAAATCACATTTAAAATTTTCATGCGCATGGCATGATGTAGGTGACATAGCTCGCTGCAATACTCAGCCTAGCAAGTAGCATGCCTAGAGGCGCACGTCTCTACCTGACTACTCGAGGACTGTCCTTGTGTTCGGAGAAGTCCCTTATTTTGGGACAAAACCAGTCCCCTAAAACAGAAAATGTCTCCTTAAAAGGGGATACGCCTGCGGGGTCCAACATCCACCTCGCTCCCACGAACATAACAAACCCTGCAGAAAACGAGCCTATTTTGCCCATAAAAAATAAGGCATAGGCTAAGCCTTATTGCAAATACTGCATGGGTGATTGGGCACAATGGTAGAAAGGCGTTGTGGGAAGGAAAAAGGGGCAAAGTTTGCTCCTCTTTCCTTAAATAATGTTCATTACCTGCCAAACAAATGAAAGTAGTTTGAAGTCCACTTCCATGATATTTCCGTATCAAGTTACACAGGTAAGGTGTAACAGAGACACAGAAATGTTAGACTTGTGGGTCCCTATTTTACGGAATGTCCCTCTTGTTGGAAGCCCAGCCCAGTTCATCCAGCCATATCATTGAACCCTGCCGATCCCAATTGCCGAACATGTCAAATGGTTTGTAACATCCCCTCGACCTTCCCCACTTCTCCTTTTCTGGCTCTTCAGACAGTGCTGTTTGTTTGTTCAACAGACTAGCAGAGTTTGCCTGAGGTTCGGTGGAGTATGGAGAAACGGGGTGGATCAGCAATGGATCAGCCTGGGTAGTAAGTAGCTGAACAAGGGAGGAATTTGTCCGACCCTGCCACGCCTTGCCTATCGCCTCATTTTGTTTGTTTTTTTCCTCCATGATTTGGAATTGGAGCTTGTGATGTTACTATGACGACAATAAACCACAGCTCTCTTTGAGTTGAGTCAACGGTGAAGAATCTTTGTTCCCTATATTTATATATCTGAGTACATCACAGTTCCTACTGACAAGTAAAAGAATTCCTTGCAGTCAGAGATATTTGTAAAGGATGGCTTGCTTTCATGCGACTATAAAATTTGCTTGAAGATAGATATGCTTTCTTTGCCAACGCTAAACGGAATTTTGTTACCAACAGTGGACAAGGTTCTATTCGTTGTGATTTCCCTATCTTTGGGAAGTGCTCTGAAGTTCAGTTTCACATAAAAGATATGAGTATTATTGAAATGTTCCCGAATTCGTAATGTATTGAATTTCACAAGATTTGTTACCTCTTGACCTGTGACTTGCAATTTTTTCCTGCAGCATCTTCACTAGTGCCTCTCTGATGGCGAGAGACCGTCACTCCATCCAACATGAGGTAAACATTTTCATTTCGATAACTTCATTTGGCGCAGAATACCGAGATGAAGATTATATTTAAACCCTGATCTCGGAATTTTGCGTTTCGCGTGTTCACAGGTTGTTTTGAGGGCCAAAATGTGTCTGATGATGATTTCATGCTCGCCGCTTTGAGCTTTCCGAGCCCTGAAACCGCAGAGCAAAGTTCGCTTTTTATTCTGGTTAGTGCTATCTGACGGACACAAAGCCCTGCATTATCATGACAATCTTGATGTTGCGTAATTGATCGTTGAAAAAGTTGTTTCAGTCGCTGAGTCTTCCCTTCCTTTTCTTTGGCTTCAGGAAGTGCGAGGTTCCTCATTGACTGCTTGTCTGGCACAGTGCGCAGCCGAATGAAACCACGGTGTGAGTATACTTAACAAGAGCCGATTTTTCAAATTCTGCTGTCAGCCTGTGTCCAAGTGATGATACCATGCTCGCCGCTTTGAGCTCGTAGAGCAGTGTAACCAAAAGGCATTCTGTTTATCCTGGTTAAAATATCTGATGGACACTTTTAACCTCTGAAACTTCTCGGAGAGCGGCAGGAGTAGGCGACAGTGATGTGTACATAGCCAGCAAACCGAAAACAAGTATGTTTAGTGTGCTTTTTCTTTTCTTTTTTTCGCTCGTCAGACCTCCGGACTTTGTCCGTTATTTTTACCTGCATGAATTGGGAGAAAGTGAACCTGCACCAAAGATCTACATATCTACCCACTGAATTCAGAATTGGTGAGTTCTTTTTGCCATACACCATTCGTCTCTAGCAGTTGTGCATTCCCTGCATGGGGGCTGGTTTTTTTAAATCAATTTCTCTCCAATGCTCTTTCTCTGGACCCCTTACCCTCAAAGTGAAGACAAACTGAAAAAGGAAAACTGATGATCTCTGTGCTGATAATGTCCATTGTTGTCAATGTTATTTTCTAATTAATCTCATTCGCGAGTCAATTAAATGTATTTTTGAAAAGTGCCCATCCCCTCCCACACTCCCCCAGACCAGGGTTTGAACCGTCCAGAAAATGATGAAGAAATGGATGGCCCCTAAGTAATGTTCCGAAACTGACGTTAGGCTGTGGGGGGAAATTCATGCGTACCACGGTGATGATTATTGTCTCCTATCCAAATTCCGATGTCCCAAGTGGACTGTGAGGATATCCAGAACAGCTAACCTTCATCTGAGTGGTACCATTTGGGGTTTGTTTGATGACGAGGCATTTTTGTTTACATAATCACTTTTTGATGGAGCTCGATTCAAGGTTTGCTTTCCGGCTCCCATTAGGAGAGCGCACTTGCAAAGTGTGACGTCATTACAGAGGGCCTGTGGATGGTTTTCATGGCTGCCATCTTGCAGGGCAGTGCTTTCGTTCCACAGGGTATGCACAAAGGAGGTTTCCCTGTGGAACCAAAGAACTGCCCTGCAAGATGGCTACCACGCAAGGCCTCTATTCAGTCATGTACATCTCCTCAGTGATTTGCACTCACTGTAAATTTGGTTGATTTTTTTCTGCAGAGACACAAGATGTAAGGCATGGGGGTGCATATTCTTTCTGATTTCAACCAGCAGCAGAAGGCTTGTTCACAGCTTTCATCGTTTACATGCTTGCCAGAGACCACGGGGGAGGGGGGATTTCACCACTGACGTGGCATCCAAAGCTGCTTGGCCGATGCAGTTCAGGTAAAATAGATGAAAAGGACCGGCATCTTGTGTCGCAAGTCTTAGAAGATTGAAGAGGCAGCATCTGGTTGGGCTGGAGTTAAGTCCATCACAAGTCACCAAGTCCACGGCACATCATCTAGTCTTTAATCAAGGCTAAGTCTTTGCCAAACGGACCTTTACGGGAGCATTCCTTTGCCAGTGTCCCTCCAGTGTGGGCTTGCGACTGGACTCGAGATGGACTCGATTTCAGCCCTGTTTTCACTGTATTTGTCCACGCTGTACTCGTGATTGTGATCTGGCCTGTGATGAACAAAATTTGACAAGCATATATCTGACCACGTGCTGTGGATGATCTCTAATCTGAGGCCGTTTCACAATATCAAGGTTGTCATGTCGTTCCTGGAACAAGAAGTAGCTCTCAATTAAGGGCCGTACAGAGAATCCTAGATAGTCGTTGGGATTGCCCATGACAGGAGGACGTGCTCGTATAAGTGGTCCGTTTTGTACCCGACCAGTTACTGACTTTGAGTCGCACAGGAACGTACATAGACATAAATGCTGGGCAGTCATATTCTGTGGGAAAGAAAAACGATACATGAACATGTATATATTTCCATTATTGAGAACAAGTTCTGAGGTACAGACAAAATACCGACACCAGAGATTTGAGGCAGCAAGTTTGAACTACATTTGCCTTGGTGCTGATAACCCAGTGGTGGTGATAGACACGTGCAAGAGAGATTGGAGGCCACCTTTTTTTTTGCTTGAATGAGCATTTTAGATCATGCTGATGAATTTTTTCTTGATCGTTGGGATTGTTGGAAAGTAATCGTCTACAAGTTTTAAAAAAATTGGAGATTAAATTTCTATTTTTCTCTTTTTTTTTTCAGGAACAGTCATTTTTCCAGAAAAATTGCAAAGATTCACGGAGGGACAGCACGAGTTGTTTTTTCCTGTCTTTAGATTCAGCTGAACATCTCTGCTCATGCAGGTGTCCAGGTATACTTGAAGGTCACTATTAGAATATCTTGCCAGGGTTTTGAACGAATTCTTTCATGCTTCTTGGAGCAAGGATGAACGTGACAGTCTCGTTCGTATGATCTGACGTGATTAGATTCCCATCAAAGCTTCTGAGCTCCGGCTAAAAAACCTCAGTTTGAAAGGGGAGAACAAGTGTACGCCAATTCTACCGTAAACTCTTCAAATTCAGGTATTTTTCAACTCTGTATTTGCCTCGAGCCAATCGCATTTGTCTTCCTACCAACTTTGATATATTGTAACAGGGAACGATATCACCCGCCTCTGGTTTTCGTCTCTCGTTAATTTTCTTTCTTTTCTCGTTCCCCAGTTAAGATGCAGATGCTTCAAGGTAGCAGGATGCAAGCGTCACCTTAAACACCCCGGAAAGCCCTTCTAAATCTGCCGGTATGTTACCATCTGTATCTACCATCGGTATTTCTCGAATGGATTTTTTGGTTCCATGGTGCTTCAGTCACTCTCCATTCGATAAAGTTTATTATGTCAACTCTCAGTATCTGCCACATAGTATGGCACAGTTTACCTTGAACTCCTAGAAATTGACAGGCAAAATGAATACCCACTTGTGTCTTCTGATGCACTCTTCAACGTTGCTCCGTCTCGAAGTCTTGGCTGACCACGGAAAATTTACACAAAGCAAGGACTGAGGCTGAAGCATGCATGTGAGATTTTGGCAGGGGGTGAAAGTGGGTTTACCTTTTGCGCCAAACAAGACGTTGAACTTGGGCGGAGAGGCAGACAAATGATGACAACTTTTTACAGACCTGTTCTGAACACCCTGATGAAGACTTGATCTGATGTGACTGCCCTTTAGCCCTTATATACGGCCACATGTAGAGCATTCAAGCCAAGCATTGTGGGTATTATTTATTGTCCATTATAACTTGTGTTCAGAACTGTGTGAGACTATACAAGAAAAACTGTGTTATGGGCAGATCTATTTTAGGAACTCATTCCAGGGTTAAAACTCAAAAGTTTTTTTTAGTTTTGCTGCATCTTTTATTTAATTGAAGTCAACTCCCCATTTTATTGTTCGCTTCCAGGACGCGCTGCAGACAATAGTTGACTGGCATCTTTGTTCAAGACGGTAAGTCGAAGAGAGAAAGCGTTTCTTGTCAGTGTCACATTTTGTGCCGGTTTGTGGCTTAATGCCCACGGAATTATGAGGGTTGGGACTGTTTGGGTGGAAAGACACGACTGTGATGAGGAACTTACCGCCCCAGTCTGAGATCTGTGAGTGATTGGTTATTCTGAGTTGTGCCGACTCCACCCTGGCTTATGAAAGTGGTTGGAAGTGCTCTCTGTTGGCCACGACAAAATATGACATCTTGCAAACTTGTTCCGTTGCTTGCGTTGGTGAAAATAAACCGACGAGGATTGTGGTTTTACTTCCAAATATTGCCCAACCCCAGGAATTTGTTGAAAAGGCTGATCTAAAGTCAAATGTACAACCTGAATGCGTAAGCAGCCATTGGCAGGTGAGCAAAGCCCATTTGCCAGAATATAAACCAATGTATACAGACAAGCCAGCCAGAGATTTGTGTAACAAAAACAGTAAGGGCGCCGTTTTCCTCGTACGGCAGTTTAGCGGTCCTTGAGCACCGTGAGGAGTCGCTAACTGCAATCCTGTGTTGTCTTGTGTTCCGCAGGAGCCTGATCTCAAGAATTGTCAGTCCTCGTACACGATGGTAAGTTTTAATGTTCCCCACATCAGTGGGATTAAACTGTGGTTGCTGAATGCAGGGAGCAATCCTCAGTCCACACCTCGGACACGAGGTTGCTTGAATCGACGCAAACCCCGTATGAGCGGAAAATAAACGATGTCCACCGTGACTAGACAGATTTTTGGGACAGGGAAGTTGTGATGACATCACGTACTTTGCCAGTCGGAATGCTGTGACTGATTGGTATTCTGTACTGAGTTCCAAGCTAGTTGAGGAAAAACTGGTTCCCAGCGGCATATTGTGAATATTGCCTTGTTGGTTACTTGTAATTACAGGACTGCTTGTATCGTTTTTGTCTCCTTTCATGATGCAGGTGTTTGGAAGTCGCAACTGAATTTAAGAATTGTCTGAAATGCGGTGGGCACAGGAGGAAAGTTCACAAAGAGACAGTTTAACATTCAGAATCACTTCCCCGCGAGACACGCTGCCCATAGAAACAACACATTTAATGGGAATTGAAGAAGAGTTTGAGTTGCGATTCTTTGCATTGAAACTTCCGTCGGTAATCCATCGCTATGGAATGATTTTGATAGAACGGTCCTAGAGAGAAGACACTTGTATTAATCAAGACTTATCTTGTTAGTCTAGTCTCGAGTAATCGTCAAACTTTTTCCCGTGCTTCCCTCACGCTTGCAGAGACGCTTGAATATCTGATCTCTGATTGATTCATGCTGTTATCTGTAACATTTGCACACTTGAGTTATGATGACTGCTGCTTAAATTAAATGTATACTGTTGTAGCTCAAGAAGGAACAGTCTTCGTGTCGTTTGCCTTCATTGTTTTGTTAATTTATTGTATCACCGGTTTATGTTAAAGAATTTGGAGCGCCAAAGAGATGTCACTGAAGCACTTGTAAATATTTTAAGTTTTGCAATGTTGTACCAAACATGTAGCCCCCTCTAAAAAATTATGAACAAAATTCCGTTGGATAATGACTATTCGTTTGGATTGAGTTGACGTAATAAGGGGCATCAATTATGGGCGATTCACAATGCGGTGCGCCACCAAGATGTTGCCCGGTGGAGAGGCCTTTGTCCGGACAACTCATTCGATGGTCTCGTTCGCTCGGCTGATGGCCATGTACAGATTTTAGTGAAGGAAGTGCGTCAAGCGGGTTCACAGCTAAAAACGTGACGAGCATTGTGGGTAAATTGCCGCCACAAGCGCGAGTTTGCTCAGTGCGTTACACAAGCGGCGGTTATCAATTCGATATTTTTGTCCTACCATTTCTGAAAATGTTGTCACTGCACTTCATTTGCTCATCCAAAATAGATTAATGATTTGAAATGTGTCGCCCAAAGATACGTGATCGGTGATTTTGTGTCGCCAATCACAGTGCAAAGCCATCAGCATTTCCCAGCGGCCCGTTTCGGACGGTGATGTGATAACCGAGAGCAAAGAACGTATAGAAGCTTCTTGTAGAGGGCCTTTGGTTAAATCAAGTGTAACCATAAAGGTTGCAAGCAAGTAAATAAACTGCCATAGCCAACAGTGATAAATACCTGAACTTCAAAAAATCAAGGGGAAAAAACGAGTTTCTCAGGCGTTCGAGACGCACATCAATTTAAAGCCCATAAGCTGGTTCCTTTTTTCTTTTCAAATCTTCATTCATTAACTGATGTCTTTTGAAGATATTTATAGTAGTCTTTGACTGACACTTTTAAAGCGCCCTCAATTCGGCCAGGTGCATATGAACAAATGAGGGCGCAATTGATTTTTATGAAGCCAAGTCTGTCAGTTACGTTTATCGGGGCTGTGTTTGTGGTTTTGCGCATGGCATATTGAAGGCTGAAAAAATCTTAATATCCTGCCACTTCATTTGGCAATATTTTGGGACTGCTTTGATACGAAACACGTACAAGCAGGTTCTAATCATGATGTGTAAGTATAGACCTACCTTATTTATCGATATGCCCCACCATCGTGACCATGTGGAATCGAATATTACTTATTAGGAATAGGCTAAGCCAAAACGATATGGTTATGACATTTGATTTTGTATGTCGTGCCTGTTGTCTCCTGTATTGAACACAATTTTCCCACTTGGAAAGAGTTCCATATACGTGATTTTTGGACAACACTTGATGCCCCTGTGCACAGACCTTGTCTGAAAAAACCTAAATTAGTGTAGGCCCTAAGTCAGTTAGTGTTAAATCCTGAATAAATGCTTAGGGATTTTCTCAGCTAAATTTCATCTTTTACTTAGGACATAGGCTTCAAGGGAAAAATGGTGTTTTCTGCATGGAACTCTTTCCTGCTATTTTTGAAGTTTCAACATAAGAATTTAAGTTATTTGGAGAAAAGTTTACTGACATGACTAAGAAGGTTACTCATTCATGTTATGCATTAGGCCTAAGTCTGAGAATGTGAAGTTTTAATTTTGTTGACTTTTGACACTGAGGAGCTATTTAAAACACAAAAGGCCTATTAGATTTTCCTTCAAATTCCCAGATGTGTAACATTGTTTCAAAAAAGGGAATTTAAGTCGGAGATATGCCATACAGGATCAACCGATCACACCTAGGCCCAGCTGTTGTACTTTCTCTAAGTGCTTAATTTCAAGTGTAAACAAGCACGCCCAAAGTTAATTGCGTGTTCATGATCCCTGCATCTCTTTGTTAGCCTCAGCTCCAGTCGTCGTTCCCCGCAACTTCAAACTCTTGGAAGAGCTGGAGGAGGGGCAGAAGGGCGGGCAGCCCAATGTCAGCTGGGGCCTAGAGAGTGACAACGACAACACGTTCACGTATTGGAACGGAACCATCGTTGGTCCAGCAGAGGTAGTCTCCGTCTTCCATCATCGATCCTAGCCCAGCCTCCCTAAGGTTTCTCCGCGGAAACCAATCACACACTCTTAGTGATTCTCAACTGAGATCTTGGCTCATGAACATCGGGCAGAAAAGTAGGGGGGGAGCTAGACTTTCCACAATCCTACGAAATCTAAACTTCTTGATAGATTTGGAAGGATCCAGGAGGTTAAAAAGTACAGAAAAAGATTGGTGAGGGTTGTACACTGGAAACAGTGGTATATATTTCAAGATTTGTGTCAAATTTGTCTTATATTTAGTACATGACCATACCTAGATCTGAAGCACTGCGACTGATTAGTTTAGCCCACAATGCCCGTTGATATTCAGACTTGCTGTGATCCCAACTCTTCCCTCAGACTCATTTCCGAGAACGCATCTACATGCTCAAGCTGAAGTGTGACAGCCAGTATCCCAACAAGCCACCCACAATCCGCTTTGTCACAAGGATCAATCTGCCCCACGTCAACGATCGGGACGGCACGGTAAGGCTTCTCGTCAACACTTTGTTGTTGGCGCCCAACTTGATATCTGACTGTTCTCAAGAAAACTCACACTCGTTGTTGTCAATGTCAGCACTTCAAAGCCCATACATCCCAGTCATTTTTGTTTGGGGAATCTTCTTGGAGCAGCCTTCATATTTTAGGACTTTGTGAGCTCAAGAGCTCCGGAGTCGCATTTTGGGCAGTCAGGGTGCCAGATTCACCTAGACCTTCATTGGTTCTCAAACTGAAGTGTTACTCATCACCTCGTTATCTTTGCAACAAGACTATAATGAAGTATCCTTCAGTCACCCTTATAGCGCCCTCGTGAGTGCAGGTGTGGAGTCAATAACTCAGCATTTTAGTATGCCTTTTTTTCCCCGATTCCTTACAGCTTGAGAGAACATTTCCCTTACTGCAACATTGGAACACCAAATACACCATCAAGGATATTCTCAACGAGCTCCTTAACTTAATGAAACGCAACGCTAAACTACGCCAGCCTCCGGAGGGCTCTACCTTCTGATCCTTGCTCCTCTGTCTGACCCCCCCTCCCCCAATCCTCGCTGTTCCTTCCTTCCCGCCACTTTCACAGCAGCATGTAAGTTTTAAAGTGACCCTTTCCCTGTTTAGGGAATACGACTAAGCATGACCCTATTGTTGTGATTCTGCTTTTGGGGGGAATAACCACGAAAGAAATGTGTAGGCACCTTTCTCGTTTTCGGCTCTATCTTCAAAAATGTTTATCTTACTCTTGAGGTCAGTTTTTAAACACTTGTTTCCCTGTTTTGCAAGTGCACTCGAAGAAGGCATAACATACAATATAGAAGGTTAGCAGACTCTGTGGAAATGTTTGCCATTTGCGTGCCAAAGGTATGTTGACTGTACATTCAGAATTCTCACAGAAAGTTGAGAATGCTACTGTATTGTGCTCTACATTACTGGAAGTAAAATTTGTCCTACTGTTGGTCAGTTGTTCTTGAGCAGGGTTTTCTGCACCTGGTAACTCATTACGTGGAACTTGGACTCACCAACCAAATTCAGACTGTGAGGAAGGTCTGAGACCAAGGTGAACAGTGAAGCTGCACTTTGCTTCGTTGCTTTGCAGAATGTGGAGTGTAAATTTGTTGGAAGAGGTTTCTTTCAAAATACCTTATTTCACTGTCATTTTAAAACGTTTGTTCCTTATCTGCTGGCGAACTGTCAGACAGACATTTATAGAAGTGTCAAAACCAGTCATTGAGCAATAGAAATTGAGCTAAATGCTTTTGACGTTAGCATATGCTTAAAAATTTGCCAAAAAGTCTATTTATTTTTTTAATAATGCGTTAACACAAAGCCGTTTTAAGTACTGGTTGCATGCTATGTAAAGATGCATTTTTCCCTTGCTAATCTTACTTTTGGGGGGGGCTTCAGGTAACTTTAATGGGATTTTCTGTGATGTACATCGGACAGGAATGCTTACTGGTTTAGCATGTTATTCATTCACCTACTATAATCTGATTTGTCAGCTAGATAGAGTCACTGAAGAATTTACAATAGGTTTGGTGCTGAATTTTCAGTTTATTTTATAAGCCAACCACAAATCCTCCAAAATCCTTGCATGAGGCCAAAGAAAGTCTCTGGTTTCTGGTCAGCGCGCGCGTGGCTGTAGACCGGCGCATTGTCAAAATAAAGAAGTTTTTTATTTGGTTTTAACTCTAACAGTCCTCAATCCTGCAACAGGTGAAGGATTGAGGACTGGTAGGGTTATACAATGTCCAAAAGCTGCCAAACTTGGCTGATCGACTGGAATCCTGCTACTGCGTCATTTTAACGTGTTTTTGATGGAGGTACGGTTGAGAAATACGAACAGTACAGGAGCGAGTCACTGTACAGGTAGTTCCCCATACATTTAGGGGCCGTCCGTTATTTTCATCATTTTCACGAGTGTACAAGCCTCCGGGGGGAGGGGTTAAAACCTCACGTATGCTTTTTCTCAATAACAAAAGTGGTGATCCGTCAATATGCATATCGGCAGACACTTTCAGATTTCACAGGTGTTGCTAGCTAGCTAGCGCCGCTTCCTTTACACCACGTATGCAAGTTCTGTTCAATCCTCTACTGGCATCATTATTCACTGCTTTTAAAGCGTTGACTTTTACTTTTCTTTTACCACAATACTTACATGTTTATCACTGTGCCTCAACAATAGGGGATTTGACCAGTGGAGCTCTCCATCCAGCATTATTTTTTGCCCGCTGATGTACAGTTTGGAGGGGGAGGGTAGTGAAAAGTCTACTTTTTGTAAAAGTTATGTCAATTATGGACAGCCCCTCAGTTGGGTCCTTTTTTTTTGGATAACGCCATTTCTGTATTATACATTTACATCTGGGAACCAGACAAAGAAGGTGGTCTTATGTCCTGTGTGCATGTACAAGCTGAAAATGCTTTTAACCAGTAAATGTGTGGGGCCAATTTATTTTAGTGTGGGTAGCGGCCGGAGTTACGTGCGCATGCAGCCGCGATGGACGTCATGTGTTTTTGTACATCATTTCCAGAAAAAAAAGTGAGGGTACAAAACCACAAAAAGCCACATCCCCTCGGTACTTTTGGAGCCAGCTATTGGCCAGAAGCCAAAGACTTTTTTTGGCCTTAGTGGAAATTGTTCACGCTCAGCCGTGGGCAAATGTAGGTCCAAACTATACTTGAAATCATCCACAATGCACCAGGATATCATTCTCAGCCCTGCCTCAGGATAATAACATGAATCGTCGAGGATATTCAGAAGATTTAGGCTGTCTCCAAGTTGGGCACGGGGGCAGTTGGAGAATTTCCTCCAGTGAGGCTTAATAAATTCTGTTAATCCACGATCATAAGTTGTGTAGGCAGCATTGGAATCAGAGCTTAATGAGAGACATGGCTCTTACTTTTTACCTTGTAAATCAGCCATTCGACACTGGTAGCGCTCCATGCCATTAATGCATTAAAGCGTCAGCCTACCCAGTCATATTTAGTTTATTAAGCTTCCTCAAATTTTCATCTATAAGCATGCCAAAAAAGTGCATGTACATTACCATGAACACAAAATTCATTGATGTTTGTGAAGGACTCATAGATCCTTAATTAATTGTACTGTAGAAAATTATGCTGCAAAGAAAACAGTCAGTGTTGTAGTTGAAACCTCTTAAGAACATCACAAGACCAACACAAGACCAACACAGGGCCAATACAGGACCAACACAAGACCAACACAAGACCAACACAAGACCAACACAGGAGCAGCACAAGACCTCCAGTCTGAATTCAAGTCACAAGCTATTCAGTTGAACTGCGACAAAAGCATTCCTCTGTCACTGTTGACCTTGTTACTTGTGACTAATCTTGTTGTGACTGGTCTTGTGACTGCTTTTGTGACTGGTCTTGTGATTGATCTTGTGTCTGGTCCTGTGACTGGTCCTGTGATTGATCTTGTGACTGGTCTTGTGACTGGTCTTGTGACTGGTCTTGTGATTGATCTTGGGACTGGTCTTGTGATGGATCTTGTGTCTGGTCCTGTGACTGGTCTTCTGATAGTCTCCACCACAACACTTAAAAATGCATTTACAACAAGTATCCTATACAGCTCGCTTATCTACATTAAAAATTCTCCCCAAAGTACTTGCAATGTGTCAAACATTCATTCTGAACTTCGCTCCTAGTTTAAAGTACAAGTGATAATTATATGCATGGAAGAGGCTTAATGGCAGTGTCTATTCGGCCTGCTTGAAAGGGAGCGGTGTTTTGGGGTCATTGTTGAGCCACTTTACGCTTGGAAACATCACCATCTCTTGACCAGCTTGCTCTACTGTTTGCTAACGTGCAGTGCTATCTTTATAAGAGTAAATCTGACTTCGCAGGGGGTAACTCTTCAGGAGAAACTGTGTCAGTGGATTGCTGTGCACTTGTAGACCCGCAAAACTTGTAGACTGGAAGCCCCTATTTTCAAATTTGGTTTCACCTCAGTTGTTTTTCTTTTCCAAGATGGTGTCAGTGATTTCAAATCTTTTCAATGGCCAGCATTGGTTTCCTTACCATTAAGGACACTCTGAAAGCTTAGCAGATGCCATGATTGTGACTTTGTTAGGCTCATAGGATTCCAATACTACGGATGCCAGTGCAGGACATCAAAAAGATTCTGACAGATCTGATGCCGTTTTGGAATAAGGCGTGCAGATGTAAAGGTCTGCACTTTAAATAGGATGTGAACTTAGAATATGGTAGAGAAGGGACATTTTACAAAAGTTTACGTTTTTGTCGTTATTTTCTAGCTTGAACTGTGTACTGGTGCCAAAATGAGACGTTTTAATTTATAAAAATGAAAAATTATTGAACCATTTCTGTTTGTGTTTAGAAGAGAAAATATGTAGAGATTTGTTTAGTTCGATTGGTGAGAGTTGCAGTATTACACTATATTTTTCAGACATGGGTACTTCAACTTGAGTGCATTGAAATTACTTTCTTGGACGAAATTGGGATAGCAGTAGCGTGAGAGAATTGTGTTGCGGAGGACTAAACATGGACATTTTCATCACAGGATGTATTATTACATGTATGTTGTCGTAATGCAATGAGACTGTCCAGTTCCAACGTCTGCAGTTTATGGACTAATAGCAGTGTAATTAAGCACTTCAGAATGGGAAAATTGCAATTAAACCACGTGCATGGCAGCTAACGGATTTTATCGTTGATGGTGTCCCACTGTGCAGTCGCTTCAGCATTCCCGCAGTGTTATTTTACATGTTTTTGTCATGATCTCCTCTCTTGATTTCAGTACAAGTTTTATTTTTAAGCAGTGTTTTATTCGAGTCCATCACAAGTCCCTGTAAGTCCATCATAAGTCATTCAGTCTTGAGCCAGTTCACAAGCTATTCAAGTGAACTCTGACAAAAGCATTCTTTTGTCATTGTTCACCCTGTCACTTATGACTGGCCTTGCGAAGGGACTTGTGACTGGCCTTGCGAAGGGACTTGTGGCCGGACTTGCGAAGGGACATGTAAATGGACTTACGATGGACTCGAATACTGTTTTTAAGTAGTGATCATAATGCCGTTGAAATACGCACTGAAAATGCAGTCTTAGATGAGACCTCCAGTGTGGTTTGGCTCGGGCAAACTTTTCTTGGCCCAAGTCAACTCTACCGCCTCACCAACATTGGAATGTTACACAGGAATCAAAATCTTGGGTCCCAGTTAAAATGTTTCAATATCTTTCTTTTACTGCAACCTTGTGAAGGATATTTAAATCATATCTTTTAAAACAGATCAACATGAAAATTGTACCCAAAAAATGGAACCTTTAACCGATCACTTCTTTTAAAGAAGACATCCACTCACCCTGTCTCATGTGAGACCAGCATCATCCAAACGTAGCAATCTCTTAAAAAAATAACATATTTTTAGTTATAATTACAATTTGTTTAATTACCTTAAAACAGTACACATAAGAATTTATCTTAGAAAAAAAACCCAGAATATCTGACTTCAGAAAGTTCGGTCCAAGGATTCTGTGACCACCATTAACCCAAATCCCAAAACCACTACAGCTGAGTATTTATTGCAACCACGAATAAGATACGTACTTGTATTACGGAGGACCATTGATATATTTGACATCATTTATTACTAATAAAATCACATTTCAATAAGAAAAAAAGTGAAGAAAGAATTATGCAACCGTTTAATCTAGTAGATTCAATCTATTAGCTTAAAACCCAACATCGAGATTCTTACGAAGTAGCAAATTATACCAATTCAAGAATTTTCCCCCAAGCAGGCCTAATATATGAAGTAGTCATCGGGCATTCGAGGGGGTTCATTGGAAGTGAGGAGATTTGATCGGGGGCGCCATAGTCGTTGCTCGTACGTGGCCGGGAGAGCGTAGCCATTGTCGATTATGGGCTTGCGCACGTAAGGGTTGGTGTGAGGATACTCGTAGCCTGCCCGGTTGTATGTAGGGTCGTAGTTGAAATCGAGCGCGCGATTATGCACGTTGCGTGGTCGGTCCTCGTAGCTGTAGCGGGGCTGTGTTTTGTACTGCCGTGCCATTCCGTGTCTGAACATCACCAAACAACCGAGACCGACAATGGACAAAATGATAAGCAGTGCCACAACGCCTACGACTACAATGATGATGATGTAATTGGTGGAAGTGGGTGTGTCGGTGGACGTCGAGGTGGTTGCCGGTGATTCTGTGGGGTTGGGGTCGGCAGGTTCAACCGACAGCAGGTCGACGGTGTTGTCGACAGCACTGAGCTGTTGTCTGATGTCATTGAGGGATGCAGTTATCGCGTCGTTCACCAAGTCTGGATCCAAAAAGTTGTCTGCAGGATCCGAAAGATGTAAAAGGGAAGGATTGGAATAGATTTAGTAACTTTGCAACAGTTTCATCAGAAATCCATTTCACAGAGGCACTTAGCACGAAGCATAAACTTTCAGAAATTTGCAGTTCAATTAGCAAACCTTGGATTCATTCTTGGGCCTATAAGCGTTCGGCTTCACCTTGCATTTCCTAGACTACGGGAAAATTTCATATTCATCTGACCTCAATATTTCGTACCTGATTGGCGCTTGATCCTGATGCGTTCTTGGGATCCGTCTGTAGCACTTCGCCTTTTTCGCTGTCCTATGCGTAGTGCCGTACAGAGGGGTGACTGCACTCCTAAGACGACCACGCCCACTTCATACACCTCACTGGTCACTGGATTTGGGTAGCCAGCAGCTAGAAACACGTTACCCTCATCGATGAAGTTGGGAAGTTGCTCACTGAAAAGGGTTAAGGAATAAACAGATGCAGTGACTCGCGCGTACGATGAATTGGTAACCTCCTTCCACATATCACAGTTTACATCATTGGTGTAACGGGGGATGTGTGCACCTCCCCCCTTGAAGGTTTGAAATACACCTGACCAGTGTTTAAGGTCATCATAATTCCCCTAATCATGCAACTACTCCACAATCCATCCATAATAGTGCTTCATGTTACCTCACCTAAGCCCCAACAAATGCTTTTTTTAGAATTTGGAAATTGACATTTTGCCTAAAAGTTTAAGTATTTTCAAAGCTTTCCCAGAAAATGCTGGATAGGTTCCAAGTATCAAGCGTTTATTATTTTTCCTGATAAGGAATATTTTAAGTCATCTCCTACAAGTTTATTGTTTTGTTTGTATAATGTTCATAAATATTCATGTTCAGGTGACAATGTTGTTTGTGTTTCGCCACATTTTATTGTGTGTGTTCATTTGACTGAAGCCACGGCTTTTTTTTACCTGCCTGTCGTTAGACGCAACTCGTCGTTAGGGCAACACCTTTGGTAGTTGTCTCTCGAGGCGCAGAATACATTCAATACCCCAGCTACACTTCTCAGTAGTGCAGTTCTTATTCTACTGAACTGAAATTTTGAAAATTAGCACAGAAACTGATATTATGCGAGAACTGGGAACGAGTTCTTGTACATGCATTGCTTTTCTCATCAATGATTTCTGCACAAAATTAATCATTGTTGATAAATGAATGAACCTAATGAAGCAGGTATTAAATAGGAAAAGGTTCTAAGCCCTGTTGCAATCTGTTGTTAGCAAAGGCTGTAGAAATCATACTCACACTCGCAATATTGTGCCGCAAGCGGAACAGAACGATAAATTGTGTTTGGGCCGTGATAGCTGCAGAAATGAGGGGAAATGTAAATTGTTGGTCATTTTGAACATTTTTAAATACTGGGTTAAATCAATAATTATTGAACACAATACTAAGCTAGCCGCCCAGTGTTTTGCTGTTATTTGGCAGAAGTTGCCGCCCCACCCCGTTCATAAAGCCATGCGTCAGACGAGACCTGTATGAGACTACTTACACTGGCAAGTGGTTCCTTGGTAGCCACTCGCGCATGTGCACGCGCAGTCATTGGAGTTCAAAGTTCCGCCATTTTCACAAACCAGTTCACAAGGTGGCGATGTTGTTGAAGGTTGTACTGTTGAGGGTGAGGCGGTTGGAGGTACTCCAATCGAAGGTGTGACCGTTGAAGGTCCTGCTGTCAACGGTGCAGCCGTTGAAGGTCCTGATGTCAATGGTGCAGCGGTTGAAGGGGCAGCCGTTGAAGGTCCTGCTGTCAACGGTGCAGCCGTTGAAGGTCCTGCTGTCAATGGGGCAGCGGTTGAAGGGGCAGCCGTTGAAGGTCCTGCTGTCAATGGTGCAGCGGTTGAAGGTCCTGCTGTCAATGGGGCAGCGGTTGAAGGTCCTGCTGTCAATGGGGCAGCGGTTGAAGGGGCAGCCGTTGAAGGTCCTGCTGTCAACGGTGCAGCCGTTGAAGGTCCTGCTGTCAATGGGGCAGCGGTTGAAGGTCCTGCTGTCAATGGGGCAGCGGTTGAAGGGGCAGCCGTTGAAGGTCCTGCTGTCAATGGTGCAGCCGTTGAAGGTCCTGCTGTCAACGGTGCAGCCGTTGAAGGTCCTGCTGTCAATGGTGCAGCGGTTGAAGGCGCAGCCGTTGAAGGTCCTGCTGTCGAGGGCGCAGCCGTTGAAGGTCCTGCTGTCGAGGGCGCAGCCGTTGAAGGTCCTGCTGTCGAGGGCGCAGCTGTTGAAGGTCCTGCTGTCAATGGTGCAGCGGTTGAAGGCGCAGCCGTTGAAGCCGTAAAGGACACAGCTGTAGTTGTGCTTTCTGACAATGCATAAAAAGAGTGAGTTTTAGTCACTCTAAATGCCTTCAAGATGGAGCATGACACTACCATTCCAAACTTTAGAAAACTACAAACGGTGTTCAGAAGTGAAAATCTGACTTCAGACAGATGTCCAGAAGCTGGAGTGTATGTTGAGCAATATATATGTATTCAGGGTGGAGAACTTCTTTCATATGAAGAAATTCTTATTTCTGAGCAATCTCAAAGCAATTATGCAATACTGCAATAGATTTCTTACCACAGTCTTGATTTGTCGGAGGAGCTGTGTGCAAAACCAAACATAAAAGAGACTTAGTTGAAAAGGACCATGTGCGTTTTGAAAGGTTACTTTGTGAGAGAAAAAAGTGAAACTTAGTTGATAAGTTACGTTACAATCAGAGGATTCTTCAGTAAAGGGGGACTTCCATAAATCCAGCTCTGATCATGAACGTTCGACATCATGTCTTTTTTTTCCGTTGCTCTCATCTGTGGTAACGGGAATCGTGGAGGGGTCATTACAGCACATTGGAAACACTCCAATCTCTTTGGACAACTGAGCGCATCTCGCTGAATTTAAAAGATACCTGTATACTGCTCTGGCAAATAAGCCATGACCTGTCAAAATGGGCTCTTGTCCGCTGTCATGCACAAAGACAAGTCGAGAAGCCTGTATCAACAAGTTGTTTTGCAAGTCAAGCCTCGCTTTCATTTGCAGTACGGTGAGTTTCATGCAAAGGAGGAATTGTAATTCTTGCAAGACTTACTGCACACGGAGCAGGCGACTGGGCATTGCTCACGCCAAGTGGGGCAGTTTAAACGGGGAGCCAGAGCCACCGTTTTACAGTTACTGTCAGCATCAGCGCATTCGACTGCAAAGTGTAATGAAAAAAATTAAGTATTATTGTGATAAGTCATCAACTGTGCGTTTCATACATCAACATGAACTGTACGGTCGAATGCTTTAGTTCTAAATCTCTGAAACTGAAAGAGGATGGCCGTTTTCCACTACTCAATTCGGCTCCGTCTCAGCCTTGAGCTGTTTTTTTACAAACTGACTTTGAAGCTGTAAGCGCAATAATTAGTCTTATAGTGCCACAAAACATCAAATATGATGCAAGTGGGCCACAAATTACAGAAATCCGATTTCATTTAAACGCCTCAGGCCCACAATCGGGGATTGGTTTCTGGAACGAAGCCTGACACGGAGACGAAGTTGAGTATTGGAAAACGGCCTATAATCCACAATCGGCCAGCACGGCAAGTGGGCGTGTCATAGGCCTAATCATCTACTGAGCAATACCACATTCTGATTGGCTATATCTTCTGTAGTTTGGGTAATGATGTGAATTATTTTAAGAGAAAAAATAGGAACCATGGTACTCTAAAAGACAGAGTGAGTGAGGATAAACCCCATTTTAGAAGTAATCTCGTCGTGAAAAGATGTGAAGTACGGCCCAATTTGCACAGAGCCGCTTTTAGAAAAATCCTGCTAACTTAAACAGACAAATTGGCGGTGCTTGGCATGGTTGCGCTAACGGTTGCGCGCACAAAGAGATTTCTGTTGTTATGTCGTTATGTTAAGCTTTTCCGTTAAGCGTGCCTTTGGCTGTGTTTATTGAAATGCGCGGAGCCTCTGTTAGCGTGAAATGGTGTGCTAGGCAGCGCCGTGACACTGGGCCCAGGCTGCAGATTAATCCGCCCTGTAATCCGCCTGCTGTGTCCTAAGTGAAGGACTGGACGTCTGATCGTTGCTGAGTGCCTTCAGCCGCAGGTACCGGACGTCATCGAACCAGACTAAAGGGCATTAATCTATGTTAGCTTTGTATTTATCGTTAAAAATATTTGGGTTCTTCATGTGCAAAGCTTCCAGTGTTCTTTTTACACCTTTCTCTGATGTGTTTTTTTTTTAGGTTGTCCTTTCTCCCCGTGTCCTGTTGATCCATCCCGGTCAATTTACCAACAGACGAGAAACCCAAGGCTCCTTACAGCTCAGTTAGGCGAAATCTGTTTGTCCTGAGGATTTCTTTCACCACTGAAGCACCAGCGTTAGGCGAGAATGAAACGAGTAACATCGAAATATATGGGACAGTCGACAATCACAGATTCAAACTCAGAGAGAAAGACATGCGGAAATTTTATCCTAAGCTAGAGGACTTCATTTAAGGCAAGCGAATACAGGGGATAACAGGTTTGCCCCAACGATCGTTCAGACTTACCCGAGCAATCCGCTCCCAGCCAACCGCTTAAACACTCGCAGCGACACGCAGTCTCATTAAGATTGCCGCAGTTGAGGCACCTCGCTCGGCATTCTAGATGGACAAAGGTTAAACAAGTTCATACTTCATACAAGTTTAAGACCTGCTTCCCCGTTGTTTAAGCGTTTGACACCTCCCACTGAGCTTGGGTGTGAGAGCAAAACCTGCAAATGGGTGGGTAACGAGGCTCTCTCTCGTCCTCCGCTTTGCACGCTGGAACACCTGCAGAGATCACGTGGGCATTATACTTCGACTTCGACAGGAATCCTTGCTCTAGGGTCCCACGTTCCTTTGATCCCCACGTCATACACGCGTAACTTGCCTAATCATTTCTCCACAGATTCACCAACACGTTACATGATTATTCTAGTGGAGTTATTCCGATTTTTGTTTGTATTATTCTGCACAGGGATCTCCACTTTGCACAACTTTGATTCTGCTGTCGAACTCATGGACGTCACCGCGATGCATCCAAAATAGAAGGACAAGACAAGACTGAACTGAATCTGCTTGGCCTGACGAAGGTACCCAGTCACCAAGAGCTCGGCTATAAGATAATTCAGAGCACTGATTGTATAATTATTTTTTTGTCAATCGAAGGAAGGTATCACGGGCGTGACGGCACTGCTAACCACGCTGTGCACGTGCATTATAAAACCTCACGGTTTTCATTCATCGCCATTGTTTTGCACGAGGTAGGGTTCGATAGGACGTGGCGTTTTATACTCACCGCATCCACCTGCGGCAGAGCAGACAGACTGTGATGCTGTAAACAGAACATATAATGATTTTGAATGTCACTTATGTTACTGTTACATGTTACTGTGAGTTGATTTTTTTTCCACAAGTATAATGGAGAATTGAGCCAAAACCCTCACAATAATTGCAATAAGAGGGAGAACTTTCAATTTGGAATCCGTGACGAGTCAATCACACACTTGTAACTCTGAGTGGGTGACGGAAACTTATGAAATGTAGCGCATCGCTTATTTCTACTCAAAAGCTGTGTAGGCCCTAAAGGAAGAAGATACAATGAAATCGTTGTGTGACGGGAGTACTCACCGCAGGTGTTGTTCAGACAGTAACCCACCCCAGAGCTGCATTGGGTACAGCTCGGTCCCGACATGTAGGGTTTTGCCCCTTGCAAATTACCCCTATTATGTCCAAAGAGAAAAGAAATTGCTTGTGGAGGTCTCAATGTTAACTGTTTGGGTTGGATTGAGTCGAGTTGGGTTGGGTTGGTCGGGCTGGGGGTTACGTTAGGCTAGGTTTGGCTGGGCTGGGCTGGGTTTTGTTGGGTTTGTGTGGGTTGGTTTGGGTCAGGTCAGGTTAGGTTGGGCTGGGCTGGGCTGGGCTGGGCTGGGCTGCGTTAGGCTGGGTTGGGTTGGGTCGGATGAAGTTTGTGCACCGTCATTTTAAGGTGCAACTGAATTTTCCAACATAATCAGCCTAATTTTGCACATTAAAACCTGGGAATTATATAAAAATGTTGCTTTTTGGTGGTTAGATTTAAGTTAGATTTTGATAGGGCAGGGAACCAGCTCCTTGTATGCATACTTAAGTATGCATAATACTTACGCTGGAGAGTAGTGACACGTGACCATCCAAGCTGCTTGGCCGTTGAAGATATACTCTGGATTGGGTGAGTCGGTTACAGTAACACCCCCGGGACAGTGATGGACGCCACACCCCACAACATTGGACTCAGCCCAAACTACCTGTATTGTTTTATAAAAAGGTACATACGCTTACCTTCCTTTATGAATTGAGACCAAAATACCGAGGGAGGTTGTAGGTATGTGATAGTTTTCACATACGTGGCGCTTGTCGTGCCAAGGTTTGCGCGCGCTTCCAATGGCAATTTTTTTGTCAACATGTGTCTTTAGACGCATCGATGGAAATGAACTTCTTGCATAGTCTTCAAAATAACAGCTTGCAAGAAAGAATGATTTCATACAGAGTTAAATCCCATGACTATCTGTAACCAAGAGCTTTTCAACAATAATTTCGATTGTTACTTTTTGGGTAACTGCACAGTGATGGACTGTACCTTTAAGCTCCGCTAGTTCGAAAGGTATTTTCCTTGAAAAGAAATTCCCTTCATTTCATATCATGATGGGAACTAATTCCCAGTCACAGAGGAGGTTTTTTCACTGAGTGGCCCGGAATTCACTTGTTCCAGTTGGTACGATTGTTCTCGTTAACTTTGGGGTCAAATTGCCTGATTTCCCGCTGCGGTATTAAAGTGAAAAAAATGTTATTAGACCTCAGCTGTGTGCTGGAAGCAGGCTCTGTTCAACATTTTGCAGTACAATATCAGCCAAAGCTAAATAAACAGAGCATTTAAGCTGTTTTTGAACCGGTCACGTACCGAGTCCTCGGTTGAAATTGTTGAATTTCGTATTGCCATTGTAAATATCTGACATTGCCCACGCAATATCTGCACAATATCGTTGAACTTTCGATATAGTGTTGAACTTTCCATCGCTAGTTGCTGAACCGTTAAAAACCGTACGAGTCAAAGTTTGAGTCCATTTCGATATGAATGAGTACAGGGGCTGCTCATCTTACGTCAGAATTGTGTTTTTCTATTTGTTGATGCTAAAACCATGCATGGATGCCGTCAAGACAAAATGAAAGGATAGTTTACAAAGTGTTGAAGATCCCAACCAGCTACCCCAAAACACCAGATTATACTAAATACTGAATGGAAATACAGCCCTCTTTAACGTGGATGGGACAAATTTACTTCGAACGACATTGAGGCAAAATCGAAAACAACCAATGGGTGATATTCTGCCAATACAAGTTGTAGGCAAAAGGAGAGTGGTCTATTCTTTATCTGTTTGGTTTAAATACCAAATTTCCACAAATGCTGAAACAAAATATGCATTTTTGTGTTTGATGGTCTGTTTTTCAGCTCCCTAGAGGTCTCTCATGACACAAACTGAAAGGAACAGGGTTTTAAAATTATTTTTCAAAATTTTGCCTGTAACTTTTGCTTTGCTTTGTCATGCCATTAATAAATTTGTCATTCCCGCACATCCGATTTCGAAAAGTAATATTTGTATATAATCGATTCACCGTAATTGAGAATTTAATCCGTGTTTTGTCTTACCAAGGCCTTTCGGTGTCGAAACTGCTTTGACAGTCCGGTTAGTTTTTATTGATATTTCGCAGTTTATAGCAGGATATAATGCACGGAATCAGCGGCGATTTATTTAAATGTACAGCTTCGAGAAAGTTTCAAGTTAATGTAGGCCCACGAACTAATTCATGTAATCTTTTTCTAGTCAGAAATTAATCATTTAGGTCAATTATTACTTTTAGGATATCCATCCAGTTGAGTGACCCTTAAACAGATCATTCCATCAGGCAATACCCAAGCGGTCGTTTGGATATCAATTTTAAAAGTGTGGTTGACGTCATTTATAGTATAATTCCCACATGTTGACAGGATCTAATTACATATTACACAGTTATTGGCATTAAAAGTCCATGCTCTCAATTATATTGACCCCAAGCAGCATCAATCAATCCAGCCCTAAACCTATAGGCCACACGCTCCCTTCAACCGCTATACCCGATCTCACTCAACCTACCTGCGTATAGTGGCCGCATTGCTTGCCAGCCTGGCAACTGTTGTCGTCGTAGCTGTAGTCAACGACCTCATCGAACCACGCCTGCAGAATGTCGCTCACGTCGGGCTGACTGGCGCTGGTCGTCACGCCCAGATTCTCGCCGTAATTCTCGCCGTACGTAGCGGTCAGGGTCAAGGAAAGGCTCGGGTGGTTCTTGGAGTGACGGAAGTCGCATTTCTGGGACCAGGCCTGTGCCGTTGCTGCCAGAGACGCATCGTAAATCTGCAAGATGTGATAGATGATGTAAAGTTTTGTAACCAAGAAAGAAGAAAGGAAATCAGTCAACTTAACTTTTCTTTTAAGATAAAAGCAAATTTCTATGCCAACCAGTCCGCCCAGCTTTTGTCGTAAAGGGAGTTACAATGAAGGCAACCTGAATATCCTGACCGATGGAATGGACATTGGAATATAACTTGGGAATCAAAAGGAGGTGACTTTCACCCTCCGCTAAATCTGGTATTGATTTTGCTCCGATGCAGCCAATGCGGATCCTGTCTTTCTCCGCTGGTATCATACCATTAAGCCTTAGGCTTCCTGACTGTTTGCTAGCTTGGCTTTTCCTTTGCCTCCCCCCCCCAAAAAAATAGAGGAGTAAAAATGGGTCCTTTTTCTTTAAAGAATGAGAGGCAGGAGGTTTCAATAATTGGTCAATTGCATTTCCCATCTTCTAAAAGTGGGCAAAAATCCCGTAAATGTAGGTTCACTGGCCCCCTCAGAAAGGCTATAAAGATCAAACGAAATATCTCCACATTCTCCCCCCCCCCGAACACAATTTTTCCCCCAAAATTGATCCATTTTTGCAGCCAGCTGAATCATTTCATTGATCCCATCAGTGGCCGCCCGTCGTGCCCAGCTCCCCATCTTGGGGGGTCACTGACAAAATTGAAAAGAACCGTCGCAACTTCCAGACTGTCCCTCGACCCGCCTTTCAAGGGTTCGACGGACTGCAAGCGCGCTCTCACAAAATGGACAGCTCTTATAACTTATTTGTAATCTAATTCTTATCCCAAATGTTTTAACCAACCAGGCTGGTTTATATAAATAAGTTTGTGAACTGCAATATTATTAAAATAATTTGCTTTCAGGTTTGCACCACCCATTACTTTTGCTTCCCTTTCTCAACATTCAATTTTTGTTATGCAGTCTGATTAGATCTATCTTGACGCTATAGCTGAAAGTTCAGAAGATAAACTTTTTCCCTTGGGGACTAGCAAGTGTAAGAATCTCATGTTTAGTTACTGGCCATAAATCTTAACTGATTTCCGATGTCAATCTTTTTAGTTCTTGGCATAATTATGCAGGGACAGGGATCTTTCACATGACAGCAAATATAAACTTCTTTTGTAAAAAATAACTTCGGTATAAATCTCACAAGAATGTATCGCAGGAATTTTCATTTCGATTTGTTTTTTCACTTAAATATTTGGTTGTCTTTGTGTTGTTGTTGTTTTTTTCAAACAATGCGGACTGGCGGCTTACCATATGTTCCATGTTGGTTGCTGTTGGCGAGACTTGGGCCCGAAGCTGGTTGTGTCTGGCCACGTAAGCCTGGTGCTGTGCCTCCGTTAAATCCGTGGTGGCCCGGCGCACTCGGAATTCAACATCCCCCGAGTTCCCCGCACCACCCTGGCCTCCATGTGCCGTAAGTGGACAAATAATAAGCAGTTGAAGAAGTATACCTGGACATCGCACCATTTTGAAGTTTGATTGAGGGTAATAACCCTTGAAAAAACGTAAAACGTTCTTCCCGGCTAGTTAAAGTGTGTGATCGCGCGGCTTATTTGGCATGCTTCATTGATATCACCGCAAACAAGTTTAGGTGTTCACAGCCGGAAGAGCTTAGGCGAACCATTCGAGCGTGCGCGGCGGACAATAATGGAGCTAGTTTATTGTTTTGGTGAGACGGAACTTTGCCAATTTTAACTGGGGAAAATCACCGTACTTCCAATCACTTTACGATAGCGTGCAGTAGCCTGAAAGGTTTGAACCTTTCACTTAAAGTCACCAGAGCGTCAAATTCCTTTGCATGGTCCTTTAAAAGGTCGAGGGGCGTAAAGACCCATGTACCGGTAGGCCTACATGTATATCGTGTTTTTATCAAAACTGGGTGGTTTCAATGAGTTTGTTTTTCTACTGATCAGGCAAACTAATTGTTGCATTATATTTGCATATAGTATTGCGCTCTGGTGTTACTGTGCATTTTCCAATAGGCTGTTACGGGCCCGGTCTAAAATGAAACCACTGTTGTTTAAAATCAGAAACTATACATGTCTAAGTGCACGTCATGGTCGTCTCCACACAGTTCCCTTACTTTCTGTGTTTCTGCATCCATGTAGAGAGCTGGCTAAAAATGCCATTAAAATGTAGCACCGTGGTCCGACGCTCAAATTATTCCCATAAGCGCTCCCGGTAGCACCCAAATTTGAGTGAATTTTCCTCAAAAGTGGAAGGATCGCCCCCGTACTAATCCTCTATACAACCGATCCAATCCATTGTTAGGCACTTGGCCCGGGGTATCCCTATCACAGCTTCAACCCTCTTAAGTTTAAACATAATTTGCCTTAAAATTCGTTAAACATTGAAATGAAGAAATCTGAGGAGATTCTCTGCGTAAGAATAAAATAACACTCTATGTTCCTAGACAAACAGTTTCAAGTGGGACGTATGGCTGTTTTTCTCGAGAAATGTTGAGATCAACTTTGAAACTACTGTACGTAGTTTTAGAACTTAATACTAATGTGGCTTCGGGCTCATTGAGCATGATGTCGGGGGAGGTGTATCAAAAGCCTTACTCACGTATGGTGTACTATTTATGACACACATTTCTGCCTCTCTCTGGCCTCTTCCAAGGCAACGCAACCACGCGGCATAACGGCTCCCTTGCGTCGCGTCGTGTGGTTGAGGCAGTTGTGTGTCGTAAATAGTACACCGTCATCATCATCACCGTCGACATCCTTGCTTTTATTTGCTGGTGTTTTCTTATGGTGTTGTTGCTAATATTTGAAAAATAAATGTATTGATTACTTTCTTTCCTACTCAGTTATGAAGTACTCTTTGTAAACCCAACCCCCCCGCTGGATACGCCATTGGTACTAGTACAGACAAATTGGCCACTTCATGGTTTTGCTATGGAATTAATTCTTAGTTTGAGCTATACCGTGAAGTTTTAACTCGAGAAAATTATGAAGCCCGTATTTATTACTAGATAATTTCAATTGGAGGAATAAGTCCAAAGCAATTTCGTTTTTTCATTAATAGTCGGAGCATTATTTGTAGGTCCATCTTTCAGATCAGGGTACTTGAGCAAAGAGCAGTCGCTTTGTTTGGGAAACATTGCCCCAACCTCTTTTCCATCTTGTCAAGCCGTGGCAGTGCGCAAAATAAAGTAACACCTGGGGATGTGGCCACTGATTGCCAATGGGTTTGAGTGGCGACTTTTCCGAGATATTAGATCCTCAGCATCGAAGCCATGCTACTGAAGTACCAGCTCCGTTGGGCTGGCCATGTCTCTAGAATGGAAGACCATTGCCTTCCTAAGATCGTCATGTATGGCGAACTCTCAACTGGCCACCGAGACAGAGAGGCCCCAAAGAAAAGATACATGGACTGCCTCAAGAAGTCACTCAAATCTTCTCAAGCAGACCCCCACCAGTGGTCTACCATTGCTGCCTAGCGCGACGGCTGGCGCCGCGCAGTTCATACAGTCCTCGTCTCTCGTCAATCGTATCGTATGTACACTATGTGGGCATCACACGGCGGCGGCCGGGAGGCAGTGGCGCCTAGGTATCGCGCGACTGGTCCTAGCTGTGTGACTGTGACTGGACTGACACTAGTCTTGGTCAAGACGTTGAGGGCGTGCATCATGATGAATGCCACAAGTAGGCAAGTTCGGTCAAGGACCACTCGTTGTTGGTTCGTGACGTACCTAGCGCATGTGCAGTGAAGTTGAAGCGTGAACGACCCTAGTCAGCCGTTGTCAGGTCGTTAGGCCGAAGGGGGAAAAGGTGGCCGCAGGAAGGGCAAAATAGCAAAAATAAAAGTGAAAATTGTTGTTGATTAGTGACCTACTGTTTTTACAGCATTTTTCTTATAGGCTAACTGGTCCTCTGCACTGTACTGTAAAAATGGTTCATGGCAACCAACGATGAGACCAACGTCGACAGGCTGGTTGCTAATAGTTGATTAGAGTAGTCCAACCATCGTCAACTAACGTGCGTTCGATCAGAGTTTGTCGAACTATGGTCAACTACGGTCCTTGATCTAACTTGCCTGCTACTGCTGCACTGGCGACCGGTGGTGATGGTGAAGCTGGTGCGGAGTTCCTTTTGTGCAAGGAGGTGCGCCCTCTATCATTCAGTCACAACGTTTTTTAACACACCAAAATTAGGACTAGACTGATTCTGGCGGGACGCTCGACATGCGCTGCGCTTGCCGTAGCTCTGTGGCTGTGACGGGTAAAACAAGACTTCTCCCCGCCCCCCGCAGAGAGAGAAGGATACGATGAATCTGAGAGGCGAACCAGCTGCAGCAGAAAACGGCTTGCAGCCTCCTGGATGGGATGGCCTTCTAGAACGACGACATGTGTCCTCTTCCACCCTTCGAAAAAATATTGATTACGGGGGATCATTCAACAAATCAGTAACGGTAGAGACCAAGATGTGCAATGCAAAATAACCAACAAGATTTATTCAAACCAACTGAACAGAAGCAAAAACCTAAACCGTAAAATAAATGACAGACATTTAAAAAGATCATAAAATTCACCACCAAGAAAATTCAAAGAAAATAACATTGAAGCCAAGCTCCTAAACCCAAAGAAAAAAATGAAGAAAAGTTAACACTGTGTGGATAGTGCCACTCGAATCCAAATCTTTTCAGAAGACAGCTAAACAATACATTTTGAAACGAGATTATAAACGGGCTTAATTAATGATAAGAGACACAAAGACAGCCTGGTCACCAGTAAGCCTGTAATCTAGTTCAAAGTACTTGCCTCAAAAGTAACAGATTATATGGCCACTGCAGAATACCTGCTCGGACGGCAAATATGGGAAACCTACTCCTATCAACCAGAAAATTATTAAAATAAAAAGTCTGAAAACCACAATAAAGCTAAATGGGCCCTGCCATACAACCATTAATAAGATATTACGGAAAAATCGCCACATAAACACTCAGAATGACTCATTACCTTTTGTTTATTGAATACAATCAATTTATACATTCTACCCTAGTAAACCGATATAAAAAATACCCGTGTTAATATAAATGTGTAAATTCAACTGTGAAAATACTATCAGAACCCAAACAACCAATAGCTTAAAACTTAAGTAAACAACAAGATTTTATCCATTTCTGGATTGGAATCTCAGGATCAGTGTACAAATTCCACGTTGTTATTTTTATTAGGTCATTTTTGCTAAAAGGCCATTTGAAATTACCAGACTGTGTGTGTGGTTTTGTGTTGGGGTTTTTTTCTTTTAATTTTCATTTCCAACCCAACTACATGTATTTGGTCCACCCTGTCCTCTGTTTGTCAGTCTCGGGAAAAGACTGTGCTGTTTGATACATCTGCAATAATCAAATTATTTTGCAGTTGATATTTGAATTTAGATCTTCATTTGTTTGTTATCCACCATTTCAAAATCAAAACAGATAACGGTTTTGAATGACCCTTTATATTTTCTAAAGTGGTGGTTTAATGGTTATTGAATGAGGCATCCGTATAGGCCTAGTATAGGAAGTAGTTGTCGGGCATTGCACGGGGTTCTCGAAGGGTGAGGAGATTCGATCGGGAGCGCCATAGCAGTTCCCCATACGTTCCAGGGAGGGCGTAGCCACTGTCGATTATGGGCTTGCTTATGTTGGAGTCACGTACGTAGGGGTCAGACCGGACATACTCGTAGCTTCCTTTGTAGCTTGGGTAGGAATTGAAATCAAGGCTGGGAAATACCCGAGACAGAAAGCGAACAAACTGACAAGCAGAACCACAACGACTACAGTGACCATCATTGGCGGAGAAAGGCGGGGAGATGATCGTTGATGTGGCTGTGGGGTCGGTGTTGGCAGGTTCAACCGACAGCAGGTTGACGGTATTGTCGACAGCACTGAGCTGTTGTCTGACGTCATCATGGGATGCAATTACCGCGTCGTTCACCAAGTCTGGATTCAAAATATTGTCTATGGGAGCCAAAAGATACAAAGTGGGGATTGGGACTGGAATTAATTTAGTAACTTAGCAACAGTTTCATTAGAAAACTCTTTCACAGAGACACTCAGCAAAAAACGTTGCGATGAACTTTGACCTAAACTCGTTAATAGGCCAATCACATGCACTTCAATTTCCAAATCCCGGCCTTTAGGAATTGATTAATTGTACTGGGCCGTGATAACTACAGAGATGAGGGAAAAGAAATTTTTGGTCACTTGAACGAGGTTTATTACAATAATGATTTAACACAATACTAAACTAACCACTCAGTGTTTTGTCATTATTTGACAGACGTTGCCCCCACCCTAATTCTGTTTATAATGAAGCCATGCATCACGCACTTTCATGAGACTACTTACATTGGCAAGTGGTTCCCTGGTAGCCACTGGCGCATCTGCACCCGCAGTCGAGGAAATTCAGAACTCCACCATTTTCACAAACCAGTTCACAAGGTGGCGCTGTTGAGAGTGCGGCCATTGAAAGTCCTGCCATCGAGAATGAGGCCGTTGAAGATCTCGCCGTTGAGACTTCAGCCGTCGCAGTACACGTCGGCAAAGCTGCAGCCGTGGCAGTAATCTCAAGCGAGAATGCCGCTGTGGCAGTGCTCTGTGGTGAAACTGCAGCAGCCGTAGCAGTGGCAGGCGGCGACACTGCAGCCGTTGCAGTGATTGGCGGCGACACTGCAGCCGTAGCAGTGATTGGTGGGGAAACTGCAGCCGTGGCAGTGATTGGGGGCGACACTGCAGCCGTGGCAGTGGCAGGCGGCGACACTGCAGCCGTTGCAGTAATTGGTGGTGAAACTGCAGCTGTGGCAGTGATCGGCGGCGACACTGCAGCAGTGGCAGTGATCAGCGTCGCAGCTGCGGCCGTGGCAGTGATAGGCGGCGAGAGTGCAGCCGTGGCAGTGGCAGGCGGCGACACTGCAGCCGTGGCAGTGGCAGGCGGCGACACTGCAGCCGTAGCAGTGATTGGTGGTGAAACTGCAGCCGTGGCAGTGATCGGCGGCAACACTACAGCCGTCGCAGTGATCAGCGTCGCAGCTGCGGCCGTAGCGGTGATAGGCGGCGAGAGTGCAGCCGTGGCAGTGGCAGGCGGCGACACTGCGGCAGTGGCAGTGGCAGGTGGCGACACTGCAGCCATTGCAGTAATTGGTGGTGAAACTGCAGCCGTTGCAGTAATTGGTGGTGAAACTGCAGCCGTGGCAGTGATTGGTGGCAAGAGTGCAGCCGTGGCAGTGGCAGGCGGCGAGAGTGCAGCTGTGGCAGTGGCTGGCGACGACACTGCAGCCGTTGCAGTGGCAGGCGGCGACACTGCAGCCGTTGCAGTAATTGGTGGTGAAACTGCAGCCGTGGCAGTGATTGGCGGCGACACTGCAGCAGTGGCAGTGATCAGCATCGCAGCTGCGGCCGTAGCAGTGATAAGCGGCGAGAGTGCAGCCGTGGCAGTGGCAGGCGGCGACACTGCAGCCGTGGCAGTGATAGGCGGCGACACTGCAGCCGTAGCAGTGGCAGGCGGCGACACTGCAGCCGTTGCAGTAATTGGTGGTGAAACTGCAGCCGTGGCAGTGGCAGGCGGCGACACTGCAGCCGTTGCAGTGATTGGTGGTGAAACTGCAGCCGTTGCAGTGATTGGCGGCGACACTGCAGCAGTGGCAGTGATCAGCATCGCAGCTGCGGCCGTAGCAGTGATAAGCGGCGAGAGTGCAGCCGTGGCAGTGGCAGGCGGCGACACTGCAGCCGTGGCAGTGATAGGCGGCGACACTGCAGCCGTGGCAGTGGCAGGCGGCGACACTGCAGCCGTTGCAGTAATTGGTGGTGAAACTGCAGCCGTGGCAGTGGCAGGCGGCGACACTGCAGCTGTGGCAGTGGTAGGCGGCGACACTGCAGCCGTGGCAGTGGCAGGCGGCGACACTGCAGCCGTTGCAGTAATTGGTGGTGAAACTGCAGCTGTGGCAGTAATTGGTGGTGAAACTGCAGCCGTGGCAGTGATTGGCGGCGACACTGCAGCCGTAGCAGTGATTGGTGGTGAAACTGCAGCCGTGGCAGTGATAGGCGGCGAGAGTGCAGCCGTGGCAGTAATTGGTGGTGAAACTGCAGCCGTGGCAGTGATTGGCGGCAAGAGTGCAGCCGTGGCAGTGATAGGCGGCGATAGTGCAGCTGTGGCAGTGGCTGGCGACGACACTGCAGCCGTGGCAGTGATAGGCGGCGAGAGTGCAGCTGTGGCAGTGGCTGGCGACGACACTGCAGCCGTGGCAGTGACAAGCGGCGACACTGCAGCCGTGGCAGTGGCAGGCGGCGACACTGCAGCCGTTGCAGTAATTGGTGGTGAAACTGCAGCCGTGGCAGTAATTGGTGGTGAAACTGCAGCCGTGGCAGTGATTGGCGGCGACACTGCAGCCGTAGCAGTGATTGGTGGTGAAACTGCAGCCGTGGCAGTGATAGGCGGCGAGAGTGCAGCCGTGGCAGTAATTGGTGGTGAAACTGCAGCAGTGGCAGTGATTAACGGCGACACTGCAGCCGTAGCAATGATTGGTGGTGAAACTGCAGCCGTGGCAGTGATCGGCGGCGACACTGCAGCCGTCGCAGTGATCAGCGTCGCAGCTGCGGCCGTGGCAGTGATAGGCGGCGAGAGTGCAGCCGTGGCAGTGGCAGGCGGCGACACTGCAGCCGTAGCAGTGATTGGTGGTGAAACTGCAGCCGTTGCAGTGATTGGCGGCGACACTGCAGCAGTGGCAGTGATCAGCGTCGCAGCTTCGGCCGTAGCGGTGATAGGCGGCGAGAGTGCAGCCGTGGCAGTGGCAGGCGGCGACACTGCAGCCGTGGCAGTGGCTGGCGGCGACACTGCAGCCGTTGCAGTGGCAGGCGGCGACACTGCAGCCGTTGCAGTAATTGGTGGTGAAACTGCAGCCGTGGCAGTGATTGGCGGTGACACTGCAGCAGTGGCAGTGATCAGCGTCGCAGCTGCGGCCGTAGCAGTGATAAGCGGCGAGAGTGCAGCCGTGGCAGTGGCAGGCGGCGACACTGCAGCTGTGGCAGTGGTAGGCGGCGACACTGCAGCCGTTGCAGTAATTGGTGGTGAAACTGCAGCCGTGGCAGTAATTGGTGGTGAAACTGCAGCCGTGGCAGTGATTGGCGGCGACACTGCAGCCGTAGCAGTGATTGGTGGTGAAACTGCAGCCGTGGCAGTGATAGGCGGCGAGAGTGCAGCCGTGGCAGTAATTGATGGTGAAACTGCAGCAGTGGCAGTGATTAACGGCGACACTGCAGCCGTGGCAATGATTGGTGGTGAAACTGCAGCCGTGGCAGTGATCGGCGGCGACACTGCAGCCGTCGCAGTGATCAGCGTCGCAGCTGCGGCCGTGGCAGTGATAGGCGGCGAGAGTGCAGCCGTGGCAGTGGCAGGCGGCGACACTGCAGCCGTAGCAGTGATTGGTGGTGAAACTGCAGCCGTTGCAGTGATTGGCGGCGACACTGCAGCAGTGGCAGTGATCAGCGTCGCAGCTTCGGCCGTAGCGGTGATAGGCGGCGAGAGTGCAGCCGTGGCAGTGGCAGGCGGCGACACTGCAGCCGTGGCAGTGGCTGGCGATGACACTGCAGCCGTTGCAGTGGCAGGCGGCGACACTGCAGCCGTTGCAGTAATTGGTGGTGAAACTGCAGCCGTGGCAGTGATTGGCGGTGACACTGCAGCAGTGGCAGTGATCAGCGTCGCAGCTGCGGCCGTAGCAGTGATAAGCGGCGAGAGTGCAGCCGTGGCAGTGGCAGGCGGCGACACTGCAGCTGTGGCAGTGGTAGGCGGCGACACTGCAGCCGTGGCAGTGGCAGGCGGCGACACTGCAGCCGTTGCAGTAATTGGTGGTGAAACTGCAGCTGTGGCAGTAATTGGTGGTGAAACTGCAGCCGTGGCAGTGATTGGCGGCGACACTGCAGCCGTAGCAGTGATTGGTGGTGAAATTGCAGCCGTGGCAGTGATAGGCGGCGAGAGTGCAGCCGTGGCAGTAATTGGTGGTGAAACTGCAGCCGTGGCAGTGATTGGCGGCAAGAGTGCAGCCGTGGCAGTGATAGGCGGCGAGAGTGCAGCTGTGGCAGTGGCTGGCGACGACACTGCAGCCGTTGCAGTGGCAGGCGGCGACACTGCAGCCGTTGCAGTAATTGGTGGTGAAACTGCAGCCGTGGCAGTGATTGGCGGCGACATTGCAGCCGTGGCAGTGATTGGTGGTGAAACTGCAGCCGTGGCAGTGATTGGCGGCGACACTGCAGCCGTGGCAGTGATCAGCGTCGCAGCTGCGGCCGTGGCAGTGATAGGCGGCGAGAGTGCAGCCGTGGCAGTGGCAGGCGGCGACACTGCAGCCGTTGCAGTAATTGGTGGTGAAACTGCAGCCGTGGCAGTGATCGGCGGCGACACTGCAGCAGTGGCAGTGATCAGCGTCGCAGCTGCGGCCGTGGCAGTGATAGGCGGCGAGAGTGCAGCCGTGGCAGTGATTGGTGGTGAAACTGCAGCCGTGGCAGTGATTGGCGGCGACACTGCAGCCGTGGCAGTGATTGGTGGTGAAACTGCAGCCGTGGCAGTGATTGGTGGTGAAACTGCAGTCGTGGCAGTGATTGGCGGCGAGAGTGCAGCCGTGGCAGTGATTGGTGGTGAAACTGCAGCCGTGGCAGTGATAGGCGGCGACACTGCAGCCGTGGCAGTGGCAGGCGGCGACACTGCAGCCGTGGCAGTGGCAGGCGGCGACACTGCAGCCGTAGCAGTGATTGGTGGTGAAACTGCAGCCGTTGCAGTGATTGGCGGCGACACTGCAGCAGTGGCAGTGATCAGCGTCGCAGCTTCGGCCGTAGCGGTGATAGGCGGCGAGAGTGCAGCCGTGGCAGTGGCAGGCGGCGACACTGCAGCCGTGGCAGTGGCAGGCGGCGACACTGCAGCCGTTGCAGTAATTGGTGGTGAAACTGCAGCCGTGGCAGTAATTGGTGGTGAAACTGCAGCCGTGGCAGTGATTTGCGGCGAGAGTGCAGCCGTGGCAGTAATTGGTGGTGAAACTGCAGCCGTGGCAGTGATTGGCGGCAAGAGTGCAGCCGTGGCAGTGATAGGCGGCGAGAGTGCAGCTGTGGCAGTGGCTGGCGACGACACTGCAGCCGTAGCAGTGATTGGTGGTGAAACTGCAGCCGTTGCAGTGATTGGCGGCGACACTGCAGCAGTGGCAGTGATCAGCGTCGCAGCTTTGGCCGTAGCGGTGATAGGCGGCGAGAGTGCAGCCGTGGCAGTGGCAGGCGGCGACACTGCAGCCGTTGCAGTAATTGGTGGTGAAACTGCAGCCGTGGCAGTAATTGGTGGTGAAACTGCAGCCGTGGCAGTGATTGGCGGCGAGAGTGCAGCCGTGGCAGTAATTGGTGGTGAAACTGCAGCCGTGGCAGTGATTGGCGGCAAGAGTGCAGCCGTGGCAGTGATAGGCGGCGAGAGTGCAGCTGTGGCAGTGGCTGGCGACGACACTGCAGCCGTTGCAGTGGCAGGCGGCGACACTGCAGCCGTTGCAGTAATTGGTGGTGAAACTGCAGCCGTGGCAGTGATTGGCGGCGACACTGCAGCAGTGGCAGTGATCAGCATCGCAGCTGCGGCCGTAGCAGTGATAAGCGGCGAGAGTGCAGCCGTGGCAGTGGCAGGCGGCGACACTGCAGCCGTGGCAGTGGCAGGCGGCGACACTGCAGCCGTGGCAGTGGCAGGCGGCGACACTGCAGCCGTTGCAGTAATTGGTGGTGAAACTGCAGCCGTGGCAGTGATAGGCGGCGAGAGTGCAGCCGTGGCAGTAATTGGTGGTGAAACTGCAGCCGTGGCAGTGATTGGCGGCGACACTGCAGCCGTAGCAGTGATTGGTGGTGAAACTGCAGCCGTGGCAGTGATCGGCGGCGACACTGCAGCCGTGGCAGTGATCAGCGTCGCAGCTGCGGCCGTGGCAGTGATAGGCGGCGAGAGTGCAGCCGTGGCAGTGGCAGGCGGCGACACTGCAGCCGTAGCAGTGATTGGTGGTGAAACTGCAGCCGTTGCAGTGATTGGCGGCGACACTGCAGCAGTGGCAGTGATCAGCGTCGCAGCTTCGGCCGTAGCAGTGATAGGCGGCGAGAGTGCAGCCGTGGCAGTGGCAGGCGGCGACACTGCAGCCGTGGCAGTGGCAGGCGGCGACACTGCAGCCGTTGCAGTAATTGGTGGTGAAACTGCAGCCGTGGCAGTGATTGGTGGTGAAACTGCAGCCGTGGCAGTGATTGGTGGTGAAACTGCAGCCGTGGCAGTGATTGGCGGCGACACTGCAGCCGTTGCAGTGGCAGGCGGCGACACTGCAGCCGTTGCAGTAATTGGCGGCGAGAGTGCAGCCGTGGCAGTGATTGGTGGTGAAACTGCAGCCGTGGCAGTGATAGGCGGCGACACTGCAGCCGTGGCAGTGGCAGGCGGCGACACTGCAGCCGTAGCAGTGATTGGTGGTGAAATTGCAGCCGTGGCAGTGATAGGCGGCGACACTGCAGCCGTGGCAGTGATTGGTGGTGAAACTGCAGCCGTGGCAGTGATTGGCGGCGACACTGCAGCCGTGGCTGTGATTGGTGGTGAAACTGCAGCCGTGGCAGTGATAGGCGGCGAGAGTGCAGCAGTGGCAGTGATCAGCATCGCAGCTGCGGCTGTGGCAGTTATAGGCAGCGAGAGTGCAGCCGTGGCAGTGGCAGGCGGCGACACTGCAGCTGTGGCAGTGATTGGTGGTGAAACTGCAGCCGTGGCAGTGATTGGCGGCGACACTGCAGCCGTTTCAGTGACTGGTGGTGAAACTGCCGCCGTGGCAGTGATTGGTGGTGAAACTGCAGCCGTAGCAGTGATTGGCGACGAGAGTGCAGCAGTGGCAGGAGGCGACACTGCAGTGGTGGCAGTGATTGGCGGTGAAACTGCCGCCGTGGCAGTGATAGGAGGCGAGGATGCAGTTGTTGAAGAGATCAAGTCTGGGGGTGCAGTCGTTGAAGAGCTCTCTTTCAGGGACGCAGCCGTAGTCGTTGGGTTTTCTGGCAATGTATCAAAAGAGGAAGAAATGTTTTTCATCTCCTTCAGGGCTGAGAATTAAATTACTCCACTCTTGATGATACGGACGGTCTTCAGAAGTGAAAATGTGACATCCCGAAGGAATCCCGAAACTTGAGTGTATAATTGAGCGATGAACGAATTTTTTCGGGAAGAAAAAAATCCTCTGACATTTTTAGCAATCCACAAGTGCGTATCAAGAAAAGGTAATCAAACTTCAGAGGTTTGTTATGCCAAGGTTAATCAGGTTGACAAGTTATTTATGTTGATGACCAATTAAAAGCAACTTCCCGGCTTTCCATTGATTAAACTTTATTGCCCAACTTCACTCACGTATGACCGAGTACATCGTTACTGAAAAGGGCAAGTCTAAATCCCATTTTTGCAAGTTTGGGCGATCATTGCAAGCCAGGATGATCGTTGAAAGCCAGTTGAAGGAACCTGATTTCCTTCAGTATTGACGGCAGTAACACTGGCCATTTTATGCCCTCACACCCTCAACGTGTCGACACAAAGCCGACAGCGATGGGGCCAGTGGCGTAACTAGGGGCCAATTTCCGGTGGGGGAGAACCCAGGTGCACACATTTTTTTTAAAAGGGAGCACCACTGGAAAATAAGCCGTAGCTTCATAACGATTTAAACTCAATTGAGATTTCAAAGGGGGGGTCACCAGGGGGTATGGGCATCCGCGAGAGGGGGGGCACGTGCTCCCCACCTTGCCGCCGCCCTTCGTAGTTGGAGTAATAGCATGTAATGATTGCTCCCCTCACCATAGCCGGATCACTGCATAAAGCATCCGCTTCATTTTCAGTACGGATCTGCAGTTCATCAAGATCATGGGGAGGAGTTTAACTGAACAATGGGAAATCATCGAAAATAATCACATAGCGTGATGTCAGCTGACCTTGGCGGCCATTCCATACCATGATTGAAAGCAATGACTCGTTCTCCAAAGAGTTCTCTCCGATGATTTGGGACCGCAATAAGGCGATGTGCATGGCGTTCCGTCCTGGGCCCATCTGAGCTGTCTGAAGAACCCACGAATTTCCAACCAAACAGTCCTTTTTGCCCAAAATTCCTCAAACTTGCCAAAAGATAGTTGGACTTGCCATTTTCAATAACAATGTACTCGGGTCATGCGTGACAGAAGTTGGGCAATGGAGATATCAATGGAAAGCCGAGAACCACACACAGCAACCTGATTAACCTTGTCATACTCATATTGACCCCCTAAAATTGGATTACCTTTTTTTAATACACTCTGAATATATACAATTTGTATATGTACATATTACAATAGCTGGGTGTTCTTTAACATTGTTCAAATAGCGCCATCCAGCGACGGCAGTGTACTACAGTGCAACCTCGTTTCCCATGGGTACGACCTTGCCTCGTGCCCTTTGCGATCTTTGAAGGAACGCGCACGTAGCCCATGGGGTCGAGGTTGACTAAAGTGACCTTATGAAATTCCAACTTGTGCATTAGGAAGCAAACCAGTACGATGAGAGTGCGCCTTTGAACTCCGTGACGAATCATTCCCCGTGAGGGAATGCAGTGAATCACTCTTTACTATTGAAAAGCTGGGTAATGAAAGAGTATACAATGAAATCGTTGTGAGACTGGAGTACTCACCGCAGGTATTGTTCAGACAGTAACCGACCCCAGAGCTGCATTGGGTACAGCTTGACCCTGAAATGTAGGGTTTTACCCCTTGAGAATTACCCCTATTATGTCAAAAGAGAAAAGAAATTGCTGTTGGCGGTCTCACAGTTAAGGTTGCTTCTTGTTTGCTTGTTGAGCTGCAGTGGAGTGGGTTGGGTCGTTGGGTCATTCAGAGTCAAATAGCAACGACTCTGTGAAAGGGTGAATTTCATTCGACCTATGGCTGTTCTGACGTCAGACATCACGAACCCAGCCTGTGAAGTCAGGTTTCCAGTGGTGGTAGGCATAGTCTTGCATATTTTTTTCGATATGACAGGGAACTAGCCTCTAGTATATGGATACTTACGCAGGAAAGTAGCCACGCGTGACCATCCAAGCTGCCTGGCCGTTCAAGACATACGTTGCATTGGGTGATTCGGTTAAAGTAACACCCTCGGGACAGTGATGGACGCCACACCCCGCAACATTGGATTCAGCCAAAGCCATCTGTATTGGTTTTTATAACAAAATATGTACGTTTACCGTCCTTTTACAAATTGATTCCCGATTACCGAGGGAGGTCACTTCTAACATCGTGGTGTGTTTGTACGACTGGTTTGCTCGGCAATGATGTATAAACTTTATTTCAAATTTCGTATGAGGTTTTATTTAGCGGGTTAGAAACTGAGTGATTTAACCTCCTATTGGCATATTCCATCATTTGTCATCGTGCATTATATGTTCCTTTGAGGCAACAAAATTACTGAAAATCTAAAGAAGGTTTGCCAAGGAACAAACCTGTTTCACCTCGGCGATTATATTCCGAGAGTTCAGACCAAAAGTTGCTGAGTCACGTTTTGAATTTCGCCTGAATTCAGCATCTGGGACACGTTATTGCATGGTTCCATTGCATGTGGCTCCGCAATTCGATCTTTGCACGCTGCCACCATGGGAATCATGATGCAGAGCCTCGAATTGGCAACTTGTACAATCGTGTCAGAATAGCGTCAACGCAGCATTTGAAATATTGCCCAATTGCTCGGTAAAACTAACGCAGCTCAGGCCAGTACGCGAAAAAATACTTAGAAACACACACGAGAATCACTGAACCGGCTATTTTATTGTGAAAAGCTGCCAGATCGAGGCTCTGCATGGATATGACGGCAGCGTGCAAAGACTGCACCCCTGCACTGTACCGACGTGTGTAAAACCACTAGTCTTGCGCTTGTGGGGTGTCAACGCATACGCGTGGTTCAATGACATTTTTTTGCAAATTATGCGTCTTTAGATGCAATATTGGAAATAGCCTTCTTTCACTATTTTCTTTAAAAATAGCTGGCAAGAAGAAAATTACATCTCGGGGAGTTTATAGTTACACGATAGCCATCTAAGTTCAAACCAAGTATACTTCACAACGATAATTTCGACAGTTACGCTTTAGATAACAGCAATTGATGGCTCTTCTATGGGATATTTGCAGTTTCCGTGAGCTTTTTATTCGCCACAGCTAGATAAAGCCTTCAGGCCGTGCTGCCAAACTGGGTGTGTGGGTATACGTGTGTATTTGTGTGTTGAGCCTGGCAAGTACTGGGTCCTCTTTTGAATTTGTTGAATGTCTGGACCTATTATTATGGCATTGCCCCCGCAATCCCAGCGGCGGTGACCTTCCATCACTAGTTTCTGAAGCTTAAAACCGATTGTGAAGCGAGATATTGGACGGAGATCGCCCCACCACCACCCCCTCTGTGTTGATCGTTGGAATCTTTTGAATTCTTACAGACATGGAGTGTGTATAGGGATTAGACATGTAAGAAGGGTACCCCTCCGTCCCGTATCTTGCTGGCTATAGAAACCGAACCAATGAGCCACAGGCTGGGTCAGTTCCAACAATTAAATATTTCCACATCTAACCTTGATTCTGTTCGAATACTCGGTTACACCAATAATTATTTCCACAAAAGTTGAAGCAAAATATGCATGTTTGTGTTGTGGTCTGCCTCATTATTTACTCGAAATATTTTGTTAAAAATTTGTTTCCAATTTATACTGGGGAACCCATTCAGTTTGTAAAAATTGAATCTGCAACGTCAATCAATGCATCGTTTGTTGAGAGGAAAGGTCTAAAACTGGACTGTCGCTGCGCTAAACAATTGTTATCAAGAAAATTGGAAAGCTGGCTATAAACAAAACGTTCCGGAGACCTTCATAACAACTGAAATGACAGATATTATTACCCGTATTAACTACAGTCGTGAACAGAGCCACCTTTCTAAATAGAGGTGACTTTGGCTCTCTTCCAATCGTCCGGCACAACACCACTGTTCAAACTTAGTTGAAAAATAGAAACCAACGGTTCAGCTAAGATGGAAGCCGCGGCTTTCAAGAAACGGCCATGTACTCGATCCATACCGTAAGCTTTTCCGAGTGGAATTTTCTGCAATAACTCGTGAACTTCAGAAACCTTAGTTTGTTCATTACCAGTCTGATTGTTATTATTGTTGTGATTACTGTCTACATAATCCAAGCTTGAATTAAACAATTTGTCTTTTGCTTCGCCCACGTGGGCAAAATGTGCATAAAAACGGTAAGCCAGATCAATTTTCTGTTATTCACTCTCACTGAAAAAAATCAGCACACTTCTGCTATCTGGCAACAAATCCTTCGTTCCCGACCGCATTCTTGTAGCATTTTGTGAATTGGCTTGAATTATTATCGTATGGTAGTGATTTCACTTCAGTTTAATACCCAGATTATTATGTTCCGGAGCAATTTTGTAGGCCTAAAAAGCAGCGGATTTCCTGTTATATTGGCCTGTGCTAAGCTTTTATCGAGTTTCTCCTCAGCTCAAGATAATCTCTGTTGATCCAGATAGTTTTCTTCACACAAACTTTGAGATTTTTTCTAGGCAGCGTAGGTCACAAACAGCTAAAATCATGTTTTTCAAAATATTCTAAGCCGTATTGTGACCATCTGCATACCTCAGCAGGCACCATGGTAACTTGGCAAGTGCTGGTCTGAAGTGTTCATCATCGAAATTCCTGAACGAACGGGCACGAATAAATTTGTGACGTTCAGGAATCTCAACAGACTCGATAAGTTTCGAGACAAGGGCCCTCATGAGTCAAACGGAGACTTTTTAAAAAGTTATTTGGACATGTCATCAATTGCCAGTTAGTTTTGAAAGGCACTTTTGTAACCACATAGTTAATTTTTTGTTGTTGCTTTTTCATGTCATTGACTATTTGTCACCCCCGAAAATTGGATTTCGAAAAATGCGTATTCAAATATTCGATAATCGATCGAATATTCGGCATAATTGAGAATTATTCTGTTTGTAGTCTGGCCAAGGCCTTTTAGTTTCGAAACTACTTGGAACGTCTGGCAACTTTTTTCGATGGGTTAATTTTTTTAATTAATATTTCACAGTTTATAAACAGGCAATCTGTCGATGTATTACAATGCATAGTTACCACGTGGGGTTGCATGCTGTGGCGTATGGCAAGGCAGCCATGTTCCAGTCCTGCCTCTAACGATTACAGCTTCGAATTTTGATCAAACGGTGAAAAGCCGTAGCCAGTGTTCGATACCAGAGAATGCCGTAGTCTCACGTGCAGACGCCGCACGGCGTGTTGACAACATAGAGTGCAACATAAACCGTTGAAACTATTTGTCTGAAGATATACCCACATTTTTGTAAAGATATAATAATCTGGTAAAGCCAAAAGAGTAAAGTTTTTAAACTCAATATTAATCATTTTATGTAACATCGTCATTTCGTGTACACAGAAGCGACTACCGATTATTTATGGATGGTAATGGAGAATGATTTCTATCGACACCATTCAACCCTACTCGTACTCGTCGACGTTGGGTTAAGAAATGTATCGTTGTGACAGAATAAAGTCATAGCGCGAACCAGATTGAAGTGAATCTGGCTTGAAAATCCCTGCAAGCTAATGACCATCAGGGCGGCCTTCAGTTCAACGCTAGCTTCATGAGTTTCACATACTTGTAAAAAATCTCGGGTGCAACAGAGGAAAATCAACGAATTCAAAGGCTTCTGCAGGTTTGATTTCATCACATAGCAGAATGAACTATGCGTTGCGAAGTATAGCAGAGAATGTCTGTCTGTACGTTGCAAGGTCAACGCTTGGGCAAGCTTCATTAGAATAAGGCTTATTTGAATAGAATGCAAGGAGGTAAAATTCACAAAAAGGGCGTAGATGGCCTTGGGTGTGGCAATTCTAGCCTGTGTGCTTCACAGCGTCGTTTACAGTCGGTTAATACTTGACCACTTCTTTGATAACCGATTTAATTAACTTGCCAAGCCATAAGGTTATCCAGAGCCTTTTAGCTCAGTGAGTTTTATCTCTGGTTTTTTACCCTGTGCTAACAAAAGCTATATTCTTAGCAGTGTAAAGTTGAATGGATAAATGTTTGAATATTCATGATTTAAAAAGACCGTTCATGTTGTTTTTAAAAACACCGACTATTGTACGAATCGTCTACAAACACCAACGCTGAGGTAAACTTTCCTTCTCGTGCTACGTTTTTGCCACAATCACATTAAAGTTCAAACATGGCCCTCTTGCAATGGCTGAACGGGAAGATACAGAAAAATCATTGACTTTAATTGGGGTACAGTTTGATAACAAACACTCTATAATCCTACATTCAGTATCAAAGTAGTGTCATGATATCTCTGACCCTAAATATTTCTAATCAAATCAAACAAATTTGTGAATTGAAATTACAACAAATGAAAATGAATACTGCATACCTGCGGTTTAATTAAAGACAAATTTTCAGTGAATAAGATTGCACATTGATTATTTATAAGCTTAAATCGAAATCCTAATCACGTATCTGTAACTGCTTTTAAATGAAACATTCATTTGATGCAAAACGAAGTCAAATGCTCGTATTGTGAAAATGATACCAGGTTTTAAGTCGTTTTCAAAATTAACTGCGCCAAATTGAATTTTCATTTTACGAATTAAACAGCGCATTTTCCGAAATCGGCCAGGGAAAATTATTTTATTATTCAAATAATATACTTTCATTTTGCTGGAACTCAGGCTGGTTCGCACCACCATTTCATTTTTATATTCCTTGCGCAGAAGTTAGGTTTTTATTTGTTATATAGTTTGCTTTTTATATCTAACTTTGTGCCATAACAGAAGTTCATTCAACAGATAACTTTTTCTTAGGGGGTAGCAAGTATGAGAATCTCATAGTTTATACTAATCTGCCTTCAAGTCTTGTTTCGCGAATCTCGATCTTTCGCATGACTGCAAACATTGTCCAAAAAATTCCGTACTTCAGAAGAATGCATGACAGGATTTTTTTAATGTCGCATAGGTTTTTGTGTGTTGCTTTTTTTTTTCTTTCAAACGATGCATACGTGCTTACCGTAGGTCCCATGTCGGTTGCTGTTGGCGAGACTTGGGCCCGAAGCTCGTTTTGTCTGGCCACGCAAGCCTGGCGCTGTGCCTCCGTCAAATCCGTGCTGGCCCGGCGCGCTCGGACCTGGACGCCCACCTCTGAATTCCCCGCACCATACTGGTCTCCATGTGCCGGTGCCGTAAGTGGACACACCATTAGCAGTTGGAGAAGAAAGGTTCCCGTACAACGCTCCATTTTGAAGTTTGACTTCAAACTACGTTCTTCCCGTATGCTATTATCAAGCCATCGCGTGATAGCGCTGCTTGGTTCACTGATCTGGAAACAACTTCAGGTGTCTAACATTACGGGGGTGCTTATGGGAATCTTTCAAGCGTGCATGTCGAACCACATGGCGCTTTTTATTGTTCAAGGCTTGGAGGACGTTAACATTGGAAGCAAGATATGGGACGGAGAGAACCCCCCCCGCCTTCGTGTTGGTCATTGTTTGGTCGGAATCTCAGGAATTCTTTACAGACTTCTGGGGGGGGATGTGTTGGGTAACAATAGTCTAGAGTGTATTTAGGGATTGGACAGGTAAGGGGGGGTACCTGTTCGTCCCATATCTTGCCTGGTATAGACGTTAAAGTGGCCTTTTGCGAATTAAATTTAAATAAAATCGGTACACTATGTTCTTTAAAAATGAAGTGAACATAATTTGAATTCTCCATACTAATAAAGACACTGTTGCCGTATCTGGTGATTTGGGGTAAGCTTTCATAAGAGATGCCTTCGACCAATATGATACGGGCACAGATTAACCAGGCCATTCCAAAAATCTCTGGCTATAGGCATCTCAGCAGTAACTGCCTATGTGTGAATTGAAGCAACCGCGCGGCAATCTTAGGATATTTAATACAACTTCAACTTCAGTCCATTCCCTAAGTGCATGCATGCAAGGTGCTAAAGTCGGTGACATGACTGTCATTGTATTGAATAGCCTAAGATTGCTGCACAATCGCCTCAATTCGCAGAGCAGAGCAGAGCAGAGCTGCCTATCCAGGGGCCAATTCCATAGGCACAAAATTGCTTAAGCGCAAAAAACCTTGCTTAAAAAAACAAAGGTTACCAGCTCTAAATTGATGTAGTGATTGTCATGCCGACCAACAGACAGGTGAATACCATTCCAAAACATTATACATAACATGGAGTATTGGCTGGTAACCTGATTTGTCAAGCAAGGTTTTTTCGCGCTTAAGCAAATTTTGTGATTAAGCAGCTCTATGAACTTTGCCCCAGGGTATAGAGATCAGTGATGACCGCGCGCATAGCTGCGTTCAATGTACTGTACCCGGTGGGCAATGTATTTACGCTCTCTGAATTCGTGCAGCTCAGTAGAGTGCACCTCGCTAACAGTAAAAGGTCACGAAGCTATACCAGGCAAGATATGGGACGGAAGGGGTACCCCCCTTACCTGTCCAATCCCTATACAACACTGTAGACTATTGTTACTTAACACATCCCCCTAGAAGTCTGTAAAGAATTCCTGAGATTCCGATCAAACAATGACCAACACGAAGGCAGGGGGGTTCTCTCCGTCCCATATCTTGCTTCAAATGTACCCAGCGAGCTTCCGGAACCCTTGCGCGGTCCGCCTCTGGGGATTTTACATTGGGCCGTCCTATCACGTTCGATAATTTTTGGAAAAATAATTCCATACTGAGACCACCCCATGAAACACTCACGTTGGAATTTCACCTTTGTCTTCCTCAAGTAATATTTTGGAAAAGTTACCTGGAGATGGGTAAAAACACGATTTTTTAAACGACCTTTCAAGTCTGACGATAACGTCCCCAGGTCCCCATGTTTATGCACGTTTGTTTTCACTGCCCATGTTTACGTGAAAACGAGATTGTACAACGTTGCGCAGATTAACCTACTTGCAGTCGATGGGTTCCAGATTCCGTTGAGTTGACATCACGCAGTTGTTGTCAGCAAAGGTTAGACAAAATATTAGAATCTTTCGTAAAAGTAGAATATTGCTTTATGTTTATTATCTTATGAATTGTGAAAATGTGTAAAATATTTTGATCTGTTTCTAGTTTGGTTTCTACCCACAGACCGTAAATATTCATTTGCGTACGAGACTGCCGTATTGCACTGTTCTTCATGTATTTTAGATTTTCGGCAGTGATGGATCAATTTTTGGCAGGTTATTTCTCTTTTAGGTCAAGTAATTTTTCAGTTTCCATGAATTGATATACTAGCAAATATTTTTCAAAGCTCTTTTTCCAAGTTGGGTTTTTAAAGAAGAAACAGAGCGAAAAAATATTACAAATTCTAAAATCTTTGCACTTTATTTTTCTTATCCGAGGGTTCCGGACGGATAACCGGAAGCGCGCCATCACGGGTCAGCTGTCCAGCTCTATGTCCAGTTGTCTTCAGCTTGGGCCGATTCCGTCTGTTCGTCCTCTTTCTGGTAGTTTTTCTTCTCTGCTTCCCGCAGTTTTGCAGAAGATGTTTGATTTTTTTTTTGTTTATTTAGTGAAGAAAATTGTCATTGCGCACAAACACTGCCGCATTCAGTGGCAACAGACAAACTGCATTATCCTTCTTCAGAAAAACAAGAAAATGTATTCAGTTTTTGGAATTGTTTTCTCTGTTTGGATAGATTTTCTTCGTTTTGAGGCATTTTTAATGCGAAACCGAAGCTCGAGGTGATATTAAATGATGCATTTTACCAAATTGTTGTATTTCTGCGCGCGAGCTCAATAATATTTTGTAATCCCGCGGGGTTTTTACAATAAGGCATGCCATAATCAAGAGGGATCATAGAAATATTTCTATAAATCCCGAATTTGGGACTTATAGTTTCCAGGTCTAGGTATTTCTTTCACAAAAAGCCCCAAATTGCGGGCCCATTTTGGATAGAGGCGGGTGGCTACGTTCAGAGCTGAGCGCATAGTTTTACCACTATTTTAGGGGTATCTTCGGGAAAAGGCGAAAAAAAATATTTTCGTGGGTAACCCCCATCAAATTGAAACGAAGAGTGATCTGCTGGCTCGGCCATAATCTTGAATTTCCAGTGAAAAAAAACGGAAGCCAATCTCTTCACAAGAGTCATCACATGGTGCTATTTCGGTCCGATTTTGCCCTGTTTTGTATGAGCGCGTATTCGGGTGTACATGTACATGTACATGTAGGTTCAACAAAAATGAACGAGGTTAGGTAAATAGGTCCGTAAAGGGCTAGGGACAGGCAACCAGTCCGTAGAGCGCCCTCACATCAACAGCGCGCGTACGTACGTATATGCAGGTAGCGTGTTCAGAAGGTTTCGTACTTCAAAAGGGACCCCTGTCTGTCGCGTCCTTTACGATGTTTCCTTTTTTTATCTCACAAGTTATATCTTTTGCCCGGCACGGTGCGTACGTCGACGTTAGCCTAGCTACATCCTAAAAACAGTGAAAGCGTTTGTAAGAATGCACGTTTGCTCCGTGATTAAATGCAGGCACCGCTCGCGTCTCCCAGAAGGTCGACAAAGAAACAAGGATGTGTCTTTTTACCGGCTGCCCTCCGTTTTGAAGCACCAGGGGGCTAAAACGGAAGAGCTCAGCCGTCGACGGAGGGCACGGTGGTTGACCAATATTTGCCGCGACGACCTGCTGGCCAAGGAGGCAGCCCAAACGTCGACACTGATTCACCTACGAGTGTGCAGTGACCATTTTGTCGGCGGTAAGTTTTGTGTGGGTGAGTTTTCACTTCATGCATTTGCAAGCTCAGTGCGCCCATCTTGTGTTGATGGAGGGCACTTTTTGTCATGTAAAATAATTCATTTACAATTTCAAAGCGTGTGCTGTGGTCATGTTTGTAGGCATGCAATGCAGTGCTGAGTATATTCCCCTTGGGGCTTTGCAGTCACTTTGCCCCATTTCCACTTCGGCCCTGACTGGCTTTGCAGTAGCCCCACTGCACTTGTGTGGCACGGACTCTCACTCCCAATCTATCCTTAGCCACACATCCGTATATGCAATTTCGTGTCAGCGTATTGAACATTCCGGGGGACCCACTTATCATCGTTGGCGCAATTTCGTTTGCACACGAAAATGATTCTTGACCTTTCCGCTTTCTAAAAATCATTCATTGAATGATTTCACTCACGTTATTCTGGTATTTTCCAGTCTTTTTGCCTTTATCCATTCAATCTAACAGGCTCGCTCTCTCTCTCAGTCGCCATCTTTAAAATAAGGTCATTGAGCATTACGTCACTTGACCCGTCAAGACGATGAGGGGTCAAGTGACGTAATGACATCGAGAAATTGGGCTCGATTTCAGCCCGGTGTTCTCTAATGTGATGCACTTGAAAAAAAATCTCAAAACATCCAACATTATAAACATTTTCAGAGGTTATGCCTTAATTAAAGCAGACTTTGAGGGCAGGGGCTTTTTATCACTGGGAGAGGCTCAGGTAAAACTTCTGTGCATTCATTGTAACGAAATTTAAATAACAAAGAACAGCCTCCACGGAACCGGCCATGCATAACTACCGCAGCCCTCCCGTCATGCACCAACACCATGCTCCACTCACAAGTCACTTTGCTGCTGTTACATACAGGTATTTTTTGTTCAGAAAGTGTAATTAAAATCTTACCCGATGATGCCTTTTTATCTCACATACATTTTTATCAGGAAAGCCGTCAGCTTTGTATGATCGGCGCAGTCCAGACTGGGCACCCACCTTGAATCTGGGACACAGTAACCCAGTTGTCGGAGAAATGGATAATCTGGACAACTTTGTGCCCAGAGATGAGTTGCCAAACTACGGCAGCATACAGACTCCATCGGGGCCAGCAGTAACGGAGAAAGGTACATGTATAACATCTCTTCAAAATCATTGTTCAAAAGACGACAAAAAATTTTTCGTGTGTTCTACCTTTATGTTCTTGAAAATATTTTAGCCAGAATGGTACATCATAGGTGGCATACAAATAGGTTGTATGCTGGAGAGAAAATTTTACATTTTTACGATCTCTTTTTTTTTTTATATGATCCAGGGCAGTGTTTGACTGCTCCCATGCTGTACATGTATGGGCAGAACGAGTTGACAGCTCATCACTCCCTTCATTTTGAGCACAGCCATCACCACGCAGACAACCTGGTAAGAGCAGCCAGGCCAGAGGTCATGAGGGTTGACATGCCGGTCCCAGGGATGCCGATCTCCGAGTCTATCAAAAAAGGTACATGTATGTTAAACCAGAAAACAGTCACTGTGCTTTTCTTGTTCAGGGCAACTTCTCGTCCACATCGGCAATAATGCGTGGGAAGTTCATTTCCCTTTTGAAGCAAACACAATTTCGTGTAAACTCCACACTGATGTGCTGCAAAACGTCTTTTTGCAGCGTTTCCTAATCGCCGTTAGAGTACGTATAGTCAAACCTGCCTCAGCGACCCACTGTGTATAACGTCCACATGTAATTAACGACCATTGCCAAATCCCCCCCCCATCTAAAAACTAGCGTTTACATACTGTGAAGTACGAGTTACGACCCGCTGCACAGTGCCACCAGCAACTGCCTGTTTTGCATCCTTACAGCTGCTAAAATCTGTAACAACAACCGTGACTCACGAGACGTAAAAAAATAACTGACCATTGAAAACCACTTCAGTCACAGTCGTTTGATTCTTGAAAGTCAAGCAAGCCTCAATACTTAAGATAAGTAAATCAATGCCGGGTTAAGTTCCAGGATCTTTTCAATTTTAATCTTGGTGTAATCGGAGTTGCATTCACAGTAGCACTTTTGTTCGTTAGTCTAGTCAAACGCGGGACCCATGCATGCAGGCACGATCTAGAGCATTTGAACATGCAAAAATCAGATCAATGGGTTTTAGAATATCAAACTTACTCCAATATATTTTTACATTTTCTTTTGGTTTTACTTGAATTTTTAAATCTGCACAGTAAAGGTTTACTTTTAAGAACTCTGGGCTGACCGTTTAAGCTGTAAATCTTTTGCGTGCTTGGTTCTGTCACACGTTGTCTTTCTCTATCGTTTTGCCATTTTGAGCAATTTGATTTCAACATCGCTGGATTGAAAAGGAGAGAATATGGCTCAGAATCCTTCAAGCCCGAATCCGGGACAAATTTTCCCGAATCCACTTTCATTAGAAATGAAAATGGAAGTGATCTGGATGCACGAAGAGAAGATGTGCTGCCGCGCATTTATTCAATGCGAGGGCCCAGGGTCTCCGCCATTGTTGCGGGAAGACGCAGATCCGGAACATCGCGAAGTGGAAAAGTGAGTCAGCCAGTCATCACTTCTGAATGTTTTGAAGTTTGAACTGACCCCTGTTGGGCTATAAAGGCCTCACTAAGCCAAGCTGCGCTTTTCAGGGCCAATAGAGAAAAGTCCCCATCATTTTGCACTGCTCCAGCGTAGCTAACATGCACAATAAACTGAGTGTTTTCAAATAAAATGACTCGGTCCCCGCTACCCTCTCCCCATATTGCTCTTGATTCTGTGCTTTAGTGTGAAAAAAGTAATTTAAAAAATAAATATCAAAAAATTTACACCATATAAACAAGCATTACATGAATAAAACAAATATGCAGTTTCTTGTTTTGACAAAATCACACAAAAATACATTCACTTTATTTGGGACTGAAGTAAGAACGCAACAGTCACTTTAAGGCAGGTTTGACTGACATTACTTTCATGGACATGTACCACTACCTGTGGAGAGGGACCACCTGTCTATAAAAATCACTCTTTCTGTGTCCCATGAGTTGTTTTTCTGGGCAGGTTTGATGGTAATTTATATATGGATCTATTTGATTCCTTAGCAGTTGAGTTTCACTGAGAGATAATAAAGGCATTTAGAGGGGACATCAGTGGCAATACACATTTCGAAATGGGACATTCCCCTTGCCTCTTTGATTAAATACGTTTTCATTGTCTTTGTCAGCTTTGCATAACAAAAGAAGCCTGGATTGTAATTTCTCCACTTAACTTGAGCACTTGTTGTTTGGAAATGACAGAAGTGAGTTGTCAGACTGACCTGACCCAGCGTCAGATGCGACTGAACGAGGAGGATATGATGACTCTGAGAGGTGAGCTGTACCAGCTGCGGCAGAAGGCGGCGTGCAGCCTCCTGGACGAGTTGGCCTTCCAGAACGACGACGGCAAGGTCCGCTTCTACACCGGCCTACCCTGCTTTGGTCTGCTGCTAGCATTCTTTGACTTTGTCGTGCCCCATGTCGCCAGGTCTCACAGGAATGCCCTCACCCCGTTTTCCGAGTTTGTGATGGTGCTAATGCGACTGCGCCGCAATCTCCCGCTGCAGGATCTGGCCTACAGGTTCAACGTCTCGACCGCCACAGCCAGCCGGCTGTTTGAGCGATGGATAGACACGATGGACATCAGGTTCAGTCACCTCATCATGTTCCCAGACAAGGATCTGATGGACAGCTGCATCGCTAAGGAGTTTGCGACGGCGCTGGGCAACCACAGGAATCTGATCTTTGTGCACTGTATCGAGCTGCATGTTGATTGGCCCAGGTGCTGGGTCAAAAGGTCAAATCGAAAGAACCCCGAAGAGGTGAAGTTTCTAATTGGCCTGAGTCCCTGTGGCCTGATAGGTTTTGTGTCCAAAGTTTGGATTGGCAAAGAGGCTCCAAATGATCAGATGGGTTTAATCAAGCAGAGCGGCCTTGTCGATCTTTTGCACTGCAACGACATCGTGCTTTCCACCCCTGACTTTGACTTCTCCCAGTCCGGCTTGTACGCCGCCAAAGTTACCCCGCCAGACATTTCCGATGGAACGAAGCGGCTCTGTGCCATCAACTTAAGTGAAGACAGTGCCAAGAGGATTGCCGGCATTGTGAGAGTTCAAACCGAGGGCGTCATACGCTCCCTGCGACAGAAGTACCAGATTCTGGAAGGACGGTTACAAGTTGAGCTTGTGAAACGGCGTAATGGCCGCATTGATTCACACATGGACAAAATCGTGAGAGTGTGCTGTAGTTTGATCAATACCTGCGCCGCGAAATCTCCTCAGTGCTTGGCCGTCATGCATGTAACTTGAGTGCAAAAAATGCATCCACAGTCCATCGTGGTGAACAAAAGGTGTCATCAGGGTTTCTGAACATAATTTATTTGGAAGCATATGCATCGCTTACGGGTTCCAACATTTTTCTTCACCAGTGCATTGCATTTCATTTTTACGTAGCCACCTCCCACATTGTGTGAAGAGGCAGAGATCGGACTTAAGGTTTGCCACTGTGCATTGTCATTTGACCCCCAAATCAACTTTTTGTGCAGCCCTGTTTGCAACGCCTTTTTTTTTTTTTTTCGGTGCGCGTGCAGTTCAAGTCGCATGATGTACAATGCACCACTTTGATGACGGGGATGTGTTTCGGTGTTGTGTAGAACTGAATACACCGTGGGTTCGGTCCCAGCAGAAAGTTGTTTCTTCCGTTTTTCTGCAGTCTATGCAAGGCTGATATTGCAGGCTGAAAATGCTGGAACTGTGCATGTAGTGTCGTTTTGTTTGACGCATACCATCATGCGCAGACAGAAAACTTATTACCAGTCGTCAAGCTATCGTACACTCATGTATTCCACTGCCCTGCATTGCTGGCTTAATGTTGCTTTCTCATTGGCTGAAATCGAAAAGGAGCCTGTCAATTTAAAAAACTATTGGACGCTTCCCTTGGAAAGCATTTTGTGTTGAGTGGGATTTTGACCCGTACATCAAAAATGTGAAAACGGCGGGCTTATTTCCAGTTGAGTTGTGATTTTAGTGGCATTTCCAGCGACATAATTAGAAGTTTGTCATTATACCTTTTTAAGGCTTTGCCAAATATCCGAATAACAAATATTCAATCGACTATATTTGAATGTTATTTGTCGAATTTGAATATTTGAGTGCAAAAGTCATGAAAAGGAAGGGAAAATTTTCTTTTCTTTTAATTGAGAAAAATTGCACTGTGGAGGCTTGTTTCGAGCAGATTCAACTGAAAAGTGACAGAAATCTTTCAAAAGTAAAATATTCATTAAACAATTGAAAAGGAATTGAAATTTTCAACAGGGCAGGAAGTATTGTTCATTCCTTTGAATCTTGCTAAATCGTGACTGGAGATACGCCTTGATGTGAGGAAGATCTCTCCCCGCTGAGGGCTCAGCCGTGGAAGATCTCTCTGTTGAATGCTCAGCCGTGGAAGATCCGGCTGTTGTTGGGTGATTATCACAAACAATTCTAGCACCACAAGCAGATGTTCTTTGGGATTTTTGTCCAGTCATTTTGATAAGGGCGTGGCTGAGGAAGGATGGAGGAGGCTAAGAGCTGAGCTCATCTTTCAAAAGGGGAACCTTTAGAAAATTGCCAGTTTAATAAAAAAAATCCTTACGTGTTTTTGACTCCAAAGGTAAAATTTGCACCTCACTCTGAACTTGCATGTACATGTATTTGCAAATAAAGTATCCATTGTGCAGAACTGGACTCAATATTGGGTTTAAATGTAAAAAATTGGAAAATAAACAAGTACTTGATCGATCCACATCGGTTTTGCTGTCAGTTCCTTCACACCAATAAGTGCGTTAGTCGTTAGGTTTTCTATAACAAAACCAGTAACAAGTTAACAATTGCTTTGAACAATTTCATTTGTAAAAGTTTTATTTCGGACAGGTCCTAGAGCTATAGCTTAGGTCCTGAATTCAATAATAGTGCTGACCATTTTCTTATTAACTAACCCACTCGAAAGCGATGTTAATGTTAACCTGTTTTTGTGTGTGTTTGTTTTAATTCATTTTTTACACCTATTGTCTACGGTCTCGCTTGAGCAATATTTTCACTTTGGGTCGGTTCAATCCTGATTTGTTCAGTGTGTAAAACTGAGAGATTTCCACCAGGACGTGCAATAGGTTTTGTCAGTAAATATGATGTCCAAACTGTCCATGTGTTTTTCCATCTGGCTTCGATGAGCCAACTGAAAAAAATCATCAATAAAATGATTTTAATTTTACACACTCTCAGGAAAAATTGTACTAAATAAAATTCATTCATATATTTAGTAAATTTTATTGAAAACCGACTGCGGCATGCGGAAGTGTGAGAATCTTTTCTGTGAGCACAAAGTGAGCGCAGCTTTAGATGAGCGACCAAACTAACCTACTGCCATTTTTAAAACAGACACTTATTAATCAGCTTAAAAAGTTGAGCTCGCAACCAACCTGACTTAAAGAATTACATTTAACAACTACTTTCCGGCGTAAAAAAGTCAGTTTTAACTGAGAACGAATAATTTTGTTGTGTAGACAAACTTTCTTTCATTGCGTTGACTTTGAATTCCCTGGGTTTGTAACTTCATTCAACAGAAACGTCAGCACTCTACTTCTTACTTTGGTTTCATCTCTGCCCCGAAGAAGAATTCTGTCACCCATATCACATCGTCTGTCACACGATTTGGGTTCAGTGCGTCTTTACATCCGACAAACACAAATCATGGCCGTCATGGACGTTTTATTCTGGTGGAATCTGGGGGAAATTATTCAGTTTTTGAAGCCACTTTTGCCAACAATAAGTAACATTTCAGAAGGTCCCAACTTCGAGATAGTGAAGTTTCATATACAGAGCCGTATAGGCTAGATAGACTGTCATAAATTTCTTACTAGGCCTATATAGGCTTAAAAATTAAGCATTATAAAGTACGACTTGAGAACTTTCAGATACTAAAAAAGTGCAACTCGCATTTCCTTCTGTTCCTTCTTCCAAACTTGGCGTCGATCTCCGGCAATTCACTGCTACGTACACCTCAACTGTTATTCTTTCCAAATTTATCCATTCCAAGTGCAGAATTCAGTTTTTCTTCGCAACCTGACAATTGAAGCACAAAACCTCAAGCGGTTTTTGAAAAACTCCATTTGAACATACACGCAACGAAATTCGTAACGCTTGCCTCCTGAAAATACGCATACGCGTTTTGGACGCCATGGCTATCCAGTCTATGTAATAGAGATCAATGCAGGCGACGCGCATCGGTGGTGACCTGTGTGAGGGATTGTCCTGCCATTTCCCTTGAAGACCTCGTGTGAATAAATTGCCAAGCGTCTATCAAATGGTGATATTCAATAGCTTCTGGTAAGAAAGATCAAAGTGGAAAATGTCAATTTTACAACAAAGTATAATTATGAAAAATTATCTTTTTTTACCTAACTTTGTGTCTAATTTTCACAATTTTGCCGAGTTTACCTTCAAATAACTTTGATGAAACATGAAAGACTAGTAACTCTTATGTACAAAAAAGGTTATTACTTCCAAACCGTTTTTTTAAATTCACTCTGTTTTTCATTGGGACCCATTTTCGTCATTTGCCGTGTTATTACTTTACTTTTTGCCCAATTTTCACACTTGTGTCAAATTCCCCTCAGATCTTCGGTGATACTTTCTGGAAGACTGATAATTGTTTTGTATCTGGCAGCTCGTTTTCTTTCAAGATCGAGAGCTATTTGTCAGAAATGCGGTTCGTTTTTCATGCTGCCACATAACCCTTTTAAACAGTAAACCCCAGGACAAGCCTGGTGTGATTTGGCCAATTTGAGGCAATGTTGGGGGCCGCCGCGCCGGGATACTCGAAAAAGGAACTAAAGCCATCACCAACCTGAAAAGAAAGCACGAACGAGCTAGAGCGCCCTCTTAACTATTAAAAAGGGTCTCCCCTTCTGTAATCTAGTGTTCTCTTTTCTCTCTCAGTTTTTAAGCAGGTTGCTAATGCTAATATATTTCTTTCTACATTATTTTTAAGCACATAACTGTCGTGGTAATTCTTTTTCAATCGTTATTATTCCATTAAGTATTATAATGTAACAATGAAATATGACATAATCTAATTTAGAAAAAAAGTCACATTAGTTTGTATAATTACAAATGACAGGGAATGTACTAGCTACTGGAAGAGAACGTCATGCTTTTTACTTTTATTGTGAAATGTTTTCTGATTTTATTATTTAATTTACACACTCATCAATAAAACTAATATACCCTGCTTTACAATGTGTGTATATATTTCAGTGTCGATCATGATAGCATTTTGTGGTTGGTTTGTGATCCTATTGCAACGGGGGTTATTTTTCATCTCCTAGCTTTTTAATCGTTTTTAGAGGTTTAGGTCTGTTATCCACAGTGCAGTAGGCTTGAAAACACACACTTATGTTTCAGTGAGAGATTTGAGACGCATGTTGGCGGCAGACACAACAGTCCTTTTTGCTTGATGGGTCATGCGCACAACTCCGGAAAAGGGCCCGTTTGTCTGCCGCCACCAGGCGTCTTAAAAGTCTCCCATTGACCTTATTTTCAAAGTTAGAATTTATATTTCAAAAGGTATGTTGGTGACCTTTGGAGTTTGTGCTAATGCAAATTTTCGCATTCACTGGTAAAACCGAAGGTACCTCTTTGACTACACGTCCTACAATCGAGACAGGGTGTAGCCTTGATTCCGGAACCTTCCTGCAGTTTAGTCTGCGATCGCAAACCATCATTGTTAGAGGGCGCTGTCTCTAGAAGAGCTGCAATCATTAATTGGGATGCAACACGTAAAAAGAGCGAAAATCCGTCTGTACGTTCGAGTGCATGAATGAAATTTTTACACTGGAAATATTCTAATCAGAGAGTTCTGAAAGCCATGGAATTTGAGAATTGAAGAAAAGAAATATGACGCTGGAACTCTGGCCTAGACGTGCAGAGCATGTTGGATGCAGTTGCGCCCGAAAGTGGCAGTATTTAGCTATGTTATGGCGGGGTCCTTTTCAAAATGCTTTTTCCAACGTGTTTTAGGTATGTCTGCTTTGGGTCCAACCGTCACAGGTCAACTCACCAAAAATTGACAGGAAATTGAATGATGACATGTTGATGATCACTTTTCTGTGCAGCCTGAACACCCGTGCAAATTCTAAGTAATTTTAAAAGAGTTTTGAAGTATGGGATATATCATTGGTGTGCTTGGATGCACCCTTCGAAGTCAGAAATGAAGTAAAATATATAAAGTGCATTCTGTAGTCTTCAGTAATCAATTTCGGCTTAAAGCAATGCGAAGGTCTTGGAACCAAGACTAGGCAGGATGACGACATAGGTCAGTCGGCATCTTCATGACGCGATATGTACAGTCTAATATTAAACACAGAGTACATCTTACGTATGTTTCAGCCAGCACTTTGCAACTGCATATGTCCGATTCAACGGGTTAATTGAATACTTTGGGCTTGTTTGTTTCATGCAGATCAGATCGTAATCAGCTGATCCAAATTTGGTCCATCGACACTGTACTAGAAACAGCCTAGAACGGATAGCGCGAATAGATCAGCTTAGGGATCATGGATCGAGATCCAGATCTGTGAGAAACAGGCCCATAATAAGGGTTACTGATTTCGTTTTTTGTCTCATACTTATGACAAAAACTTACTTTTTTCAATTTTGGGAAAGACAATAGAAGGCAGATTCTATTTATGTGGTAAGGTGGGCCTATTTCTGAAATAATCCTGGAAAAAATTGACACATCGTCACAGAGTGCGCCAAAATAGGGGGGTGGTCCAAAGCTGTGGAGAGACGTTTACGTTTCGATTTTTTTAAAGGCCCCGAAGCAAAAGATTTCAAGTTTTCCAGATGTTTTCAAAAGTAAACTGTGGTAGAGGCAGCCGATAAAAATTTTAAATTTGTTGATTGGCCCCCTCCCCCGGTTTTTAAAGTACATATTGGGCCTGCTCGCCCCGATGAGTGTATTTGTGGTACCCTGTGGGGTACCGAAACAATAGGAGGTACTCCACGAGGAACATTCGTTGTACATGTACATGTGGCGCACTGAAACGGTGCTCTACAAGAATTTCAAGAAAGTGATATTTGGAATTATTCAAATATAAAGAATTTTGAAGGTGTACTTATGTGTCGCAGATTGAAGTATTTAATATAGGCGACGTTCGGTTAGAATTTTATTCGAGGAAAATGGTCAAGGATCAAATGGAAGCAATTAGAAATCTGAGCTTCACACGTTAATGTTTTACTACACGAGAATAAATGAAATTCCCCAGGGTATTAATGTGAGAGTGAGCGCACGCGCGATGCACTTCGGTCCACCAAAGAAAATGAGATCAAGACACGTTGGTGGTGTATTTTCGCGCAGGCCTAATTAAACGGCGATTCCTCGGATCATATCAGTCTGTATTAGACAAAGGTCTCTTGAGGTAAACTTATGAGCGATGGCAGGTGCCCTACATGTATAGGACCGATATAACGGTTGGAACCAAGGAGAAAATATGCCAAACGTTTTACACTTCGTGGCTTACGGTGGCCCTGAAGGGACATGGGCAATCATCAATATTGACGTCAACTATTCATATCTAAATGCATAACTTTCAATAGGATATTGGCGTTGATATTCTTCTCGTGAATTTTGAACGTGAATATTGACGTCAATATAAGCGATTGCCCATGTCCATTCATTGCCGCCATAGTTGTTTCTGAAAACCAAAACCATATATCTTCACAGTTCAGCGACTACGGGAAGATTGTCGTCTGGGTACGGGAATTTCTTGGCCGAACCATCCATGTCATGCACCGCATCGCTTGCGATGGTCACCCCAACGGTCACCGACCGGTCCTCACTCAGCATCATCTTCTCTGTGGAACCGCTGCCTGACACCGCCCAGCGCCCAGGGGACACGCTGCGAGACGCCGGTCGCACCTGACCGGCCCTGAGCCGCCGGATCCTGGCCAGGCACGGGCGGGTGGACCGGCAGAGGAGTCCCACAAACCGGCCGAAGCCATCCTTGCCCGCCTTGCCGGCCAGCAGGACCACCAGGACCGACATGGCTACCTCTTCCGCCCTCATGGCGGTCTGGAAGATCCACCAGGGCCAGGCCTCCACGAACTCCAGGTCCGAGTACACACCAAAGACGCCCACGGCTCCATATAGGTTGGTGGCACAGCTTGCCAGAGCTGCTAGGCCGCAGTAGATAACCATCCGATACAGCCTCAGTGGAGAAGCTTTCTGCTCCTTTCCTCCTGGTAGAGAAAGGTTCAAGAAAAAAAAGGACCCAAAGAAAAATACGAATGAAAAGGCTGCATTATTTGAGAGCTGCGAAGCTTTTCATGCTGAAGGTAGCAAGTTCGTTATAGAGGTTTGTGGTAGTACCATGCAGGGATATCTCTGTGTGAGCTTGTGTGGTTCTGAAAAGAACCGGAGGGTACTCAACATTTCGGACAGTATGCTGTGTCCGTCGCCAGGAGAATTATATCTAAACTAAAAAAAAAAACTAGCCACATGCCACTCGTCCTTCAATCTCTCCTACGGCTCCCGGTCAGTAGACGAATAAGATTTAAAATTCTTCGCCTTAAGTATCACTCATTACATGCACTGCACCAACCTATCTTCAAGCAAACTTTATCCGTATAAACCATTGCAAAGCCTTCAATCTTGTCATAAACACACAGCCGTGAGCAACCAAACACTCCTGTGGTAATTTCATACATCAGCCAATGACCTGCCTATCTCTTTACGTCAGATGGCCCGGTACTTCCAGATCACAAGCTTAATTGAAAACTTGCCAGGTCACGCTCCTTAATGTTAAATATCGTACTGATTTTATTTGGGCATTTCTTTTCCGTTATTCTTTGTTATACTATATTGTGTTCTGAGTTAACAGCGCCATGAGTATCAGAACTGATGGTTTGTGCGCTATAATTATGGACGCGGTTTGGATCTATAGGTTTTCCGTAAATGAAGGCCAGAATGTACGATTAAAGATGCAGCTGTAACCGACTAAACTATATGTACAGTTTAACCGAACGAAATAGACTTCAGACCCTCAGACGAAATTGTCATTGGATCCTAGATTGAAACTTAAAAGTTTTATTTTGAATTTTATCATTGAGGCATCGCCGATTTTTCTCTTGAATTATGGGATCTTCTGCAATTGTAACTATTATTTCCTGGAACATTTAAATGATACGCACCTCTCATTCCCTTCTTTGCAAAAGTCGAGGCAAAATTCTTCTTCATCTTGTAGCTCACCCGGAAAAATCCGACGGCCAGCGAGCCACTCCAAGCGACGTAGATGAATTGGCAGATGACGAGAATGACCTTCAGATCGATGAAGGCAGACACCAGCAAATCGCTGCCAAGGACCGCTATGAAGTGACCGGCACAGCAGATGGAGACCGTGGAAAACTTCTGGAATCTTGGTGGGCCGAGAGAGAGCCTCGTGGTGTCGAGCAAGACCAGGAGAACTGTGGTCATTGCTGCTGTCAGACACGGGAAGCCGACGGACCACATCATGCGAGAAAGCACCATGGGCAGGTTCTGATAGGATCCGTATGGGTTGGCAAAAAGCGACACAGCTCGAGTCATGCCTAGCAGAAACAGGAGTGTGTTGAAGGTCAGGGACAATACGCTGCGGTTACCTTTCTTGAACTCGAAGATTAAAGCAATGAGGATCTGAAGTCCATAAAGTGTTAGGAGGGAGAAGTATATTGCAAATATGTATACGTGACACGTAAAAGCTACACCTATCAGTTCGGGAAGGGTGTTCCAGTCTGGGCCTGGTTCCGGCCAGTCTTCGCCAACTGGTTCAGGTTCGGACTCGGATTCAGGTTCTGCACTTGGCTCAGCCTCGGGTTCAGGAATGCCGCTCGGTTCCGATTCTGGCTCGCTAGTTGGCTGTGATTGCGGTTCACCTTCAGGTCGATATTCTGGTTCGCCAGTTGGTTCTGACTCTGGTTCAGCTGTCGGCTCTGATTCTGGTTCAGCTGTCGGTTCTGACTCTGGTTCAGCTGTCGGCTCTGATTCTGGTTCAGCTGTCGGCTCTGATTCTGGTTCAGCTGTCGGTTCTGACTCTGGTTCGACTGTCGGTTCTGACTCTGGTTCGGCTGTCGGTTCTGACTCTGGTTCGACTGTCGGTTCTGACTCTGGTTCAGCTGTCGGCTCTGATTCTGGTTCAGCTGTCGGTTCTGATTCTGGTTCAGCTGTCGGTTCTGCCTCTGGTTCAGCTGTCGGCTCTGATTCTGGTTCAGCTTTTGGTTCTGACTCTGGTTCGACTGTCGGTTCTGACTCTGGTTCAGCTGTCGGTTCTGACTCTGGTTCAGCTGTCGGTTCTGACTCTGGTTCAGCTGTCGGTTCTGACTCTGGTTCGGCTATCGGTTCTGACTCTGGTTCAGCTGTCGGTTCAGAATCTGGTTCAGCTGTCGGTTCTGACTCTGGTTCAGCTGTCGGGATTGACTCTGGTTCAGCTTTTGGTTCTGACTCTGGTTCGGCTGTTGGTTCTGACTCTGGTTCAGCTGTTGGTTCTGACTCTGGTTCAGCTGTTGGTTCTGACTCTGGTTCAGCTGTCGGTTCTGACTCTGGTTCAGCTGTCGGGATTGACTCTGGTTCAGCTGTTGGTTCTGACTCTGGTTCAGCTGTTGGTTCTGACTCTGGTTCGGCTGTCGGTTCTGACTCTGGTTCAGCTGTCGGTTCGGCCTCTGGTTCAGCTGTCGGTTCTGACTGTGGTTCAGCTATCGGTTCGGCCTCTGCTTTAGCTGTCGGTTCGGCCTCTGGTTCAGCTGTCGGTTCGGCCTCTGGTTCAGCTGTTGGTTCTGCCTCTGGTTCAGCTGGCGGTTCTGACTCTGGTTCAGCTGTCGGTTCTGACTCTGGTTCAGCTGTCGGTTCTGACTCTGGTTCAGCTGTCGGTTCTGACCCTGGTTCGGGTGTTGGTTCTGATTCTGGTTCAGCTGTCGGTTCTGACCCTGGCTCTGCTGTTGGTTCTGATTCTGGTTCAGATGTCGGTTCTGACCCTGGCTCAGTTGTTGGTTCTGACTCTGGTTCAGCTGTTGGTTCAGAATCTGGTTCTGCCCTTGGTTCTGACTCCGGGTCAGCTGTTGGTTCTGATTCTGCTTCTGGTGTCGGTTCTGATTCTGGTTCAGCTGTCGGTTCTGACTCTGGTTCAGCTGCTGGTTCCAATTCCGGGTTTGACTCTGTAAAGGCCGGTGGGTCAGCCTCCCTCTTGCTTCTTTCCAAATGCCGTCTCTTCATTGCTCTTGGTCCGAAGTCATTAATAATAGGTTTTGATTTTACGTCAGCCCCTTCTGTATTTTTCCGATGGAGGTTTGAATTTAACAAAGCTGAAGCATTATCTTCCATGTCCCTGATGCCGAGTTCTTTATTTCCATACACCGGTCTACCTTTCGAGGTGTGGTCTTGAAGCCGAGAGTTTGGGGGTGAAAAATTCCTGGACATAGTAGACATGATGGTTTGGTTACCGAAAGTGGTTGAATTTCCCGTGTCGCAGCTGAAGGATAGCCCGCTCAACAGCATAACCAATAAAGGCATCACAGCACCGCAAAAATTCATTGCAACTTCTTGCAATTTCATTACATCTGCCGTGAGCTGTAAATAAAACAAGAACGATATTACAAAACGCTCGAAAATGATTAATAATTGACTTATTGCCCGAGGGAACGATATTACAGCGTAAATCCATCCCATAAAATGAGCAGAAACCAGAAGGGCAAATCACTAGAAAGTGCCACATGTGTTTGGCTAATAGCGTGAATTTATCACGTAGTTCGGTTCAGTCTTTCTGGCTTCCAAGCGTAGGGAAACAGAAATGTAGATTTCTTAAGAGCTTTCCCGTAAAATGTGCAGATATGACATGAGAGTTTTTGCTTGCATGCGGTGGTTGTAATACAAAACGCTCGAAAATGATTAATAATTGACTTATTGCCCAAGAGATTTTAATAAAAATCAGTGCTAAAAATTCATTCCTTATCAAATTAAAATGCTGACACTTAACCTTGAAAGCCATTAACTTATTTTAATACCTACTCTTGGCAGTACTTGGTGTCTTTTGATTTAATCACCCTTGGCCGCTTCCCGCCAGAATTCATAGCTATTGCCGTCCGGCCAAGACTGATAGCCCTTATTAGTCAAGTGGTGAATACGTGGTTGCAGATTGTTATAAACATGAAAAGTGTTTTCAATATGCTCACGCTGCTGATGATGTATGACTTGGAAAAGTCATATTATGTAATAGTAATAATTCGCAGTCTTCAGGAAAACGTTGAATTTTGAAACGTTGACAGTGTGTTCTCTTTTAATTAAATGCTAATGTAAGCTTCAAGCACCATATCGGTCTTCAAATTTAAGAATTCCTTGTTGATCGATGATTTTGTGCATTCGTTTTGCTTTTTGAAAAACGAAAAGTATAAAATCTCATAACTGCCAGTTGTGCATGCCCATGGTTTCATTTTGTGCCTCTTTGTTTCAAGTTGAAATTCGCTGTGAATATATGCAGGACGTTCCAGTTTAGATGCCATTTTAATAAAAATTCAATTACTTGTGTACATCCGTTTGAGCCAAGTACATTTCGACTATAATCAGTCCAGCCCATGATGCAATGTTATCACATACAAAGTGTCCCATGTTCAAGGACGGATCCAGAACCTAATTTCTTTGGGTGTGTTTTAATAGGGATCAAACGTTTCGAATTTCTAACAAAAGCTTTTCATGGCTATTCTGAGGGGTGGAGCTAAGTTTTGTGGGTTTTCGAGTTGTATGAACCCCCCCAAAAAAATTGCTTTTCTGAAAACAAAACATGACAAAACAAAATTTCTCCAAGGGCATGGTCCCACCCCCTCCTCCGAAAATGCCTCTATTTTATAAGCATTTCATATTTTCTCCATTTTGCTTCATTTTGTGTCAGTTTCAAGACCCGTAATAAGTGGAATATATGGTTGGATACCTTTGTGTCTCAATGCACGTATTATTCAGGCCAAGTTAAGTTTCTCGCGATGTAATCTTCTAAAAAATCACAATACAATATATAAAACGTACAGTTATCCTAGCTCCGCAAAGATGGAATGTTGGAAATAAAGGTGAAGTCAAGACGGGTTCCAAAATCTTATACAATTTTCTCTCAATAGATATCATATTTGATGACGTGTTGCGTCATTGATGATCACATCAGTCTGACGTCTCCAGGTCTCGGGGTCGGTTGACTGCAACACTTGTAATTGTTGTCTGATTTTCTTTTATCACTGTCAATTCCAAGAAATCTAACAAAATACGACAACCTGTCAGAAGCACACTTACCTCGAGTAACTAAATTTGTGTATAGTTATACTGTCTTTCAGGGTTATTCCAGAGTTAAAAGTACCGGTCCGTGCTGAGGTGACCACCGAGCGATGTGTGCTGCCAACGTTGACTATTCCTCAGTCCACGGAAGCATACCCAAGCAAGCCAGAGCGAGTCCGGTTGAAGTCGGCCTTCACCTTGCGTTACTCAGTATGGATGTGTCTCTCCCCCACTATCACCTCGAGTTCTCAGCTACACGTTATAACGACTCCACGGCGGGAGAACCACCTGTCACACAGTTGGTGCCCTCTGCATGTGACACTCCGACTATGTCGCTGAGTTCGACCGTGACATCTCCGGGTACAACTCAACGGCCGTGAAAGTTCTCGCCAAGTACCACCTGAATGCAAATAATTCGAGCTTCAATTCAGTGGGTGACGATGACAGGATGCTTCATGTGTAATGGAGCGTGTTAGCCCTAAATATGGGGTGTATATTTGCAAAGTTACCTCGAAATTTGTCCCCCTTCAGAGAGGATTTCCAAAATAAGCTTCCACTCGTCCTATTCGAGAGGCGTGCAGACCCAACGATGAATCAAGGTCGACTTGACTGCAACAATCTCACCGCAGAATTTGCAAAAAACAGCCCCCCCCCCGTACGAAACACTTCTTTCTGTTCCTTATTTTAAGTTTCAAGATCGTAACGCTCAAGCCAACTATCCGTTGGCCCGTCTTTCGAAGTTAAAACATTAATATCTTTTCCCGGAGATTCTCAAGAACAGCTTTCCCTCGAAAGATGTGTCGGTCGCAAGGCCGGAATCGAGCATCATTTCATCAGTGAATTAAAACGGCGACAGCTCTTCTGAATCCCGTATTCGCACACACGGTCCTTGAGTCTGGGGGCACATTCAAAGCACACCTACTATCACACACTTACGATGCCCCTCAGTTCCCTTCGCAATTATATTTGGTCCAAATATATTCCATCGTGCGTTCTAGGACGACGAGCCGTGCCCTGTTTATTTTCTGAGGGCGAAATAGTCAGTTCTCGTTGATTATTTTCATTCGAGGGTCTATCTCGAGATTGCATCCAAGAATGAAGCGTAATTCCTTCCCTGCTTGAGGTCGGCAAGTAATTTTCACAATACTTCCCAGGCTTGAACACAATCTGGCTTGAACAAACCGTTAAGGAACGAAGGACATCAAAACATCACGAAAAGTGGCAGCACAAAAACCACGAGAGTTCTCATCCGGTGCAGCATTCCCGACGACTGGGTTCTCGTGGGGCAAATTTGTCAATGACGTTTCGACGCGAAGTCGCACGCCTGTAAGCCTCCCTGAAAATCTGCCTTGACTTCAGGAAAAAAAAAACCAGATGTCCCCCTTACCATCATTCCCAAATGTAAGACGTGTAAGACAGGGTCGAGGTGTGGAGCCCAGCAGTGGTTGAATTAATTTTAAAAAAAAGAAGTAAGAGATAGGTGCTAAAATTTTCCCCGGTCTCATGTGCGACGGCGAGTCCGTCGGAGTGCTCTGCCGTCTCTACCAGTTACTGGACCGAGGTCACCCGCTGCGCCTCGTCCGCACGTTCGCCCTGATCAAGCCGAAGATGCATCACTTCAACTCCCTAATTGGATAATCGTTTTTATTTCATTTTGTAGCGTCAGTGTCGGGTCGAGGTTGTGGCTGAACCACTCGCGGAATCCGAATGGACGGCAGCCATTTGTCATTGCGCAGGCAAAATTGCCTGTTGGCGAGTCGGTTGAGTTTAAGCGTCACCAATTCAGCATAAACACAGAGCACAATTATAAAACAATTACAGTTTTTTCCTGTTTGTTATCACAATCTCTCCACCTTAAAAGCCTCGTTCGCATTATCACCCGATGAAACGTTTGGAACTTTTCTGTAATGAGCTGTAGTGCCCACTAGTTATTGTACACGCTACCAGTGCATTAAGAACGCAATCGACGAGGTTCAAAATGAAAACAGCAAAGACGCCGGACGACGTGACAGCTCAGCGCGTTGTTGTGGTGTAAGAGATGTGGGTCCTCTAAGAGATAAGGAAGGAGTGCCAAAGCCAATTGAAAAAGACAACAAAGTGTCAAAAAGTAATCAGTAATTTCAAATTTTCTCGTTTTTTAGACAATGATCAGGAGCCCAAACAAAGATATCATTTACCTTGGTTCTAATTACCAATAGTGAACAGGTGTGTGGTCGCGTATTTGGAGCAAATAAGTTTTCCTGGCTAATTTCGGAGAATGTGTAAAGGAATTACACTGTAGTAATGCAGCATTCGTTTTCGAGAGAAATGGAACGAACATTCAAATTTCCATTTCTATTTAACAAATAAAAATTCTCTTTCAGTGAGGGTGCATTCATTCGTATGGGGTCAGCGATCAATTTCCTGGTATTGCACTGGTTTAGAATGTTAACATAATGTTAACATTCATTTTGGCGCGAAATGGAATGTACCACCGCAATCCTGCATTCATCTTAATTTGAGCTCAATCTTTTTCGCAAAATGTACAAGCCATTTCGCGCGAAGTGTTATTTAAGGTAGGCCTATGCCTGGTCAAGATTTTTGATTCGTTTGTGCGCTATATTATTAAATTATATTCTTAGAAGTGTTTAGTTGAGTAAATGTTTGAATATTCATGACTGAAACAGACCATTCATGTTGTCTTTAAAAACATACCGACTATTGTACGAATCGTCTACAAACACCGACGCTAAGGAAACCTTTCCTTCTCGTGCTACGTTTTTGCCACAATCACATTAAAGTTAAAACATGGCCTTCTTGCAATGGCTGAACGGGAAGATACAGAAAAATCATTGACTTTAATTGGTGTACAGTTTGATAACAAACACACTATAATTCTTCATGAGTAACATTGTTATCAAAGTGATGTCATGATTTCTGTAACCCTTTATATTTCTAATCAAATTGAACGCACATTTTGTGAATTTGAATTACAGCAAATGAAAATGAATAATCAATACCAACGATTTACGGTAAAAGGCAGATTTTCGGTTAATAAGGATGCGCGTTTGTACAATTGGCAACGAACACGTCAAATAGAAATTTTATATCACTTATTTGTAACCTCTCAAATGAAACATAAATCACAGTCATTTGAAGGATGCAAAACGAAGTCGAATGCTCGTATTGCGAAAATAACACCAGGTTTTAAGTCGTTTTCAAAATCCACGCCAAATTTAATTTTTATTTTACAAATTAAACCGCGCGTTTTCCGACATTGGCCGGGAAAACCTATCTTTCCCATTTTCGGGGTGGGGGGGGGTTGGGGGTCCCAATTTGAAATGTAGAGAAGGTACCAGACTAAACAAGTTTTTATGCTGTCCTACCGATTTCTGTGATTTGACACGAAAGAAAACAGAACCAGGTTGAAATAACCGTGCGTCTGCACGTGCAACGGACGATCGGCAGTTATTCCTCAGATCTCTCGTCTGCTTGTGTCTGAAGTTTGGATGAACGGCAAATTTCTCTCAAAATGAAAAAGAAAAAACAGGTCGTTTCGTGGCGCAGATGTGAAGCTGTCCTTCTCGTGGTTGGGTCAATGTTACCGTCGTTTGATCATGTTCAAGGCTATAAAACTCGTGTCGTGCACGTGCTATCTCGTATGACGTGAGAGGGAATGATCCCATCTGCTTGAATGTCCGTTTATCTTGGCTCTGAATAGTTGCACATGAAACTTCAGGTGCTTCACATGACTGATTTGAATAATTTGTCAGGCTTTTTTTTTTAAATAATTTTCGCATTTGAGTCATATTTTTCCTTATCAACCTGTTTAATGTATTTCAATGAATCGGATAGTTAGTCTCGAAGGACAATTCAACTAGCCATTCTTTAACCTTTGGTTAGTCACTCAGAACATTGACTAATCGTGACTAATCAAGTGAACTTGTATTCGACCGGATTAATCGAGAGCCGCCTAAATTGTTTGAGATTTTGTATACCGAGAAGCCCAGCAGTTTTCGGAGGCATTTTAATCGACTTTGCACGACACCTTGAGTAATCGGTGACTCCCCGTAAACAAATTAACGTACTTTTTCGCCCTGAAAAATTTACACTCTTTCCAAATGCAATGTACAAAAAGGTTGCGTTGATATGCATGCCTTTAAAAATCGAAAGAATAAGGTCAATGGTTTTTATACCCGGTGGATGAACCTTGCTCCAACCGGCTGGTTATGAGCAATCGATCGCGACAGCTGTACCAACGAAATGATTCGCGCGCTTGTGTGAGGTATTCTCTACATATATGTCCGACCTTCGCCTTCGGCATGTGATAAGTGTTTGAAACACGGTTGAAAACCCCCGCGATTGCTGGGCAGGCCACAGGTTCCTTCTTCCAGTTTTCAAGACGTTAAAAAAGGGGGCGCGTTCTGCGACCTGAAAAAGACGAGGTCTAATTCATCCAACCGTCAATGCTGATTTCAGCCGAGCCAAGCCCCCTTTAAGCCTGCGGTGGCCGTAAGGGCAAGATATCTCTTTCTGAGCTTGTGTGGCTCTGAAAAGAACCGGAGGGTACTCAACGTTTTGGACGGTATGCTCTGTCTGTCGTCAGGACACTGTCATCGTATGGGCAAGAACACTCCAAAGCTAAATATAGAGACTGGAGCCAAAGTCAGACTTCGGAATCAAAATGGCTGTTCATTATGTACAGTGCAGTGAGCATGCAATTATTTTGTGCTAATTGTCTATGTGTACTGAACGCGCAATCCACCATTTTGGTTCCACAATTGAGACACCCATGTCGCAACTCTCTCTAGAAGCAGCTTTTCTACACAGAGCGCTTTCTGAATCTGCTTATTTGGTTAAAAACAATTGACCCGGTTTGGAGAATGACATTCTTATGCCTAGAGCTCATGCAAAAATGTTCACACGAAATGCCAATTTCTTAATGGGTAATTACTGCACAGCAAAATGAAATTAAAGCGAGTCACGGCAGCGCAGCCTCTCGCACGGCTAACATTCCATACTTTTCTAAACGTAACTTCAACTGACCACAGCTGACCGACTTTTCTCTTATGGCTAAGTGGAGCTAGGATGTCGCTGTCGCGTGAGCGTGCTCGATCATTGTGTTGCCATAACAACGGATTCCAGATCTTGACAAGCCGCTTCACGTTTTTAAAATTCGGTTAATAACAACTGACACTGGTAGACGCCAGTATAGAGACCGATCATTCCACAAACACAGCTTTAAAGTGAACTTCAATTAAAGTGAGAAACCTATTATTATTAATGTGCCATAATACCATTTCTGCTGAATACGGGCGATTCACAATAGTTTGCAATGCATTGGCCAATCATAATGCGCAAAAATTGTCGACCCCTTTCCAAACGCGCATTGGGTTGACAAATTTCGCGCATTGTGATTGGCCAACGCGTTACAAACTCTTGGTGGCGCACTATTGTGAAACGGCCGTATTACCAACATGGACGGCGTTTACCGATGCGGTGTGAAATTTACCGGATGTCAAAAGCAAGCCGATTTGACGTCATTAGACGGCATTTGCGTTAAGTGCATGGGCAGCATACATGGGGTTGTAGGTTCGAGTCCCAATCGAGCACATTTCGGACAAAACGCAGAAGAATCTGAAGGTTTAACGGACTCAAAATGACCGCATTCACCGACGGGTTTTACTCGATTTGGAAGTTGCAGAGGGATCTCTACGAAGCTGTTTTAGGGACAGGGTGAAAAAAATCTCTTCTCTTTAAGATAACTACTGCGTACGACTAATACATTGTATTGTATGCACGAGTTACATCTCGTACGTATGACATAAAAGCTGTACGTAATAAGTCCAGGCACATGATATTAATCCGGAGTTATTTCTGAGCGCACAAGTATGTGTACTTTATGATAGGCCTGACCCTCCACCTCATGCGTCCGCCCCTGAAGTCGTACGGACGTACGTCGTGCGTACGAGTTAGCTCAAGAAATATCGCATATTGTTTTCTTCATGTCCGTAAGACAGCTTTGTCTCTGACAATATTGCTTTACGGCTTACGTCGCTGCGCATTTATGTAAGAGGCGTATAACGAGACGGCGCATAACAAAAGATCTGTGAGCGCAACAGGTCCGATACTCGGTTGGAAATCTGGCATCAAAATACGAAATATGAAAATATGTGTATCAGAAAATGCAAAAATATTTACAACAGATTTCCTAAAGAAACTCTTTCATTCCCACAATATCCTCGTAAAGAAAGGTTAAAATTCCTGCTTGGTGTTGATGAAATTCAACACATGGACATCGCCAGAAGGGAAAAAAAGAGCTGCATTGTTTCTGTACTACGTATTATTATTTTGAAGCTGATGGCTGTTCATCATGGGATTATGGTATTAGTTGAATTATTCATATTATTGGCCCGGGGAAGCAACATTAAAAATTAATGTTGAAAACCCCTTTTCCTTCGTTTACGTGTATTTGTACACGTTCAAATGCAAACAGACATTAATGGATGGAAATGATCAATTAATCATGATGAAGAGGAACACTGCAGCATTGTCGCTTCGTCTCGGCGCACCAATGTTCATCAAATATTCGGAGAGCTCCCTTGACTTTTCTTTTTGTATCTACGGCTGAAGATCGCATTACGGTTCCCGCAAAGCAACTACCAGTCCATCGTCTGCACGTTTATGGAGATGATAATAGCGTCGTCCATCTTCTTCTGTTGTTTTCTTTTAGGTTTTTATACGGGGTGGTTTTCTTCCAGCGATGAAACCAACTAACTTCAGAAATCAATCATGCATTTCCACCGGCTTCAGTGTAATTGTAAAGTTCCAGCTTTTTTCGCAGCGCAGTAGAACTCTTAATTTTTCAAAGTGCTATTATTACATGGGAAATGTACTCGACTACAACAAAACTACATAGTTCCAGTACTCAATAATTCTCCTTATTCATATGAACATTCTTATTCCAGAACGCCCCTGCTTAACTACAACAGTGCATATATTTTCAAGAAATACTTTTTATTACATTACAGTACGCTGTTTAGTAAACAGTTTCCAATAGGATACATAGTACGAGCGATTCACAATAGTGCGCCCCCAAGAGTTTGCAACGTGCTGACCAATCACAACGCGCGAAATCTGTCGACCCTTTCCAAACGCGCATTGGTCGACAGATTTCGCGCACTGTGATTGATCAACGCGTTGCAAACTCTTGGAGGCGCACTGTTGTGAATCGCCCGTAGTGCGACGCTGCAGTTAATGTACAATCAAGTCAGACTTGAGGGAAAGCAAATGCAGGGAAATTCGACATTACATTAGTGAGAGAATATGCTGCGAAGCAGTAATTATCGATGAGAGATGAAGCGAATAAACTTTTTTTTTCAAACTGGAAAGGTGCAAGTACTAAAATATAGCTATGAAATTTTTCAAATACTACTTTATCAACAAGGCCCACCTGCTAAACCGACAAGTTTTAAGTCGCCAATGCCTTCATGACAATATAACGATTTGCCCGAGGCTTTTATCTACTCGAGGACGCTGACAGAGAATTTAGCACCGGGTTTAAAATGATAGATAATCATAACTCTCTGCTTGTAACTGATTTTATCACTAATAAAACTGGGCCAACCTAAAATACAATTCTTCTATTCTTTCACCATTTGTTTTCACTGTCATTTTGGCTCACATCTATTCTCATGGTCATTTCAAATGCCATTTTCGCCGCTGGCCAGTTTCGTGAATGAATCACATAGATAATCTTACAGCTCAATTCCTTCACACGAATCCATCCACTAGCTACACCAGTGTGTAGTTGGTGTTACTGCCTTGCCGGACTCGATTCATTCGGTTCGGTGGGGCAATAGCAAGGCGTTTAGCGCAATTTCACTCGGCATGCCCTTTCGCTCGAGAAGGTATGCCGCGCTATCGTCGTTCCAGATGGGCAGAGACATGGCGCCGCTCTATTTAAATTCAACATTGAGCGCAACTGCCGCGATGTTTCCGCGCTCATTTAATAGACCTTTTCACTAATAAATTCATAATTTGCACGCACGCATGAAAATCCTATTAAGTCGCTTTGTCTATAAAACTGCACGAAAGGAGACCAGCTTAGACACGGCAATCTCGCGCGCACAGGAAAAATCACGATTGTAGAGTCTTTTTACAGAGCACTGAAATCCCCCTTAGATTAGAAACTAATAGCGAAAACGATTAAATGGGATTTTCTAAAGAAAACAACTCAACAAAGCCAGAAAAACCAAGACAAAAATTATCAGAAATCGCACCCCTGTATATATCGTATGCTTTCAACGGCCCGCTCACACTTCTTGCCGCCAAGGCCATTTGCGCGCATGCGTGCATAATTTTGAATTTATTGGTAAAAAGGTCTATTAAGTTCGGAACGACAACGTCACGGCAGTGGCACTGGGCCTAAAAGAAAGTTTTGAAAAAAAAGCCATGACAGCTGCAACAAGCTTTTCCGACGAATTTCACGAGCAGGATTATTAAAATAATATTTGGACAGTTTTCGATAAGTAATGTTGGTCTTAACTAATTCCAACTGGTAAAATTATAACAAACGGCTTCAAACTACTTCTTTCGAGTGGGCAATCTAGTTAATCAAAGAAGTAAAATTAGGAGGAGCTGTTATATACAAGTGGATATACACTTTTTCTAGTCTTCAAAATATACCTCTTTTGAATACGTCAAAATGGTTTATATTCTTTTCATTTCAGGTGCATTGATAGTCAAACTTGCATTACAGCCGTCAGGTGCTCATCGATTTCTGGATAGCAAACAAATTTTTACAAATAATCCTTTCGGCAAAAGCAGAATTGAAGATAATTTCATCATTATTGTGCAACTGTCCAAATAACTTTTAACTAGATATGATTAGAATAAAACCATTCCTACTGTTTTGTCCATTATCACAGCAAACTAGCATTTTCTTATGCAAGAAATTCGCACCAATCAAATACATATTTATATAATTTCAGTTGCAGATCAGTTTTACAACACTACAAATTTGAAAATTTCCTCAAGACGTATTGTTCGAAATGTAATCAAAACAGCAATTCAACTTAAAACAAAACATCAAAACGGAAGCCAAACCAATCCCCGTTTTTGTGTTTAAATACACACGAACGGGGAAGATGCAGACAAAAATATAGATTTGTTTAAAACGAAGAAAAAAGGATGATTTCAAACTCAAAGGACTTCCCTTCTCTTTTAACTTCACAAGCCCCAAATACAAATAAACCATTTGTGGAGAAATCCATGCCGGACTTTGCAAAAAGTCTTCCCCAACCCTTGCACGGCACTCGTGGTCGTGATAAATGTGTTTTTCGCATGCAATGTCTCACAAAGCAACAAACTCCGTAAGAACTGTGTCACTGCTTTTCACAAAACTGCAGACGCGACCCGAGGCTTTCTCTTCCACCCTTCAATTAATCATGTGTGGGAACTTGCCACCTGTTTGCCACCGTGGGGACTAGTGTCAAGATAGCGGCTGTGGGATGTCAGAGGTGTCGGCTTTCTGGCTAATTTCACCCCAGTTGCCGAACACGCGACACAACAATGACCAATATGTGGCACAAGAAGGTTCCAAAACCCCGATTATTCCTCCATGCTGAGACGTCACTCGAGTTCCAAGACGAGTTCAATCATTCTTTGGGGGGGGGGTGGCTTGGCATAATCGAATACTCCGGAAATGTCATTTCATTTCTGGCACTGTGAAACCGACAGGATGAATGTCTCAAGTCAGAAACGTCCTCCTCTGGCGAACAAGCCCTACACGGGGTATCGACCAAAACTGAGCTCCAAATGTTCAATCATTAATCCCATCAGTGATGGAGTGTCTAGCAGTGGTCAATCTTTGCTGGTAGAAACCCGTACACAAACTACACCCTCCGTACCAGGCAACATCGATTACTGGCCGGTAAGTTGTCGAGGATCGAACTCGGCCTTTGATGCGGAGGAAAATCTAGTAGTGTCACCTTAGTGGTTATACTTATAAAAAGGCAAGAGGTCCTACGCAAACAGGATGGCTGTCAGCAGACATCTCCTACGTCTCTGTCTAGCCAATTCGTCACAGGAAAAAGGAACACCTGTTTCAACACGTCCGTGGTATCAGGCTACCTCAAATAACGCCAGCAGTGACATCTGACACCACTGGCTCTCGAACAAAGAGCCGAAGTTAACACTGCTTTCTTTACAACTTGAAGGGAGGTTTTTTCCTCGCGGGGGTACTGGAGTTTCTCCAGGTTCTTCGCTCCTTGGAAGGCTGTGGACAGACGGCCAATGCCTTCGTGGTCGGCTCTCTACACACCTCGATTTTAACGTACGGACGCCTGTCTGTGTATTCTCCTCAGATTGGCATGCGGGGACCCCGTAGTTTTGGTAGAGAGAGGTTGCCTGCATGCAGCCACAGGAATCGGCGTTTTTTTGTGATACCACCGTCCATTTAAACACGAAATGTCCACAAATGAGTACATGAATTGATAGGACAAAAAAAGCTTCCGATAAGAATTATCAATCGGCACAAGTTCATGCATGTACCACAGGTAGCTTCAAAATGGCGTCGTACCAAAGAATATAAGTTTGTCCATGTCCGAATGCACATCTTGAACAAGGACAGACTGACTATACTATGACACGTTTTAAGTCTAAGCTTTAGTAAAAAAAAATCCGATTTCAAACAATACTCGAACCCCTAAAAATAAACAGAAAACTCTGAGACTAGATATAATGCCTTAGTAAATTATAACGGGTCGACATATATACAGTGTTTAAAAGATGTTCTAGTTTTTGACACTTAGTCTCTACAAATTTTCACTTTTAAATGCATTCGATGATTTCACTGGCCGAGATTTCTTGAACACCCAATTGATCGGAAAGGGCAACTCGGCCCAAATATCATACCAGACTAACGAGGGGGGAGGAGTTCAACCCCCTCCCCAAAAACAGAGGTTAAAATGTTACTGGAAGTAAACAATCGTCCAAACATTGCAAACCCTGATGTAGTGCACTTGCATTGTGGGGAAAATCTACAAAACGGGTTTCTCTTCCACTGAAATGTATTTACACAAAAATGAACGCTCAGAACAACCTACAATCATTACATGCTTGAGAACTTGAAAACTTGATATACTGGTTTGACCTCATTCAGGCTCAAATTTGAACTCTCTTCTGGTACAAGTATCAATATAACATCCCATCTTCGCTATCATTTGCTTCAGCCCTCATCAGTACGAGCAATAATAATACGTGTTGCTTACATTTGAATAAGATTGTGTTGTTTTGGAAACAACACTTCAATTCTGAACAATGGAATTGGGACAGATTTTAGGTGCACAGTCCAGTACGTACTCATCTAACTTGTGACTAACCACAGAGTTGAACCTGAGAATACTGTCAATTACTGTCGTAGAGTTTTAATCAGCTGAGCTCTTTTCCCCTGTACTCTCATCTGTTGAATTTACTCAGAATTATTTCTGGCAAGGATTATCTCTCTTCTGACTGATTTTTAATATCAACTAACTATCACTACCCTTTAAAGCAGGAATACTGCTCACAGAAATCAAAGATAAAGAATTTGACGAATTCGGATACTGAACAAAATATAAGGTTCAACTGCATTTGGGGGGGTACTTTACAAGTGATATTTGGCTTTCATAACAATAGCAAGATGAAGAGTTGAAAACGTTTATAATTGTAACTGACTATATCCTGTATGCCACTCTGAAATGTGTAGCATTCAGCCAATCCAAACAGCAGCTGCTGGTCATGTGACTCCGGCTGACCAACGCCGTCCAACTGCGAAGCGCTTCCAAAGGGAAGCACAAGGTAAGTGAGGTGCTCGAGACGGTGTAGCGCTTATGCATTCTGGAGTTCTTCGGTCTCGAAGTAGCTGGTTGGTGCAACCTCCAATAGCAGCTGAAAAAATACAGTGATGTGCTCTGGGGAGAGAAAGAATTCAACCAATTGCTTTAAGACTAAATATTTCAAACGGCGCTGGGTTTCTTCTTTGTTTAGGTCAGGGTATACAGGGCTGACATTTTTGCAGGAACATCATTCGCTGGTTGGAATATTTGCAAGGGGGGAACGCTGTTGTAGAAAAGTATTTAGTTCACTGTGATGTTCGGCATGAGATAGACCTATGATAAAAATAGCTGAATACAGCTGAGAAAAGGTCTAAAGAAGCTGAACTTTGAAAATCTCCTATACTTTTGTACACAGCCAGTGAGGGAAAAAAAGCTGAAATCCAGAACAAAAAAAGCTGAAATCAGCTAAAAAGCTCAGCCCTGATTGTTTAACACCAATAACAAAGTGTTCAGTGAAAGATGTCATTTTCTATACTCATCTTGTCCATGGAGAAAAACCTCTGCAGTACTGACTAAAAACTTCCGTGTTACTGACTAAAAATCTCTGCGTTACTGACTAAAAACCTCTGCCTTACTGACTAAAAACCTCTGCGTTACTGACTAAACCCTCTGTGTTACTGACTAAAAACCTCTGCGTTACTGACTATTTTATAGTCTGAATAAGAGTATCTCCAGGAAAGGTCTATCTCAGTCTCTATCTCAGCCTTCGTCTCTTTTTCAACCGCCTGACTTTGAAGTTCGTAGCTCAAAAGTAAGTTCGATAGTACCACAGGAACATAAAATAAGATGCAAAAAGACCAAAATATTATAATACTTCTATTCAATTTGAATACTTCAGACCTACAATCGGGGACTGATTTGGAGACAAAGCCTGAGACAGAAATGGAGTCGAGTATCAGAAACTGGCGAACGAGTAAGCACTAGGCAAGGGCACAGACAGGGATTTAGTCTAATTTTCAACTAGTCATAGGTACTCTTGATGGGGCGGAGTGAAGGAATGGAGAGGTGGGGACGGGGAACAGCCAGATTTACACCGAGTGCAACTACGCATGGATAAACGCACACCTCATTCTGCTTGCTAATTCTTGGCTGTGAGCCACGACAAGATTGAGGATATCTTAAGAAGTGAAATTTGTTCAGGGTCTCTGTTTAAAAACAAAGACCTGGCAAAAGTTGGATTTCTTCACAATCTTTGGACTGTCAATAGAATCACTCTTCCTTGGGCAATCTGCGCCCACACTAAAATGTCAGACCCCACGGCTGCGGTCACGCAAGACACCGGCAAACGCTGCCAGAGCATTTCAAGGGACCAAAAAAAAGTTGTGCAGGCTCACTCATGAAAGGGAGCTCGTATTTGTAGTGGACAAACGGGACGTAGAAGATGAGGCCAGCCAAGATGAAGAGGAACGCGAAGAGGTACTCCAGGGCGGGCTCATCAATGATGGGTGCAATGACTAGATACACCGAAGCAATCAGGACGATGATGGGAATCACAATGGGAACCTGTGGTGACATCGAAGTGAAAAAAAAAAGCAAAAGGTAAAAATCAACTCCATTCCATTTAACTCCAGTATTCTGACTGGGCATCGGCAAACAATATTTCTGGTGTACGGACATTCTCCCGTGTTCTTCCTGCGGCTCGCACCATTTGGTAATTCCAATCATTCAATTCATTCCTCACATCGGACTGAGGACTAGTTGCTTTTTAACTGGGGACCCACTGCCCTCCTATGTCATCTTTTTATTCTGTGTCCCAAGAGTTCACCACTGGGGACCCGCTGCCCTCCTATGTCATCTTTTTATTCTGTGTCCCAAGAGTTCACCACTGGGGACCCGCTGCCCTCCTATGTCATCTTTTTATTCTGTGTCCCAAGAGTTCACCACTGGGGACCCACTGCCCTCCTATGTCATCTTTTTATTGTGTCCCGAGAGTTCACCACTGGGGACCCACTGCCCTCCTATGTCATCTTTTTATTCTGTGTCCCAAGAGTTCACCACTGGGGACCCACTGCCCTCCTATGTCATCTTTTTATTCTGTGTCCCAAGAGTTCACCACTGGGGACCCACTGCCCTCCTATGTCATCTTTTTATTCTGTGTCCCAAGAGTTCACCACTGGGGACCCGCTGCCCTCCTATGTCATCTTTTTATTCTGTGTCCCAAGAGTTCACCACTGGGGACCCACTGCCCTCCTATGTCATCTTTTTATTGTGTCCCGAGAGTTCACCACTGGGGACCCACTGCCCTCCTATGTCATCTTTTTATTCTGTGTCCCAAGAGTTCACCACTGGGGACCCACTGCCCTCCTATGTCATCTTTTTATTCTGTGTCCCAAGAGTTCACCACTGGGGACCCACTGCCCTCCTATGTCATCTTTTTATTCTGTGTCCCAAGAGTTCACCACTGGGGACCCACTGCCCTCCTATGTCATCTTTTTATTGTGTCCCGAGAGTTCACCACTGGGGACCCACTGCCCTCCTATGTCATCTTTTTATTCCGTGTCCAAAGAGTTCACCACTGGGGACCCACTGCCCTCCTATGTCATCTTTTTATTCTGTGTCCCAAGAGTTCACCATAAACGTATACAAACAGGTCTGTGCAAGTGTATACCGATGACGTGGCATTATTCTGTTCACTTCAAGTCCTCTCATTGGAATCAAACCTGATTTCCAGCTGGGGACATGTTGACATATACTGTCCATCCTCTCACATTGTTTTCATTATCATTGTTGCAAACCAATTTCAAATTGTACCTTTATTGTTCACAGATGATTGGTAAAAAAAAGCTGATGTAAAAAAATGTACACAAGCAAAATGAACCAAACGAGTTCGAGAACTCAAACCAAGAATTCTGGGACTGACCTTGATGGGACGGTGCCACTCTGGATGTCGATACCGCAGCACCAGCAATGCCGCCACCGTGCCGCCATAGAACAGCCAGGCAGCAAAGCTGAAGTAATTCACCAGGGTCTCAAAGTCGCCGGGCAGCAACATCAAGAGAGCGATGAACGACTGAAGAAAAAAAAAAGATCAAAATGATATTAGCATAATCGGAGCCCTTGACCCGAAGTCATGGAGCGAATAAGCACGGGCGGGGGAAGTAACACGCACTCATGAAACTCGGGGGCCAAGTTTCTGAACACTGCCAAGCCATGGGTGTTACCACGAATTCTTTCCTCCCACTTTTTGGAGGAGGGAGGGGCACAGCACTTGGCAGCAGCAGACTCACAAACCATCAACTGACGAAGGGGCTAATTCAGAGGCATTCTCACGAGAACTGGCCTTTGTCTTCCCCTTTGCCTATTTCCTTTATTTCCAGTTTGTCTTTGTTGCTTTCCAATCTATCTGGGAGGGTTTTTTTCTGTCGCAAAGCCCAAGGGCCAAGCTTATCATTTCTCAGGATATGACCTCCGTCCATTTTTATGGAAACCATAAGAAAAAAGTTGCGAAGACAATATGCAAGCAGGATCATGTCTGTGCTACAAAATTAGTGACAAGTTGGCAGATTTTTCAGTCTTAACAATCACATCTTTACTGATACTTTTTCTCACAAAGCATATTAATAAGCGGGGGAACTGTATGTGGACTGACGTTTATACCAAATATCAAACAAACTGTGGAGACATCCTGTTTTTTACCTGGAAAGCCAGAGCTGGGAAGGGGGTGTACCTCTTGACGTGAACCATGGAGAGGATCTCCACCATGTGACCCTCACGGGCAGCCACGAATGTCAACCTACAGATTCCCAAACAAAGATTATTCCCTGGTCAGGGCAAATACAGGTACACGTGCAAGGCAAGTTTTTCTGTAATGATGTAACCCTAGACATGGCCTGCACCTTACTTTTGAGCTGGTAAGCTACAACTGGACGCCATTTTGTACCCGCAAAGTTCTTTTTTGAAACTTCTCGGTCTTCTCGTTTCCTATCCCTCCTCCAAATCCAAATACGACAAATCCCCCAACTTCACAGGAGCTTTTTGTCATTAAATTTAGATGGAATTATCTGTGCTATCTCCATTTTCTGAAGGAATATTTTAAAAATCTGTCCATTTTTCTACACATTTTCTTTAAGTCTGATGACTCCATCACTTTCTCGGAAGAACTTGGGACAACACTCAAACCCTTTAGGTCCCTGAAATTTTTACACTGAGATTTGAGATTTTTCAACGATTACATCTTTTTCATCAAAACTACCCCCCATCTCAAACCAGACAAATGCCATTCCCCTTGCAAGTCAACCAGCTGCACCAGTCCATACTTTTGAAACAGAAACAAAAACAAACTCAACTCTTGTGAAAGAAATTATACCTTCTTTATACCAGTTGCTTAAGAAGAAAATATATGCTATATGACTACTGTATATGTGGTTGATGGTTATCTCTCTGAATGAGGTTTGTCTGACTTTTCGTAGGTTACTGTATGTCCCACTGAATTCTACGAGTAGAACTCCTTGAAAAGTCTGAAAAACATATTAACCTTCACATGAGGGAGGCAAAACACAGTAAACAAAGGGGTTAATACCAGCTTTTGGGGAGCGGGGAACATGTATTGTGGGCCGTACATGTACAACACAAGCGGTGTCATAAACATGGCATGACACAACATGGCACCTTTAACCGACAATGGGATGCTATCGGCAGCACTGATGACGACATGACAGGGGGAATTGGATTGGTGGCATGGACGGGAAGGGGGGTGATGCTGTTCTGCACAAGACTTATTCTGTGGGTGATCTTTTCTCCCCAGAACATTTTGATATTTCTCCCGGATCTTCTATTTGATTTTTGAAAGTCTTGAAAACCTCAGAACCTATAAAGAAAAATGCCCCTTTTCCATTTTAAGGACACCCCTTCCTCAAACATTTTTCAAGGGATCAAAGGGCCGGTTTTAGGGTATAGCTGGGGTTTGGGTAGGGCTAGCATTGTGACGGGTGGCACTGGGTAGGGGCTTAAGTTGAGATGGGGCAGGAATGGGGCTGGGGCATGGCATGGGATTTGGCAGGGGTCTGGACTGGACTGGATGGTGCTGGGCTGGGGCTTGGATTGAGATGGAACAATAAAGGGGCGGGGGTGTGGCTCGGGCTTGGGTGGGGATCGGGCTTGGGTGGGGACTGGATTGGGATGGGTGGTGCTGGGCTGCGGCTTGGATTGAAATGGGACAGGAATGGGGTTGGGTTGGAGCTAGGTAGGGGTTTACATTGGGAGGAACTGGATAAGAGCTCAAAGGGACAATTTTCAGGGAGCATGATGAATGTGGGGGCAGCCTAAGCATAAGATGCGGGACAGGGACGGGGGAGGAGAAAAGTTAAAGTACAATTACCTTCCTGACGTGAAGAGTGACCCGTTGGCGGCACCAAATGTGGAACAGCAAACAAAGAATGGAATGACCCATGCCATGGGACCAAGGGAGCGTTCGGCGAGGGTCTACAAAGCAATACGGTGTGACACAACAAAGTGACGCGACAAAACAAGGCAGGTACCGGTGGCAACAATGGACAAGAGCTGCTTTGTGAATCTGCATTGAATCCTTCCAAGACTACCTGTATTTGTTGTTTGCTTGTTTGTTTTTCTCACTTGGAACCAGTAAAGCAGTAGATTTGAACGTCTTGTGCCTAGTCTTCCTCTTGTGGTAGTACAACTGCCATGAGCACACCACAACTTGTACTTTTTTTTTTTAACCCAAAACATAGGACGCAGGAGATTTGATGGGAGGGCATGAATCTTTGAAGAGCTGGCTGAGAAGAAAAGCTGGCATTTCCAACTTTTGTCTGAATTATTGCATCAGTGAGCAAGGCAAAATGTTTAGGTTGGTAGTGTTGGAGTTACAGAAGTAAAATTCGTTCGCTTTGTAGAATCATGCCTACTTGTGATTCAATCTCGACACAGTCATGGGAGTTGGTGAGACATGGAGGGTGGGGAAGTCATTCAGTGTGATTCAACATAGCAAAACGGCTGCAGCAAACATGAGGCAAACATGAGACAAATGGAGAACATGGATCAGTGAGCCAAGGAACCTGAGTGTTAGTACAGACAGGTGATTGGGTGGAACTGGATGGAACCAGACTGAACCGGACAGAACAAGATAGGGCAAGACAGGACAGGTGCAAAACATCTGCAAATGGTGCCACACGCAGGCAAGACACAACAAAAGGGCTGGTGGTAGATTGCAAAAGGCAAAAACAACTCAACACCGAAGAAACACTGTCTCAATTCCATTCACTTGAAGAAGCCCCTTGACAAACTTGTAAACTGCTCCCACTGCGACAATGTGTCAAGTAAAAAATGGCGGTGAAATAAGTCACAAAGAACCAGTCTTTTACCTTGCCAACAGTTCATTTCTAGTTTATATCTTACACTGGGTTAGTAAAGAAAACAGCTGACCCACTGCATTGCAGAAATAAAGCTTCTGAGGCGGATCCCTCAGAAAAAAAAATAGAAAACGACTTCATATTCTGCTACTTCCAAAAGTGACAGGACAGGTTTTAACTGACATTTTCTTGTTGAAGGAAAGTTATACAAGTGTTTGTGGGGGCTCCTTCGAGTGAAATTGTATTGACTGAGAGTGGTTCTTGGATGCTGGCGCTGCCTGGCCAATCACTTGTAGACTTGTACCTTCCCGCCGTGAAACAGGTGCCGTTGGCAGCCCCAAACGTGGAGCAAGCCACAGCCACGGGCATGAGCCACGACATGACGCCCAGGGTGCGGTTGGCGAAGGTCTGTCAGCACCCCCGTCAGTTACCCATCATGCCAGAGAGTCAGGGTTAAGGGTGGGTGGTGGTGGGGGGAAATACATTTTCAAAGGAGAGGAGGAGGTAAAAAAAAAAAAAGAGGAAAGGAAAGGAAAAAAAAACATTAGGGAAATCCAAAGCAACTGCCGCGACAACAAATGCCCAGGTAATTAGTGATAGGGTCACAATAAGCCTGCCATTTTGAAGGTCATCCTTTCTTTCTTCTTTTTTGATATAACCTTTATGACAGGCCACTTTTCTTTTGGGTAATCTGGAAATGACTGAGTTTTTAATTTTTTTCAGAGAACCATAATTTTACTCCTTGGATTGGGGATATTATTTCTTGTGTTTCAAGTGCTGAGAAATCAAAAATCAGCAGGCCATGTGATAAACTTCCATTCTTTGTTTTATTTTTATGTCAAAATGCCTTTTTCATTGTACATTTGTGAGAATACAACACCAAAGGTACTATAACAGCAAAATGATTACTGCATTTTGGGGGGGTTCAACTTTATTAAATTTAAATTTTATTTTCTTTCTGTGGGGTATTAGGTAAGGCTTATTGTTCCCTCTCGAGGCAAAACTTGTCTCGCCAGTCAAACTGGAAATACCTGTCAAAGAAACACTGATGTTGAAGTGTTAGTAACGACAAGTCAGATACAGAGCAGTGCGTTAGGTTATACTCAAAAAGGAAATCATGATGATTTATCTCGAGGGCATTCCAGAAACGTGCTGAGCATCTGAAACGGATGTTAAAGGAACGTAGGTGCATGTTTCAGGTTCCTCATAAATTTTTCTGGACATGCAATGAACTGCAATTCATGAGTGATTAGTTTTATAGTTACATGTTTTGTGACTAGAAGTGAAATACTAATCATGCTCGATGCTATTTTAAAATTTGATGAGCCAATTGTTTTTGGAGGATACTTTGCAATGACAATTTCAGCTGCGATTGGTAAAGTAAAAAAAAAATCAATTTAGCAATGAAGTGACTTATTCTCTTAACGCGACATAAACACTCAATTTTAAGGTTTGGGGTGAAATTTTTTTTGGCAAATGCGTAACCAAAGCACATTAAACTTTTTCTGCAAGCAACTGACTAGTTCATCCTCTTGCCATAAAAACACCTGAAGTTTAACTGTTCTGGGGTGGAACTTATGCAAACGCGTAACCAGCACACATGATACGTTTCTCCAAGGCAAAACAATTAAATGCTTGGTGTCATCTTCCGTTTCGAATTATTTAAATGCAGACAGTTCAAATAAACATGCGGGATTCATTAACAATGAGAAACAGCATCCTCGTCCAATTTTGTGGGGCAGTAAAACACAAAGACAAAGTCATGAAAAAAATCCAAAAGAATTTTTTTATGATTGCTAGCTGCAAGAATGGCAGATAAGCGTATGTACAATCAATATCTCTGAAGAGTGTCACTGACAACACACAGAGAAAGAGATAAACAAACAGACTGAAGCGACAATGGCCATGTGCGTATCATGTCCCTCCCGGGTAACTCTACAAACAGTTCATACCGTAAGTGGAGGGTACTCCTTAGTACCTTTTCCAATGCCCACATATTTCTGAGTTTCTCTTTTATTTCTGAGTTGTTCATAAAATGCAAAACGTTCTTCAACTGTGATTTCTACTAGCTGCAATTAATGCCATGGGATGTCACCAAATATTCACATTTGTCTTGGCCAACAGTTGCCCAAGCAGCCAACTATAAACAAGAATACCAAGCCAGGACGGCCATACGGATCACGACAGGTAAACTCAGCCTTGGTTTTGGACTTGCCTGGTCAGCATTTGGCCTTTATTCACTTTCGTACGCAACAGAAATGGGGGCATGAGACTTGTTACTATCAAAGTGCCCTCAGTGACAAAGGGACTCTTCAAATCTCATCTCTGTCTCCAGCTCTGTCCTCAAACTCAGATTCCAGAATCATTTCAAAACATTTACTGTTGAGGCTTAAAAAGACAACATTTGTATCTTAACCTTCACATCCGACATTTTGCTGTTTCAGTGGGAGAAAAGAAAATTTGCAAGAGCCAAAATGTCTCATCTTGGCTGTCTAATTTACTGAAACTCTAAGGCTTAAAGCCGGAGACCAAGACAAGCTTTTGAAGACCACCTTGGCCATCACGAGCAGGCTTCCAGCGCCCTCTCTAGTGCTGCAAAGAAATGCCAATGCAGACACTGTGCAGACAGAATACCAGGGACACGCAACACAAACCACCAGAATAAGTAAGTCATAACAGGCGTACTCACACTGACACGGAACATGTGACAAACACACACACAAACCAACAAATTAAAATGAGATGTGACAAAATGTCAAATTCTTTGGCTAAGTTTTTTCAACATAGAGGTCCAAACCTAGCCGTGGGGTCATGGTACATGTCCCTCAGCAGGACAGTGAGCTACATGTATGATAGGACTTCTCCACCCAGGAGCAAAAGTGAGCCTGTCGTGACCACATAAAAAATCCAAAGCCAAATTAAAGAAAGCCTTTATGTTGGTCCATTCTACTCATGTGAGGAATTCATTCAACTGAGCATGCTCACAGCTAACATTTTCATTGGGTGGAATGATCACTTATAACAACCGGGATTCGTTTGCTGTGAGTCAAGTTTCATTCTCCGACAACCATGTATTTCTATGGAAGATCAGACCACTTCAGTGTTCACACTGACTACTGTAGCAACAACCGTCAAGTGTTATGAACTTCTGATAAAAATGTAACGGGCCAGAAACATAACACAAGACAAAACAAACTAGACAACAGACAGTGTCATACAGACCCAAAGGAATATAATAAGAGAGGAAAGCAGAGGAGGCATCTGACAGCAAGAAAGAAAGACAGGGTTAACATGCAGAGATAGCCAGAGTATTAAGCCCAGATAGAGATTGGGTACAAGACCAAGATGTCATACCACAGCCACGGCACCAGACTGCAGCAATTCCTCTGGGGACATGACGGTGAAGTAGGCGATGTTGACGAGCAGGTACAATATGGTCACCAGCGGGATACCGATGATGATAGCCAACGGCAAATTCCTGCAACGACAAAGTCCAGAATTCAATCCACCTTACAGAAAGACGGGGTCATTTAACTTCCGGCAAAAAAGGCTAAACTTGAGTCTTTTTAAAATCAGAAGGAAGCCAGCGCTGATAATGTTGGGTTGGTAGCACCGTACTAATTGTTACGCTTATGTCTTTGAGGACTGGAGAAGAATTAAGAAGAGGACAAGGATCCGATCAAAGAGTTTGTTACAGAGACGACTGCCAGGCTTGTACTGGATCAAATATCACACCAAAAATAGAGAGTAGAAACAAGATTTCCAAGGATTACAAATTTCCTTCAATATTAACTCGGCCATTTCTCAGTTCTTATCCAGTGCCTGAAAAGATGATCGGAGATGCCTCAAAATATATTTCCATGTACCTTGTTAAAAGCCTGAAAAATTAACTCAACATTTGAAAGGATAGCCTGAAATCAGGCTTTGCCTGACAACTGGCATCCCTGATTTCTTGGCAACTTTTGGTGGTCTTTGACAGAAGGGAGCAGTTTCCTCCTGAGGTGAACTCTTAAGTGCTCAACTGATCCGAGTCACTTGTACCAATGCTCAAGTCAGTCTTAGGCACTGCCTGAGTTACTCAGCTACAACTAGAACCAAGATGCACCTCTAGGAGTGCAGCTAGGACGTGGATGCGGCCATATCCATGGATTCGTGTCTTACTGCCACCATAACCTAGTATATCTAAGCATGGCCTGAAGCTCAAGTTGTGAAAAAACCACAACGCAAGATCTTGCTCACCTATATGGCTTCACCAGCTCCTCGGTGATGTAGTTTAGCTGGTTCCTGCAAGGCAACAAAGAGAACGATCGTCACTCAACGTCACACTTTTATCGCACTCTTATTTGGACAAAAATCAGGTGTGTACTGATGCTCTTCAGAAAAAAAATGGCACCGACAATGTCTCTGGCCACTCACCATCCGTCGTAAGCCCACAGTCCCTGGTAAAACGCGATTCCGTAGGCAAAGACATTGGTGGAAGACCCAGTGAACGACACCGACGGTGATAAATACCTCACCTCGCCTGGAAAACGACAAAAAGGTAAAGCAAGGGGGCCACCAAAATTAGACCTAGAAAAGATGGTCCTCAGAATATTAACTGCTATACTAAACTCCCAGCAATTCATGCTAGTCAGTTGTGATTGGCTTCTTTAGGTAAGATCTGCTCAAAGGATCGACTCATTCTGGCAGGCTGAGTCAAATATCTATCAAAGGATGCTGGTACGGTTAAACATATACCTTCAATTTGAAAGGAGATTAACTTTAAGCATGCAATCATTTCTTACAGCAACTAACTTGGGAAAGGTTCAGGTAATGCCGACTGGTCTCTTTAAGAGTGAATAAGTGAAAATGAACAATCGTTTGCACCGGTTCCCACAGAATGAGTTTTATGGCAGGTTTTCTGACAGTACATGTAGTTTATTTTAATTTGAGTTAATAGACAGTGCAAAGTGGGCTTTTTTGGTTTAGGTGTATCATCCAATTTAGCATCTAGGTGAAAGTGGACAGTACATGCATATGAAACTAGGTCAATGTTTCCCCGATGATGTACCCTGTGCAAGATTCTCTTTCCAAGAATTCCACTCAAGAGGGGCCTTGGAAACTTGTGCCAAACTTTGCTGCGTTGGATCACGATTACAAATTTTTCTACCAGTCAGGGAAAGATACAAGTTTGTTTCCTTTTTTTCACCCGACTGACCTTGGATAAGCTTGACGAAGCCCACTACAATGATGATGATCAATGCAAGGATCTTGGCAGCAGTGAAGAAATTCTGCACCGACGTGGCCCACTTGACGCTTGCGCAGTTGATGAACACGATCAACACTGCACATGTGCCACACATAACAGAAGTCCAGAAGCAGTCAGAATATTTGACAGAAATCCCACGATTAACACACACAACAAAACATAACTCATGCTAGAATCGAAAGGTTTGTATCTGCCCAGCTGTTATATTCTGAAACAAGATCTACGAAAAATAAACATCACTGACTGCCCTCGGGTGACATTTGAAGTGCCAGGCATGCCTGAAAGCCTACTTTCTGTACAATAATCTGACTATCGGCCATGTGGAAGTTGTTCATTAGACAACATGTGATTCTCACCTCTTTGTTAGACCCCAATGAAACACATTCCGCTCACAGAGAGCAATAATATTGATGCCAAGTTGCATACCATTGACTCAACATATTCACTTGGCATTGCGTTAACGCTGCTGTGACCAGTTGTGGAATAATGCCCTATGTTCCAAATCTTTTTTCCACCTTGGTACGTGATTTCCACTGCCTCTATCATCTGCATGACCGTCGTCACCGTGAGAGACGACCATATCAGAAGATTCCAATCAGATAACACCCCCTCTCCAAAATTACTGTCACTACTTACACTCACCACATTAATGCCAACAACGGGCTAAAGATAATAGCTTCATCCAGTTCATTACAGCAAACAATATTTTGCTGGGGAAGCTAGGAAAAGCAAGCTTTCCTCCAGATTGGGCAGATACAAACCGTTCTCTTAAAGGCCAATTTAAGGCATTTGTAATTTACCATATTCCCATTCAGTAGAGTGTTTGGGTCAAGAGACTCTTTTCTGAAGGTTTGACAATTTTTCGAAGCTTCAAAAAAGTGCAGACATGATCCCCTTCTCAGAAAAGGATTGCGACGATCAAAACTTCCAGACTTTGAACCATGACTTACATACATTCAAATGCAAAAAAGACCACAGTATATGGTAAAAAAAAACTCTGCTTGTCAAAGGCAAAGCTAAATCAGCCTCTAAGACTTAATAGAAACTAAAATAAATTTGAATTGGTGAGATACTTGATGTGTTACCAGTGGGTGATCATGAGTACATGGATGGTTAAGCTTTGAATTATCCATTGGGTGTGATTACATGTAACTCAAATGGCGATACGATGACGCCCAGGTGATCCAAAAATGTGATAAGTAACAAAATGAGTAACAAGGGTAGTTGGTTTATATTTTTGATACCCACGAGACGTTTACAAGAAAAAGACAATCCAATTGCACTGTAATACTGGAGTAAATATTTTTGAATCTCAGCATCTCAATTTCTTTTTTGAGGGGACACAGAAATTGTATCGATTATGCCGAATGCAGTTCATGCCAACTTGTCCCCCAGTTGCTGGGTCACTGCATCATAACAAGGTGGGTAGTGAACGTGTCAGATTTTGAAGCAAAGCTTTACCTAAGACGGCGAGTATTTTAAGGTTGGGGGGACGGATTACTTACGTATGGCCAGGGCCGCAAACATTTTGATGGCTATTTGCGGTGGGCCACATTCGCCGCTGAAAAAGGGTTCAGCCACGTAGGCCCCAAAGGCGAGTGCAATGATGGACAAACTGGAGGGTTTGATGACGATGGTGGACGTCCAGGCAAAGAGATAAGCGGGGACGGGCCCCAGAGTCCACAGGTAGGCGTACTCTGCCCCCGATTTGGGGACCACCGTGCCTAGCTCTGCGTAACACAGCGCCCCTGGCGAACAGGAGGTGATAGTGGAGAGGTGATGACACCAAAAATGATTGTGATGATATATCAATATGTACAATGAACCAAAAGGTGATAATCGGTAAATGATCAGTGCCTCGATATTCATCCAAAAGCTGCTCCATAGACAGCTACAAGGGTCTGCAAGATGACATTTGAATGAAAATGTCAGGCTTATTTTGGGGATCATTTAGGATCAGAGAAGTGGATTTAATAGCATGTAAATCTATGCAGCAATCAAGCTGCATTTCATAACTACAGGCAAGTCACCCAATAAACCTGTACATAAGCTGGGGTAGTTTCCAATTTAAAAACTACAGATTATAAACTCTGGTATCCAACAAACCAAACACTGCAATTTCTCAGTGTATGTTTTTCTCTTGGATGGAACGAGGCTCACACTGATAAAGAAATTTATAGATGAACGTACATGCATAAATGAACACTGATTACAGGGAATCAACCTTTTAAGGATCACTACCCAAGAGTTGTGGGTTACCATGGAAAGCATATCTGTACATGTGTGACAGCAGTTGACATTCAGTGGTGTTACCATCTTGACTTCTAACATGACACCATCATGATTTTCCTAGCAAGGCAACGACAATACAGAAAGAAATATCTCCATCCCGACTGAACCGTGAGCTGGATGATATCTGCTCCATGACCAACCAATGACAGGAGAGTTGACAAGAACTGGCCAATTGCAAGTCCCACGCAGTACTCACTGATACAGCTGGCTGCTAGGATCTTTTGGGCCACGACCGGCTGGCCGCACTCGGCGTTAAAGAATGGCGCGGTGGCGTAGCTGGCAAAGCTCAGCGAGATGATGGACAGAGAGGATGTCTTGATCATGAGGGTTGTCACCCAAGCCATCATGAATGCCACGACGTTCCCAAAGGTCTCCTTAAGGTAGTAATAGTCACCTCCAGACTTGGGGATGAGGCAGCCAAGCTCAGCATAACAAAGAGCACCTTGACAACCCAAAACAATTACGAACCCTGTACTCGGGGCAAGATCAAGGCTTCTGTGGGCACCATGCTCTGCAGGATCCTCCCTGGGCACAAGGAGTACTCAACTGGACTACACTCAGAACTAGCCAGTCTAAAATTTCCCTTAAACTAAAAAATCAGAGAACAGTGAGCATGTATAAGGGGTGTGTTTTTCTGACACACCTGCACCTATATATGAGGGCCCTCAACCTTTTCGCAGGCCCTAGGGAGAGTGCCTGCTAAGCTTGCTGAATAACCCCTCCTGGCAGTTTTGACAGGGGATTTTGCTTCACGGCACCCTTTATGGGTGAAGCAGACATAAACCAGAACAATCAATATTAAACTATCAGTGGGTCTTTTAAGAATTCTGAATGATGTTCCTTCAACAAGATGGCTTTGCGTCAGGGAGATGTAAATTAATTTTGGATTTTTTGCCCTGCCTGACGTGTATTTAATACTGTATACTCAGTGTATGCCCCCGAAGGCTTGTGAAAAAAACCACAAGCGTACTCGGGTGGGACTCGAACCCATGACCTCCTGCTTACTAGTGCTGACGTCTTAACCACTTGACCACCGAGCTGCCGGTGCCAACTAGCTGCTTTAAATCAGATAAGCATCCTGATGAATCATGAAACCACACTTCGATATTCCAACTGAAGCATGCAACCAGTTCAAGCCGGACGGAACCAGTTGAAACCAGTTCCTTTCCTGTAGAGACAACTGCCAGGCATATCAGGGTCACTGAATAATTCACTGCATGAGCAAAACAAAGAGTCTCTCCCAATAACTTTTGACCAAAAATGCAGCGGCAACAACTTGTACAATATCTCAGCGTCCGCAACTTTGACAAGGAATTGAAGAAAATGTGACAGGTTTCAACAACCAGTGACAACGTTCAACCTGATTCCTGGACGATGTGAATAACCGTTGAAAGTAAAACAGATCACAAATTACTCAACAAGATATGCGAAGAATTTGTAACTCTCTCAGCAAGTACAAATGACGACGACTTGAGTCTTGTGACAGATGAAAGGGAAGGTTACCAGGGACACCAAGCAAGCCCCTTGGCTTTCGATTTTCTGTGCATTTTTATCAAACATTTAAAATTTGCTTCAAATAGAGATATTACCTTTAGGACTGAGGATAATGACTAAAAGGTTACAGAAAATCTTTCTCGAGAAGGAGCAACAGTCAACACACAGCGCCGGCAGTCCATGTCATTCATAGGAACATGTAAATGCCCCTCACATGCAAGCACAGGTGCACAGCCACGTAGACGGGCCACCAAGTTTGTGCATGCAACTCAAAAGACTTTTACTCTTATGCGGAAATCTCGTTTCATGTTATCGCTACAAAGGAAAGGATATTGCCTTGAAAAATAAAACTCTTCAAAATAGAAGAAACACATTCCCAGATAGATTAAGCTCTTGTGATTTCAACACGTGAGGTTTCAGTGTTATTTATTTTTAATTTGATTTTATGTGTCGGAAGTATTCAAAAAAATCCATTTTTTTGCAGAAACATTCGGCAACAGAAAATCGCTTTACCGAACAACCACTATACCAAACATTTTGTTTAGTTCCTGCCATGATTATGATAGCGGTGTTGCACTGTACTCGGGATGAAGCACGGAACATTGTGGTTTGTGTCTCAAGTGACCAGTGGCTAGTGTTGTAACAGGTAGTTCAGAGATGAAAGTGCTGTTATGAATATGATGAATTGTCATTGTTGACCAATTGGATGGCTGTGAAGGGTGACCAATCAGAGTGATTCCTGAATACTCACAAATAGCGACAGCAGCCAGCACTTTGATTAAAATGACCGGTGGGTCACATTCGCCCTCAAAAAAGGCAGACACAACATATGTGCCAAATGATATAGAGATGATCGCCACTGATGACGTCTTTATGACGAAAATTGAAACCCAAGCAAACAAGAAGGCAATCACGGGTCCAAAGGCTTCCTTTAGATAGGCATACTCTCCCCCCGACTTGGTCACAATTGTTCCCAGCTCGGCAAAACAAAGTGCACCTTTTCAAAAGAAGAAACATGTTAGAGATATAAACCAAAATAAGAACCCCCAAAAAAGGAAATTTGGGGTTAAATCCTGCAAAAACGTTTCAACAAACTGAATTTGAAAATACAAAGAAACGTCAAACAGACCTCCACCTTTAATTTGTTGGGGTCAACTAGCATGTATACCGGTATGGTAACAATAAAGAAGATAAAAATCAAAGCCCCTGTATTTTTCAACAATTGAATAAAAATAAATAATAAACCACTGTAGCAAATGCTCAGGGTTACAAACAAAGTTGTTTCTGCTTTCCAAGTTCTCTTCACGAGAAAAAACCATCACAAGTTAATGTCACATTTGTACCTTTAAGCGCCGGGGAACATGCAACCCTCAAATCTCTTTTAACTGTTACGCCCAGGCAACACTAGCTTCATTCAAAATTCACGGTCAGGCACCTGACTTCTTTCTGCATCCTAATTCCAGACTCCTTTCCATCTTCGACCTAGTGCCATCTAGATCTCCCCTGGGAGGGTGCCTCCCCCCCCCGACAAGGGCACTTGGAAATCTTGGAGATGTCACGTTTGTGTTGCTAGAAACCCCACTGTATGCATCAGGAATAAGTGCCAATACGATGCCCCCTCCCCCGACTAGTTTGCAATTTTCTTGTCGGAACGACCCGGCAGGTGTACATTTACAATGAGGCTGGCACTGCCAATTCTGTCCTGCCTTTTAATCTCAGATAACAAATTATGGATTTCAACATCTGCAAGTCAGGGGTCTAGGACAAGCGGAGGTACGAAATTGAAAAAACCAAAGTGCATGTTTGCCATCACCCAAGTCTGACCGCTCAAAAAAAAACCAAGATATTACATTTTTACATGTACAATCTGAACTTAAAATGCCCTTGAAACGTTCACCCTTACCAGCTCACTTTTATAACTGAATTTCACTGACAGCAATGAAGTGTGATTAAAATGCCCTTTGAAAAAGGTCAAGGTCTCCAGACCTGTCGCTAATATTACTCTAGTTATGTGCCAACGTATTTGCAAACGGTAAAAATCTAGACCTTGTTTTGGACACAAGATTTTGACATGCGGTAGCCTAACCCGCTTGAAAAATGTACCCACTTGTTTCTTTACCCCAGTCCGCCTGACCTACAGCACCCTAACTTAACCCCAAAACACCCAAATGCACCCAGTTGTTGCCTTACTCAAGTCCCCCCTAACTAAAGTACTCCAGTTCAACCCCTCAACACCCAAATGTACCCAGTTGTTCCTTTACTCTAGTCTTCCCACCTACAGCATCCAGCTTCACCCATTGATATCCAAATGCACCCAGTAGTTGCCTAACCCAAGTCCTCTCCAACTGCAGTACCCCTAGTTCAACACAACACCAACATGCCCTGAACTGCCACAGTTCAACCCTTCAACACCTACCAACAACACACAAAACACACAAATGTACCCAGTCATTCCTTTCATATCCTAGCCCTCACCTACACTACGCCAGTTAAACCCAAACTGCACCCAGATCTTCTCCTTACCCATAGTGGCGAGTATGCCGCACAGCAACCACACAACTAGACTCATTCCTACACTGTCCGTCTGAGTCAGGACTCCCTTTGGTGACACGAAGATGCCGGATCCAATCATGGTACCAACAATCAATGCTATACCACTGATCAGGCCCACCTGAAACGAAAAACCGGGGAATGACAAACGGTTTATTTTGGCCCACAAACGAGCAAAAAAGGGGAGAAAATTTTCAGAGAGAGCCAAGAAATTTTTCCACAGCCACAAAAGCTTGAGTCTGTCACCAGCTCCATCTCAGACCTCCAAACCCTCTGCAGGTCCTTTATGTTCTGAACACATGAGAACAATTGCCATTTTGACTTCGCTTGGCACCATCTGACGTCCATGTTTATGAAGACAAACCATCTTGAGTAAAAATCACCAAAGTCGCTGGATCCCACAACAAGAGAGATTGCATGACAAAGAGCAAATTGAGCTCTTTGTTGGGTTGGATTTCTGAGGGTGGCATCGTGACGAAAATGGGCATGGCATTAGCAAAAAATGTCAAGGGGCTCCAACTGATTTGAATCGATTCCTTTTCAAGTCATTTAACCTATAAACGTTGAATTTTCGTACCCGAGAAAGCTGCCGGGAACGGGTTTTTTTACCCGTAAATTTTTCAACCTTGCAATTGTGCTTTGATCCAACCAAACATGACGCATTAATACATCAACCGCAGAAATGAAAAAAAAATTCTTAAATAAGTGTACACGTCCTCCGTGGAACTAATAAGGAAAATTATACGTGTTTACACGTCATGTGGTTAAAATCTCAAAAGTGGCTCTGACGGCTTTCAGATTCATTTTGTCAGGATGGGTCATAAATTCTCCCAGCATGGCTCTTTTTTCCCCACCTGTCTCTTCAGCTTGACTCCCTTCCCGTCTCCCACCGACACTCCATCACCGTCGAGTGGTGCCTTCTTCTCCAGGGCCTCTGTCCCGCCATTCTTCTTGGGCTCCAAGGAGTATTCTCCCCTCCTACCTTCCCGTTCCCGTACCTCGGTCATGGCCGTTTGGAGACTATTCCCTAGTGGACAACCAAAAAAAAATAGGAGCCAGGAAATGAAACATTACAGCTTGATGTTGCAAAGCGATAAGAGTATTTATTCTCAGTCGTGGATACAACTGGTACATGTATATGTTTATGGGAAATGGTCAAACACACCCTCGCGCATCGTGATTTGGCCAATGCTATCAGATCTTTAGGGTTTTTTTTACATAAGAGTGCAATTGAATTGTGCATAGTCATTTGTTGTACCGTGACAAAATACCACAGGGAAAAAATGCATAACAGTGTTGTGTTCAAGTCCATCACAGGTCCTTTCACAAGTCCCTTGACAAGTCCAGTCACATCCCTTCACAAGGCCAGTCATACGTAACAAGGTCAACAATGACAAAAGAATGCTTTTGTCACAGCTTATTATTGTGAATAGGCTTGAGACAGAATGACTTTGTGATGGACTTACAGGGACTAGTGATGGACTGGAATACACACTGTTGTATTATCTACGATAAGATCATTTGACAAGGATGTTCATGGAGGTGTGCTTGCTCACACAGACAGGAAACTCAGCGACAGGAAAACATTGCCACACATCTCCTATTACATTTTCAATTGCCAAAAGGTTTCAGTAAACCCATGTAATTACCTCTATAGCTTGTACAGATTGACAGAATACACTTCTCGGGGGGCGTTCAATACTAAAAAGGTGAAACAGTTATCGCAACTGAGCAATAACAGCTTTCAAACGATCCGTGCTCTCTAACGATGGATAAAATTAAGTTACAGGATCCACTCGGCAAGAATACCAGACTTTCGGGCAAAATCAAGTCTAGGTCTACAAGAAGTATCCCTTTTTTTTGAAAAGCAGCATTACGGACATTTTAGTTTGCGGTCTGCAAACAGATCTGACAGAGGGTCAGTCTGAGGTGTTTCACATTTTTGTCTAAATGGTTTTTATCAAATTATCATGGGCCTAGGGCAATAATGATTATAGTTCTCTGCATGCGTGCATTCGGAAGCTATATCAGGTCTTGAATGTTTGAAACAATGAGACTTTGAACGAAGTAAATGGCAGAGTAGCCCTTCGGTAATGCCTACAGAGCTCACAGAGGTTACAGAGGTTAAACATTATATCTGCTGTTTACGAAATGTGTCCAATAAATAATGAAAAATGAATGTCAAGTTTAACAATGCTATCGTTTTATGCATTCTTTTCTTCCAACCACATCGATGTATACATCCCACACTTTTTCTACAAGTTTCAAATATTTGAACCACAGCCACAAAATAGTTCCGGAAATGTCAGGGAAGATGCACATTAGACCAAAGCAAGCTGGGCCTGAGCCAGCGAATGCATGCCAAGAGATATTCGTCTTTTTCTGTGTGCGTAAGGACCCGCTGCTTTCTTGAATTCTTAATAATTTAGATCTGGATGTATGTGCCACCTCATAAATGCACTCGTGCCAAACAAGAAATTGGATCCCCTATTTTCAGTACCTTCGAATTAGTTTACAAAGCACAGATTTACCGAGTGTAAATGCTGAGATAAAGTAAGCCAACTACAAACACCCAACTACACCATTAAGACACGAATGGCAACAACTGTACTCTTGAACCAAAAGTGAAAGTCTATCATGATGTTTGCATGGGAAAAAAATGGAGAAAAACAATTGTCAGGCTGTGCATGACGGTTAGCCAAACTCACAAGAAACTCAATAACATCAGCAACTGCTCATGAAGATAGATTGACACATCTTGACAAAAAGGACTTCCTCCTGGTAACATAACATCAAAACTTACTGTAACTCCACCAAATCCTCAGAAACTGGGGAAAAATGTTCTTCACCTATGATCCCAAGTCGGACATGTTGGATTGTGGTAGAACAGTTTACTGCATATATCCCACTTTTGCAAGAGGCCTTTATGATCACTGACCAAACACAATAGCCAATAACAGCAGGGTTCTTATTTGCCCACTGCCGACAATAGATGCATATCACCCCACCACAAGAGTTTACCTGTTCTGGACTGCAAACAATGGCTCAGCATAAAACTGTGCCATTGATTTGGGGGTCTAGCCTTGGGTGTGTAGAGCAGATCGAGAGACAACACAAAAGCCTAGAGCAAGACCAGGCATTCTACCCATTCAACCCACTGGTGACCATGATCCCTTTGAGACAGAGTATGTATGTCTTTGAGATAAAAGTATGTCTTGAATCTACAATCCTGCTCCACTCATATAAAAAAAAATTTATAGCAAAAACCAATCCTTTCAATAGCTGGCTTCCACAAAAAAAGCACTGGCATTTGGAACCAAAAGACATAAACCCCTTCACTACAATCAAAAAACAAAGCAAAATAAACACAGAACTGCAAGCCTTGAAACAGTCGGCAGAGGTCGCCAGGAAATCCTGACTCAAAACACATGCCCCCCAAAAAGTTCCTCAGTTTCAACAATGAAAGTGAAACAAAGCATATCACGGGAAGCCCCTCCTCTAAACTGAATGGCGCTTGCAAAGCGGAAACGGAGTGTGACATCTACTACCACTACTAACATCCCCATTCCATGTCATGAATGCTGACAGAGATTTGGCTCAATGCCCAGTGAAATGATCCAAGCCAGCATTGACTTTCAAAGCATGTTGTCTGCAAAATGTCACACTTTCATGCCGGGTCGCGTACCCCCAACAAAATGGAGGCTTCCTGCTTTGGTGGTCACTTTCTGGATCGTTGCCGCGCAACAGCCTTGATCTTTTCTACGTATTTTGTGTTCTGCTCCGAAACATATAATCCATGTCATGAATCATCATACGTACATGTGTCATATCAGTTATTACTCGATGTAATTGGTACATATTCCTGGAAGAATGCCAAGCTACAACCACAAGACTTTGTTTGGCAACTACACGCTCAAACGAACTGGAAACCAGTCCAACTCAAACCAGGATGTGGACACTCAAGTCAAACATTTCCACCTACGGGTCAATGTTCTATGGAAAACACCACTTATCATCAATAAACATACAGGTGCCAACTTTTCCAACATTTTGTCATGAGGGTGTTGAATGTTTTTCACACTACCGGGTCATATGTAAAAGCAAAAATGTACCAGAAACCAGACAGAGGTTTGCCTCAATCTTATTTTGATGTAATTCTCGCAAATGGATTTGATGCACTCACTAGCACTGCGATGCTGGAATTAATGACGCGGAGAGAGAGGAACCCACCAACATGTGAAGAGTGGGTAAATGTACTTGCCTAAAATATTATAAAGAAACACATGGGAATAAAATGCATTACAAAATGAAATCTCAAAAAAAAAAAGCTCACAAATTTATAAAATTACATAAGGACAGAATCCCATGGCAGCAAGATAAAGCATGGTTAGATCCAAGTTATGCATGTATAAAGTCATGTTCATCAGTGGTCCTGGCAGCACAAGCACTCGACCATGATTTTTAAATCTACATTAATAAAAGTACCAAAATGGGGGTGCGTTAGCCAGTAAGCGGTCAGTTTTTAAATTATTAAATTTTAGTTTCAAATACATAGTCCCTCCGTCAACAGATTGATACTGAACAACTAGGAGTGGGTCTGCTTAAAGAAGGGGTATGATTAAAATGGCCCAATCAGAGGGGCCGTAGTATAACAACGACAGGCAGGAGATGTGAGAACTTCAATTGTACGCAGCAGCCTATTGGGTGTTTTTAAGTAGCTGGCATTATGTGAGCAATCTTTGAGGGACAATATAAAAGGCAGGAGAAGGAATAATTTGGATGAAAAAAGAATTGGGGAGGCATTTCAACGGGTTCAACTGAGACTTTGGTCCTTTCAAGCATACTTTTTTCTGAGTGTTTAAAGTCCCTTTGTTACAATCAAGGACATCATGGAAATTGGTTGTCGGGAAATACGCAATGAGCTGAGCTTTTTTTCCCGGGGACTTGAAGTTGTCTGGCAGTCCTGCCAAAAGTTCAAAAGCCTCTCACAGATGTAATGCCATTTGGGTAAAAATCATCCGAGCATCCCAGGGAAGGTCGGCCAAACTTTGTGGCACGTGAGAGAGCAATGGAATGCCCTCCAGATTATCAGCAGAGCAGCTACAACACGGCAAAGGCCAGTTTTAGATGACGCACATTTTCCGCGACAATCTGTCAACAATCCAACCTTGGTCTCCTACATGTATCTACAATGAACCGACATGCAAAAACAGTTTGGAATACATAGTTCTCATCTGCTCGTATCCATCATTCATGCCCTGAGCAATAATCAAGGTTGGTAGCTTTAAACGTACATCATGTACGTGTAACGTCTGTCTAAAGTGAAACAAAGAACAGTTTCGGGATTTGCAAAACAAAAGCAAAACAAATGATCTCCTGATAAAATTCTTGGCCATGTGCCAAGCTGGAGAGAGCATAGTAGGACTTGGCAGTATGCCATGTAGTACATTTACATGTAATTGGCAATATGGTCAATTAGCAATTCATTTAGCCAGAACCATTCAAACCGACTTCCTCCAATAAGACAGACACAAAATTCTGGTCCAGACTTCTGTCATTTGAAAACAGAAACGCCAAATGTCACAAGGTGTTCACAAAATTTCTCAGGGGCAGGATAATCTAACCAAACTATGAAAAGCGCAACTATAAAAATGTATGTCAGCTGTATTCATGTTGCGTACTGATGTTCTTCAGCTAATTTCTGGCAAATAGGTAATGTGTGACCCGCTCTGCAAGAAAAGGTCGCGCAATACCAAAACACGAAACGGCCTGTTCTATTTAGAGAGGGCAAAATTTCTTCAAAGATGTGATTCTGTGTTTTTTTCCTTTAATAGCGTCTATAATATTTATATTTTCAGAATGTGTGGCTACCAACATGGATACTGAATAAAGATGAAATATTGATCATTCAGTAGGAAATCCTATATAGCATTGTGTTTCCAAGCGCTACACTTAATGAGCTTTTTCTTTAAAAGTCCTTTTATTCAATCCAAAAATGTGGATATATCTCCGGAACGCAGCACACTATAGGGATCATTCATATATCAAATTGTAGCTTTTGATGAACAGAATCCAGCCATATCCAAAACTCATAGCCTGAATCTGGCCACTTAGTAACCACTTTTCTAGAGCTGGTCACAAATAGGCCAAGCTTTTTTGCTTTTTTAACTTACAAGTCACTTTTTTCCAACATCACATCAGTGCAATATCACCGGGGACAAAAATCTTCCGTCTTGTGGTTTTCAGTAATTTCCAGTGATTTCCAGACTTTTCGATTTCTCATACCTCTGCCTGAAGCCCTCCTCCCCTTTTCGACAGAAAACCAATAACTTGAGCTTACACAGACGGCCATTAACTTGGAAGAAGCACTGCCTCCAGATTACAACGACTGAATAAACTTCTACTTTTAAACTAGTTTCTTTCCTGAAATCTTTGAAGGTTGATGTTTGAACTCAGAAAGTTAAACAAAATGCCAAATCCCTACTTCTCAAATAATAACACCAAAATCCTGGACGATAGAGCTTTATACAGCTCTTGTAGCATCGGAAATCCAATCTACAGTATTCTCATAGAATTATAAATGATTACCAAGGATAACAGATCATCTCCAAGGCTTTCATGAGCTCCAGGCAACATTAACAATGGGACCTGGATGTGTTACCCATATCCAAAGTTCATAAATGATTCAGACCATGCTTAAAAAAAGCTGTTTACCGTAACCGGACACAGGTTGCATGTACAGTACAGTGCTTACTCTGGCCCGATTAGCCTAGTCAACAGATTGCCTTTGTACAAAATGAGCATCAAATTACAAATGGAACAAGCTATCCAAGATGTTCCTTGGCCAAACCACAAAACATGCATTCAGCCGGATAATTGAAAAGGATTCCAACTGTTCCGAAGGCTTTTGTTGGGAAGGGGTTTTTCTTTCACACAAATCTAATATCATGAGAACGACTCTTGTTGCTTTTTTAGGAGATAGAAAATGTGTTGTTAACAGTCGCCTGAATAAATGCCATCAATCACACAATACTATACAGAATTTTAAAATGTTCATATACATTTTCACACATGAAAAAAATACTAAAAACAAATAAATGTGCGAGAAAAAAATCAATTTAAAGAGTATTACAAGCCAGTAAGAGTTGGGATAAGTTGCTAAGCTACTATGCAAACATCATAAAGTTTTTCTGAAAACCAAGAATTTTTAGTAATCAGAAAAAGCTTTTCCCTGGGAGAATACATTGCAACACGTTGGCCAATCACAATACGCAAAATCTGTCAACCCAGTACGTGTTTGGAAGGGGTCGACAGATTTTGCACGTTGTGATTGGCCAATGCGTTGCAAACTCTTGGAGGTGCACCATTGTGAAAGAAAATGAAGGAGTTTTTCCCTTGCAGGCATTCTATAGACCTACACATGTAAAAGCAACGATCTTTCTTTCTTTTCTACTCTTCCAACTGGTGAAAAGCCATAATTTGTTCTAAAAAACACTGTTTCATAATTTTGCTGATGATGAAACTAAAAGCAACATTTGAAGCAAGATATGGGACGGAGAGAACCCCCCCCCGCCTTTGTGTTGGTCATTGTTTGATCTGAATCTCAGGAATTCTTTACAGACTTCTAGGGGGGATGTGTTAGGTAACAATAGTCTACAGTGTGTATGGGGATTGGACAGGTAAGGAGGGTACCCTTCCATTCCATATCTTGCCTGGTATAAAAAAACAAACCCCAAACCAGCAACCCATTATATTTTGGGCCAGCTCTTTGGACATCTTGGGTTATTTGTCTCAGCCCTGGCACAAGTCCATTGTGAATCAGTTTAGAAAGTCTTGTCACACGTAACAGGGAAAATTAAAGTACTTTAATTGTGACAGCGGAATAAATACGCAGAAGTCCATTCAAATAGCATGCAACCTCGGCTTCACATTTAAGGATTTGTGATAAACTTGGAATTGATTAATGAGCTCTCCAAATCACTCTGAAATCTATCAGTAAACCTGACGCAAACCAGCACCCATTAGAATTGCCATAGTACTCCAAGATGTCATACTTACAACTTCCCCGCAATGAGAATCAATCTCAGATAAGTCAATTCCCCTCCAGGCAAACAGTGACAAGCATTCCCACGTCAAAAAGCACATGCAACGAACACAGTTTTGCTACAATTTCGGTAGAACCCCGGCTTCTTTCCATTCAAACCGGGCCCGATTCGGAACTTGAAATGCACAGTGCGGATGCGATGACGAGCAGACAGCGACTAATTGAAGCGCACCCACGATGCATCGATCCCCCTCACCCACGAAAAAAAAAAAAAAGTCTGGCACTACACCACTCATGGTCACAACTAACCAACGACAAGCACAACATTCCCATCCCCTCTTCCTGCCCCCCCCTAGATAGGGGGAGGGATTTATGAATAATTTATATATCCTGTGTTCTCCGCAGACCTACGTGTACATGTAGCCCTAAGGAAAAGCATAGCCGTGATGAGTTGGACACCGTCTTGACCAAACCTGATCAGTGCAAACCAGGTTTGCTGCACACAATTTAGACACAGAGGACAGGCGGAGCCAACAAGGGCAAAGTGGCGGGGGGGGACAGGGGAAAGTCCCGACCAGTCAAGGTTAAAGTAACAGTATGCAATGTGATCAACACATGCGCATGAATGCCAGCTGTGGGACCAAGGCCTTACGAAACACGCACAAAAATACAACAAAATGGAAACGACTGATAGCAATGAACAAAGAGCCCCATTAATTTCCGTCAACCACAAACATTTCCCCCCATCTCCCAAAACATGGTTTCCCAATCTGTTTAAAAGAGACCAGTGCCAACAGATAATCATTCCATTTATCCCCCCCAAAAAACTCATTTAATCCAAAGATTATTATTTTATTTGATTCAATTTGTGATGGCTTGCAAGCACAGACGTCTAGATACTCAAAGTGAGCAGCAAAGTACCAATAGTTGCTCCATTCATTTTATCCCACATTCTTTAAGCTTCAAAACCGACAATTCAACAGTTTGGAAGCCTTTTCTTCCCTTCAGAAGCTGCTTCTTTATTGCAAGTTCACCTCCCCCCATCACTCAGCTATGAGTCTTTTCGGGGTTGACAGAAAAAAAAACAAGCAGCTCAACACAAGTGTTTCTTTGTCATCCGGCCAGCAACCAATACATGTATACGCTCACCTGCCTCCAACATTCTGGGCATTTGCATGAAAATGAATTTCTTAGTTTTTTTTTTTACTCAAACCCAACTTTCATCTACTTTCCCAAAGCTCACACAAACAGCACAAAATCTTGACTTAAAACCATCTTCAGGGCATGGATGGAGGCTACATGTGCATGTATGTTGGTTGACATGAACAACTTGTAGTTGCATACAAAGTTTCATCTATTACCACACATGCGACCAGGAACGTTAAGAGTATTATCTTCCTGCGAGCCCGTGCCTGCTCCTTACGTACATGTACTGTACTTCAAACAAGTCCAAAATGACTTCCCACCAAAACATTTGCAAGCTAACAAGGGTTCCTGATCACAGGATAAATATCAACCCCTTTAGGTAATGATTATAAGTTCTTCGAAGGGTTACTACCTCTGCAAAATAACAAGCAAATCCACCGATGTCATCCTCCGTGATACAAAACAGAAACAAAAATGCCCGCATAGAATGCAGGGTTGCGTTGCTATGGTTACACATTCACAATGCACCAAGTGTCACTTTTTTTTACTCTTCATGTGCCTTATGGAACAAGCAGGAATATCATGAAAAAGCATAATTTGATTAAAATTCAGGTTTGAAGTTTCAGCAAAGGCAGCTGGTCACTGCCCACAATTAAGGGAATGATGTGAAATTTTGCATTGTCATGGTTTAGTACGGTCACTACCTTCGGCTTTGACCAGTTCAAAGGTTGAAGATACACTTGAGAAGCTGACCTACACTGTATCCAGTACAGATCCTACACTTGGGTGCCCTTGCAGTAGGCCCTCTTGGTAAATAAGTCATTTACACATACAGAGTTTTGCATATTTGCATTATTACTTCCATTATCTCAGGTTTTATCTGATTGACTTATCAGTAGATAGTGCAGATGGAAAAACCTGCCACCAAAAGCAAACTGGACAGGACAAAGAAAGTAAACAGGTGCCATTGTTCCCAGACATTTAGAGAGGTGAAAAAAAAAAACAGGGGTATATTTGGAGCTACATGTAAAAACACAATCCTTTGGTAAAATGCCGAACTCGAGGTAGGGCTGTGGATTGAACTCGAGGTACGGCTGTGCCAAATATTCTATCAATTATCGACTATTCAAATATCATATTCCAAATTCAAATATTTGATTGCTAGGAAGGAAAAATTTTCTTTTGCTTCAAATGAGAAAAATTGCATAATGGAGGCTTGTTTAAAGCAGATTCAAATGAAAAACGACAGAGTAATATACATGTATCTTACAACTCTAAAGTAAATTCTTCATTAAAAATTTAAATGGAATAGAAATTTTCAAAAGGGCAAGATGTATTGTTCGTCTGTTAAATCTTACTAAATAGTGGCAGGAGATACCCTTAGACATGAGAAGCTATTATAGTGATTATAATGTACAATTGTGTGTTTCTGCAACTGATTTTGTATATGGTTTCTTCATAATCAACAATCTGCCGGTCGGTACAACCGAATATTCAGATATTCAATCGAATTGAATGTCGAATATTTGAATAGTGAATTATTTGAATTGACTCAGCCCTAACTCAAGGCATGGACAAAATGAAGCAATGGGTCAACAGCAAAGTTTACAGCTCAAAAGAGTGCTTGATTGGGGATAGCAGGAATGTGGAACAAGGTCATAGCATCAACCCAAAAAATACTCAATTGTGAAATACCAGTATCAAAACTGGCTTGTCTTGAACGGCCTACAAAAAAGTGACCTGGGACAAAAGTTGGTCATGTGTTAAAAGAGGGCCCCCACAAAAATTTCAAAAATAGTATCCACCGCATGTCATAGCAAGTACCACTTTATGGACCTGAGGCTTTTAAGTCAAACCCACAACAGCAATAAAGAATGTACGTGTACATGTACACTAAACTGGGCTTCCTGGTGTGTTCCTTGACTTTTACATTTTCAAACTTGATGAACATTCCCAATTGATTTTTGCACTTAAGCTAAGTTCCACAAGCAATCCATGAGACCGGCACGGAAATGCTGAAACTACGTGTACATGTATGCACTAATCAACACATCCCATCTGGAACATGAGGGGTCAACGAGGTTAAGTACAAGGAGACATCAAGGGGGGTCGGTGAGGTCGCAAGTTGGGGTTAAGGAAACTTTGCCCGCTAGCCCGTCTGTAGATCTGTTGAATCCCATCACAGTTTCACTGCATCTTTGGGTCAAGATAGCACTCGGCTGCAAGTTGTAAGCAACAAGCAGAAGTGACAGAAATTACAGAGACGGCTAGGGTGTTGAAATAAAGCAGGGCAGAGAGGAGGGCCATTCCCCTAAAGTGGTCTTTAGGAAAGTGCATGTACAGTAAAAAGACAAGAGGACTTCAAAACCCTACTGTAATTGATGAAGCTACTTAAATCAAACTCCCTCAGAAATTTTGACAAGAAACCTTTTTCAAATCCTCCAAATATGTGCGAATCTCAGTACTCAGACTTTCAAGTGGCATTCTGGGCTCCGTCTCCCTAATTCCTACAAAATCCTCCAAAACACCTCCTGGTCAATTTCCAAGGATGCAACATGTAAAAGGGGGGGTTAAATAGAAGAAAAATCCCATCGAACACAAACACCAATCAACTAAAAAATTAATCAAACAACAGCTCAAAATCGAAGAATTCAGCTGGGCAAGACTTGATTGTGTCTGTCAGACACACATCACCAATCAGCCCAGTTACAAATCAGTTACCGAATACAGAGTTCCTTGACCAGTAAAGAGATCACCTAGAGTTCACCGTCGGGTTCAATACCCCCTGATGACTGTCAAGTGTCCATCCTTCCCGTCTTGTCATCACCCATTATTTTTGTTTCTCCTTGCCGGCCTGTGCCATCACTTCGCGCTTCTCGACAGCCCTCGCCCGTGGCACAGGCAAAGAGCGAGTCAAGGGAAAGCAAGCGAGCTGGCACTGACAGACCTTGGAGCAGCATCTGGAAGGTTTACAAAAGTCAACACTCACTTCCTAGGGACAGCAAGGTGAGGCTTTGGCACCGGATACCATGAGTGCTGGCTTAAAAAGTTAAAAAAGAAACAACATGATCCAGGACTTCAAGTGAAAAGTACGACAATGACTTGACCCTATCGCACCTGTCTTTAAATGGGCAAACAAGTCTTCCAGTAGGTGTCAAGAAACACAATCCCTCAGATGCACTCTGGCTGCTTTAAACAACATGTGTGATATTGAGAACCATTCGCCGAGGCAGTTTCACTTCCTCCTCAATGGAAATGTGTCTGAACTCAATCGGTTTAATTCACTGCACTGCCAAGAACAGCAGACAGAATGGCTCTACACGACTCAGTTGCACTGTCCACTATCCAGCAGAGCTATGGCTCTACGCCAGCAGCAAAACAACAGCAAAGAGTTATTTCTTTTATTCTCTCTTTGTACAATTCTCTGATTATTTCCGACAAAGTCCTTTCACTTTTGCAACTTGTCAAACCTCTGCTCTGTCTTTCTTCTACTTTGTCAACTATCCATCTGCCATTTTACAGCAAATTTTCTAAATTTCTACTGCCAGGCACCTTCCAAAAGCCATGATTTGTAGTTCGTTACCATAGCTTTGCATGTACATATACTGATTCGTAACTTATTCACAAGGGGATAAGCTTGACTGTGTTATTTTCCTTCAACAAGGTTATAGTCCTAAAGGTATACTGAAAGACTATTTCTAATGTCCCGTCTCCATGCCAACCAAATAAGATTTGTGGTCAATTATAATGGAACTTATAGTCTGTTGGAATAAGCATGTATGCACACACAGATAGCTTTAGAGATTAGTTTCTTTCAACACCGACCTTTTGGCAAGCGAAAAAAAGGTTTGTACATGAATGTCTCCAAGCCAATTTTGGATTACATTTGTGCTAGCTGAGTCCATATTCTTCGTCCATCTCTGCATTATGCAGCAGCCTTTTCTATTTTTAGGCCAAATTATTTTTTTTTTTGAGTTTTCTCAATTCTTTCAAAGTCAAATCACATTTCATATGGGAAAAACAGGTCTCTGTTTGCTTAGATGAGTCAGGTTTTATTTAGCTGGAGAGACACATAGCGTGTTAGCTTGGGCATCATTTGAATACAGAGGCAAGGTAGATCCGCAAAGCTTATCGGTAATAAGGTGGGGCGGAGTTGGTTTAGTAACGATAAGACCTCGGTGACGATAAAAGATTACCACTGTTCTCCACATAGACTTAGAATAGATACAAAGGCAAGTTCTGTAATGTAAAAAAAAAGACAAGTTATCTGGGATTTAAGTTTGGATGTTAGTAGAGTAGAAATGACGTAACATTAATGATACGTCGTGTCCTGTTCGGGACGAGATGTCAATCACGAAAGGGGAATTTGAGGTAGACAGTTGATCAACGTCAGTAGTAGATCGAGGGGGGGGAACCAAGGATATAACCCCTCCTCCCAAGTGTTGTTTTAGAGAGACACATTTTCCTTTCTCCACTTTCGTTGTGCTGATACCGGTAACTGGTCATTCAACAAGTTTAAATATGACCACTTACATCAGGTTGACCCCATCTGAGGTACCCCTTTTTGTAAATGCTGGATCCCTCCACTGAAAATCCTGAGTTCTAACAACCTCAGGTCTGAACACAGAGCAGGCGATGAAAGCGTGATTTTGTTTCTGCCTGTAAACAGCGTTAGGGGCAATTTTCTTAGCATTGTACATTCACGAAAATGGCAAAAGCTCCAGTCCACAGGGAGCACAGCCGGATTCTTTCCGACACCAACAAAGAACTCTTTTGTGGAAGTTGTCTTTTAGACTTGCCAGAGGGGAAAATGGAAAAAGAACTTATGAGAAGGATCGGGGATGCAGAGGAACTCTTCCTTCACGGAAAGCAGAAAGTTGGAGGAAGGAAAGCAGGCTTCGGGCAAAGTATTCCACAAAGATGTCAGATGCAGACAAAAAAAGCCATCTGCATCACTACCAATTTAGAACCAATGTATGTGCAAGTACCCTGCACATGTATGCCTCCATATTTTTTCTTCCGACACTGAACCAACCTTTCTGCCCCATTTTCATTCAAAACACCTTCTTTTTTCTTATTAATGTTGTTGGGGTTCTTTTTCCTAATTATGATTTTTTTTTCCTATTTCTGATAACCATGGCACAAGGCAGGTTTCCCCTGAATTGAAAACTCTCTAAAATGGTATGGTATGCCAGTCGATCTAGAAGTATTTGATAAAAGTCTAACAAGCCCTTGGAAAATGAGTAGGCTGACCAGGCCAGTCCATTGGGAACTTCACAGTACGATGAGTAAACATTTTTTTCGAATTTATGATCATAAACATAACAGCAGTCAACAGATGAGAGCTCTCCAATGAAACAGAAATCAGACTGCACTGTATTCCGGTGCATGCAAACAATTCCTTCATCAATCATTAAATGCTGAGACCTTTAGCACAATATATTTACTTGGAACAATATCAATTCTCATGCAATTTCCAGACAAGTCCTATCTCCAGAAATGTGTAGCTACTTGAGGTACATTTACTCCTTTGACTTGACAGTTAATACAATATCTTTTTATGATTTCATTTTGCATCAAAAGCATAATTGTAGTTATGAAAATATTTTTATCAAAATATACTACACAGTGCTAAAATACTAAAATAGGGGTAAAACACTTTCGTTTGTCATTATTGAAATGAAATTTGGACTTTGACCCAAGCAAATAATTAGAATTTAAGCTTACCATTTGAAAGAAAGTGGATTGTGAAAAAAAAAAGCTTCGCTAAAATGCAGAAAACAGAAAGAAAGTGAATTGTGAATGAAAAAAATTTTTTGCTAAAATACAGAAAGCAGAAAAAAAGTGGTAATAAACAGCAAGCAGTGGGACATAAATTTGTTTCTAGACCAGATGTTATGACAGGAACATGTCATGCACTAATAACAAGAGAGGGATGCTCATTTAATCTCGTTTAATTTTCAAGGAAGTGTAGCGGATCAAACCAACGCCTCTCCTCCATTCATTTCCCTTCCTCCCACGGACACATTTCTGGCAAAGTGCCAAGGGGTTGGATTGCATCAGATGCACGGACTGGTATGTGGGCTGGGAAGTGCAGCTGGTTGGCACATCCAGCCTGCTGAAACTGACGGGGAATGCAGGTGAACGGCAGGCCAACTCATGCCTGGCAACCCGAGAGCGTCTGGCCTCCTCGGGGTGCCTATCGGCAGCGTGGTCTGCATATTTTCATCCATTAAGAGCTTTTCTATGTGTGTTTATACATACACGTGCTCTGCTCTTGCCACAAATGGACAGGCAGGAGGCGGAAGGGGGGGGAATCCGTGCTGAATGCTTCAAAGGTTATGTTTTGCCTGGCGCGCGACGTGCGCTCAGAATGTTCGGAAGCCAAGTTTAAAGGAGAGACGAAGCCAAAAAGGGAAACTTGTAAAAATTTAGCAGAGGACTAGTGGAGTCAATCACACTGAGCTCTAATGCCAACAAAAATAGTTCTGCTTCCTTTACAAGGTATCTGAAAATGGGGTAGGTAAGTACAAACGAGCTTTTTTTTTAATTTTTTGTACAAATTCAATACACAGAGTTTTATACTGGTTACATATAACAACTGTTAGAGAGGTCGGTTGACACTTTCTTTATAATGGAATGAATAACGCCTTAAAGGCCCCTGGATGTTGCATGCTCAGATAAGTCCGTTGAACTCTTTCACACCACACTCCAACTGAAAAAGAGATTTTATTTCTGCAGAAATTTGTAAAGCACGGACGGAACGGGTTACCAGTTAGAATGCCATGCAGAGGGTTACTTCTTAACACTGGCTATCTGTTTATTCCTGCTTAGCACAAAAATCTGCTGAGCACATTGGGCCCATGTTTTCTGGCAAGCAAAACTCTCATGCACTTAGGAATTTCTGAGTTTAAACTGAACGGCTTTGCGAAAGCCTGGCTCTTTTCTGTTGACCTATTTTCTACCAGTTACAAAGCTAAGCTTTGGGGTGCTAGAAAAACAGGCAATTCATTTTGGAGTATTTGCTCAATGACAGACCTTGAACGTGAAAGGTACGCCACAAAGAATTCCACCAAGAAATAATTATCAGAATGCTGGCCTGAGGCTAGGAACATGTACTGGCTGCATTAAAGGAAATTTTGGCTACTAAGTCCACCACCCAAACTATTTTTTTTCTGCGTTTACAAAGATTCATATTCCAGAAAGATACCGGTACAATAGATATAGCACATTTTTGGAGGGGATTCAAGTTTTTGCTGAGCCTTGACAAGAAATTTGTAAATAATTTCCGATTATCGTGGTCACGTTTGCGGCATCCTGCAATGGCGGGCTTGGCAAATTGCCATATCTGATCCCCCCCCCCGTATGTTTGCTATGTTCCACAGGATATGTACATGTATGAGCCATGATGGGAAAAGCAAATGCCCCTTAGGACCAACAACTCCTCCTCTACTCCAAGCTCCACCCACCCACCTCCTCATCACTGTTTCTAAGGAAACATTCTGTTGAGTTTCTCAAGTAAATTGAAGTTTGTACCAACCCTTTCAAGGTACACACCGTAGTAAAAGCACGTACAAGTTGGTGGTGCCCACTTCCATATAAGTGCACAAAGTCTGTTGGGGATTTCAACCCAAAAATCTTGTTTAGAGTAAAAATATGCGACACTAATTGACGAGATATATATACTTTAAAAGTACGGGGGAAAAATCAAGAAAATGAAGCAAGTAAAGCTCAGTTTTAATTTTTTTTCCTTTTTTCAAATCCTAGGTCAATCAAACATTCTTAGGAAGTTGACAGCTCAGACCACCAGAATCCTTACAATCGCGCAAAGACTCATTCTCTTTTTTTTCCCATTTCAATTTTTTCAGAGAAATTCAGCCACTCGGGTAACATAAAAAACTTTTTACTGCATTATCCTCGGCCTGATAGACATCGTCATTACAAAGCAACCAACTAAAATGTGCAGGTACCTACCACCACAAGTGCTTTTTTTCCCCTCAAATTTTGAACATAATGCCATAAACCTGTATTTGCTTTTGCAACAAATAGTTACTTTAATGCCTTTATCAAATCCAAACAAGAGAACAATGGATTGGAGGTGACATCTGACCAAAACGGCCAAGAGCATTTCATGTTATCTGGGGCAAACATACTTCTGAGCAGAAAAAAAGTTTGCAACTGTAAGAAGTGATCGTTCTGTGCTTTTAGTGAATTGTGTCTTGAACTCGACTCGACTGTGTCAGCTACCTGTAAGCATTCCTGCCAAAATGTGGTTGGTATGTTCAGTATAGTTTGTACTCGCTCGCTTTCAGGTCCTGCTTCGATTCAGTGTTGGTCTCATTGACAAAGTTGATTTTTTTTTTCCTCTGGGGTCCTCTAAACACGCCTCATTGTCGTTCAGGGGCACAATGAAAATCTAGCATTGTGTCAACCTGTAAATGGGTCTCCTTGACAACAGAACCCCAGTTTAAGTCTCTATTGAAAAAATCCACAAAGAGCTACTGGCGGTCACAGCCAGTCTTTTGGGAAGAAAGAAAAATCCAGGGAATGTGCGAGTCGAAAGTCATGAAATCCACATTTCTCTGGAATAATCCAAGAATTAAACAATTTAGTTGAGAGATTGAGAAAAAAAACGGCACAGTTTGAAGGTTCTTTTGTTCTGTTTACCGTACTCACCGTTGGTGAAAATATGTTGTTTCTGTCTGGGCAGAAGCCGCCAAGAGATTTGAAAATCACTTCCCAAGTCCAAATGCCACCAAAAATCCTTTGACTGGAATCAAAAACAAAAAGTACCGTACACATGGGTCATGAAAACAGAAGCCTTCTAAGCGAATGCATCCACATGTAAGGGCAGAAGCAAAGAACAGAGGTGTAAAATTTACGAAAGGCCCCACTTGACTGTAAACGGCCCTACAGGTGTGGGATGGTACACAAACACTAAACTGCTTACACATCACCTTTATCACCCAATTGCCCTGTTTGCTTTTTTTCTGAGCAGATAGGAGGGCGGTTTCAACCAGGGCAGAAAAGACCAAAGTCCTGTCTCATTATCTTAGTGCTTTTCACTGTACCTCTGATGCGAACTGTACCCATCGAGTTTACGTGTATGAGTATGCTCAAAGCAAACTTGACCATTGGTATCGGTCAAGCCTCATCAACACCACTCAACTATGACATGAAGCCGTTCAGACAGTTACATAAACTGACTGCAACAACAGCTGACTTCCAAACTCAATAAAGGACCGTCACTGGGTTTTAAATCTGCCCAGAACGCACATTCTACAACTACGTGTATATTCAAGCAAGCTCATTCATAAACATGCCATTTTACCTAGCAGCAAGGAAAATGACAAGATTTGCAAACCAAACATCTATAAAAATGTATAACAGGCATTTCTTCAATTAATGAGTACATACCCCATGAACAGGAAATTAAACGTGCACTAACAAGCAATTGGGCAATCCAAGAATCAAGTAAGAAACTGTCAAAAGTAGCAAATTTAAAGTCCCGCCTCAGTCCCAAATCCTCCAATTTCAATATGATTTTACACACAGTCTTAAGGGGGTTAGGGTTTCGGAAAAGATCTTGTTTTTTCCTTTATGTTTTGTCTTCTTTTTCCTTCGCTTTTCTTCTTGCTGATCATGCCCAGTGGACCTGTCTTGATCACTGATCAACAGAGGGGCTTGCATTGGACACCAGGCTTCTAAGGAAACTGATCATTTTACATGAAACTTTATTGAGATTTCACTTCGGCACTTCCGTTAAAAAAAGGGAAAAAGTATTAACCAGAATGCACCAGGCTCATAAATATCTTAATTTGAAAGTCTTTTAGTCAGCATGGGTAGGATAATCTTTACAGAGGAAGACATAAATTAACACCTTGAGGTCATTTGTCTTTAGTAATTTGTATCAGTGAAGCGTTCTAAAGGAGTTTGCAGGTTTGATTTGAATTCGGGGGCCTTATCAAATGTCTGCATTTCAGTACTTCACAAAGTCAACCCAAGCAGTACACTGAGTGACTGGGTCTCTCTATAAATTTTCTGGTTTCTTTTGTGTGAATGCTTACCACAGCCCAAGCCACAAAACAAGCAACATGACCCATTAAAAAAGGCAAGGACAGAAAAGAGAAAGATTGTATGACAATGGTTGCCAGGGTTGGTCTAGCTGTAAGAAAATCAGAGGACTTTGAGATCAGGCAAACAATTGCAAACTGGTTACAGACTGGTCAGGTTCACAGGTCCCCCGGAAATGCACTGCTAAAAAATATAACGCAAGGTGGATCACCAATTGCTTGTCAGTCATTGGTCAATTTTCCTTGGGTATAAAATACATCATGGGTACCGAGTAAACATCGACCAGTTGTTGACAAATAGTCATACATCTAACACAGCCACAATTTTTTGCACTTGATCGCAGCAAATGTTGCCATGGGCAAGTTGGAGCGACAACTACAGTTAACTATGCTTCGACTAACACCACCCGAACAATGGACAGTTCAGCTATTTAGTCGCCCATTTGAGGCCAGGCTCAGGGGTATGGTCGCACTGCTGGTTACCATAAGCCAATTTCATTTTTCATTACAGAGGGAACCATTCTCATGAAAATAACTGTACCAGATTTCAGTGACCATGTGCGCTGCGAGAATCGCAGCCAATGGTGAAATGTGAGTAACGATGGAATTTTAAACAATTGACCAACTACAAGTAGGGTCATTCAAGTGTAACTGAACTGCACATGGGCACTGTTAAAAGCACTTAACTACTGGTTGAAATATAGTTCACGCGCGAACTCGCCCCGTATTGACAGTCTGGTACCAGCCTCCTCCAATTACACTAGCCAGCAATGAAATCCTGAATCAGGATCCCCTGTCATTTCATCAGTCAATTCTTTCTGACAATGAAATTGTATCCTAATCATAAACGACCCCCAAAAATAAACCTATGAAGCATAATTAATTCTCACAAACGAAAACAAGTGCTGCAAATGTATACATTTTTATTTTAAGATGGTGTTAAAAGGCAAGGTAATGGCAGGACACTGGGCCACATTAATATGCAGTTTTAACAAGTTCATACCAACACACATGCAAGACTACATGAATGCGTGGTTTGCATGTACGGTCATTAGAGCATACCACATCAACTCATGCATGTTAGTATGAAGAATAAAATAATCACTGATCGGCGCCGGCGATGATCGCAAACGGTATTTTTGACATTTTTCGAGGCCTTCTACCAAGCATGCAAGGGGGATTCGTGAGGGGTGCACTGGAGTAAAACTGAACTGTCTACTGAAAGGAACATGCAAATTAACCAAACACATGGTACAATGGTGCATACACTGTGCATGCCTGTGGAAGAAATGCAAATTATCGCTGCTCATGTTTTATTTTTTTTATAAAAAGAAATGTAGATTCAAAAAGTACCTCTCACCTTAAGGTACCAAAGTGTGTCTAATCTGACAACTTACATGTGTCTCCCCAAGACAGTGTTTATGAGTTATGGGGGAATCGGATAACAGCAACTTTGAGAAGTCGGTGTCAGGGCACCGGTTAATCCTGCCCGGGTGAGTTCTTGGCTTGTAGCAAGAGCTCCACTTGCAAATAGCACGGTGGTAGGGGAGACGTCAATTGTTCTGCCTGAAGAGCTGGTCCTCAACGGCTCCCGGCGACAGGGGGATGGCAACGGTGCTAGTACTGACATTAAAGTCAAGTCAAACCTCGCAAAAGCTCAACCGTCCTGGTTTCCAGCCAACATAAACCCCCTCGTCTATTAGCGTAGGGTCCCGCCGACGGCTCATTCTAAAAGGCCACGACGGCAATGCGGACAGTCACAGAGTGACACCAGAGCTGCACCTACAGTCTACACGTACACCAGTCAAAGAAATAGCTGCTGTTTAAAAATCCACAGAGAGAGAGAGAGAGATTCCAACTAAGATCCCTAAATCCATACACTTTAAAGCAAAAAATACTAATCCATCTTACCTGTTTGCCACACGTACGTGGCTTTAACTCCTTGAGAAAACAGCGGCTGTCTTTGGAACACAGCCACCTTTTTTTGTCACACAAGGTGGAAGTACACCTGACCCTGTGAAAAGCAAGAGAGAAAAGGCAAGGGATACATATATCAGAACAATGCATGGGACCCTGCAGGCTGCAGCATGCTGAAGTGGGGTCAACTGAATACGTCACTGGGTGACTGTTGTCACATCGGCGAGCGATAACAGATATCTACATGTAAGCAGCTCATGCTGCTGAAAAATAAGATTATCGTCTGGTTCCGGTTGCGCAGTTTTGGCGGCAATCATCTGAAGCACCCACGCTCACCAACAAGAAATTTCTACGTAATTGGACTCGCTGAGACGCATTCTGAGATTACAACTGCAATTTCAGCATCTCTACACACTGTGTTTCCCCAGCTTCCAAATTCGCACAGGATAAATTGCGATATAAATGCAATTCATAATAACACAAGACCTAATCAGCATTAAAAGAAAATCCGACGACCGAGTTGAACATTAAGCTCTCGTGCACTATAAGTATAACTCCCCGGGACAGCTTTGAAATTTAAAAAAAAAAAGGATTTTCCGGTCACCGCCTCATGTGCTACACAAAGCAAACACTTTACTGGACCATCAGAAATAACATGCCGAGCTGTGGCAACATTTAATTTGCGGGTTGGGGCTTATTTCGTTGTGAGTCTGGCCCAGCATGGATGTAATCCAAGAGCCCAGATCAAGTACAGTCTCGTGGTTAGCCAGGGGGGTCTCTTTTATTTCCCCTTCATTCCTTTCTTTTTCCATGGAGGTAATGTATTGGCGTTGGCCGCCCGATCACCCTTTTTTCCTCCATAATGCGTTGCCACAGTGCCATACTACAAATTACTACTTGTGGTAAAATGTAGTAATCAGCGCTGTTGCTTGTAAAAGGACATGACCTTATGATTCTCTGAGGCCATAAAATATAATAGATAAGACCATGACTTTATTGTTCTCTGTACAAGTAACAATGGAAGTAACCTAGCCAGAAGTAGTAATCTGTAGCGCTAGGTGCTTCAGGCTCAAGACTATGATTCAGTATTTTGTAGTACTGAGTACTGTAAGCCAAACAATATGCTTGGCGGTTGGGGTTAACATTATCATCAACCAATGGCTGCACTTGCTTATTGCATATTCATGAATATAAAAACCACACTGCATTTAATTTGTCCTAGGAATTTTGACAGGTGTATACTGTACTTTCTGCAAGTGTTGTAAATCTTCAATTGGTCAAACCTGGACTTCATTTTTAGTGATACTACAGAGTCAAAAACTGTGACAACATAACCAAAATCCCATTTACCGGTACCACAAATGAATACAAATTCGAAATTCAAATCATGTTCATGAATGAAAAATCCTACTGCATGGATTGCACAATATCAAAGGCGGGGCTTGAGCCAAATATTTGGATGGTCGGCAGATTTGCTTTTGAGTAAAAGAAAGCTACACTCTGAGGCTTTTCACACTTTGGAAGAAAAAGGATACGACACAGCCTCCCCCAAAAAATCACCCTTGTTGTGGCTCCTTTTTGGGGGGGGCGTGCACCCAATCCCCCCACCACATCCAACCTAAAATGAGATACCTAAAATGTATAAGGCCTATCTTTCTTTCAAGCGTCCACAAGAAAATTCCTGAACTTTTGAAGTATAAATCTTTAGTAATTAATTCTTCAATAAGACATTGTGAAACCAACCAAAGACATTTTTAGCAGTTTAACTGAAATAATTTCAAATTACACATATTTCACTGAAATAAAAGGCACATCCTGCCTGCACTCAGCAAGACTTATTCAAACTCTGATGTTGAAAAAATCTCCCTCTAGCTGCTAGAAAAAAGTACTCTAGTACAGTACGTGGGCTTAATGCGTGAAATCTTTGTTTCCTCCTCAATTGCATTCGGCAAAATTTTCACACTGGTGGATGAAGGATGAAGACCACACTCTGATTTAGAGTTCAACACTGATGCTCGAGGTAAGTCCTCGACAAGGTGCTCTTTTTTGCTCTACACATCATGCCATGTTTTCCTCAATTACACAACACATCACGAAGACCAGCTATGGATGTAAAATATCTTGCAGGTATTCTCCATCAAGATATCCAACAGCAGAATGGAAAACATTTAAGATCCATGAATACATTTGCTGGTAAAATGTCCGTCAAAAATGGGATATGTACACGTACATGTAGTGTGCAAAAAAAACCCGGACTTTGCCGTGACCAAATTGATCCGATTTTATTCTCACATGTAAATAGTGGCTCGAAAGATAAAGCTTTTGCATCCGATTGCAGCAACATTTCTAGCAACAAGAACGAACAATTTAACCATTAGTTCCATGTACGCATGTATATCCAGAGTACCTAATTCTGTAACGGGCATTAGAATGTTATACCCCATCACAGGCATGTTCAATTACGGCGTACCTCTGGGGTAAATGGACTGAAGAAACAAAATCGTTGTTAATCAAACAGAGGAAAAATAGAACAAGCGCCGATGTTCGGATCGGACTGTAAGACAGACAACCTGTAAGAAACGCTCTGGCTTTAGGCTACCCCATTGATTGGTCGATGACTGAATCAATCGCAGCCCCACAATGAGAGGAGAAGTATTATCATTGACGCAAGCTGCCGGAAGCGGAATTAATTCGCCGCTTGGAATAAACTACACGGTCATCTCAAAAAATCCATTCTCCCGGTGTACGGTACCTGTACATCGGGATGGGTACCCTTGGGAGTGGAGGGGTTTGTTTTCCCTGCGTGGGGGTGTGTGCTTTCTTTGTCTCTCTGTCTCCCTCTCCAGGTCTGTTTTCAATTCTGGAAACGGACAGGAGACACGGTCTTAATTGGTGAGATCCGTGTGCCCCTCCACCAGAGCTTTCGGTGGACAGGATTTCCAAGACAACCCCGAGGGTGGTGGAAGAGGATGCGGGGGTGTTGTGTTTCCCGCCGGGCTGGGATCAGGGTTCGTTTTCAGAGGCAGAAAGGGGACAGGCGTGACAGGGGTGCCGATAATATCGAACTTTTCTGATACCATGACAGAACCTTCCCTCGACGAATCCTCCCTAAATGCTACAACCAACAAGATATAACAGTGGGCACTTTGTGACTTTTGATGAATTGTCAAGACCGACAAAGAGTCTCTTGATGTCCACATTGCAGTTGGATTCTGTTCAGTTCTGTTCACTAATTCAAGTTGATGTCAATATCACAATGTAAATTACTATTTCCCCTTAAGTTTTTCCAAACTGAACACACAAGGAATACGCAACAGCAACAGGAAAATCAGTAAGCAGCTAGCAACATTCTCTTCTCTTAACCTTGAAATGGGCTTCAATGGCACAGTACTGTATGCATTACTGTTATGGGACTCTGCTCATAATATTTCTCAATCCAAACTCAGCCAACTAACTGTCAAACTTCAAACTCATTGATGTAAACACTATCCACAGACTGCGAAGGCTTCCTAGCAAATATTTGCAAAGTCCCTTGTCAGTCAATTTCCCTTTCAACCACTCAAACGCTAGTTTTCAAAGAGCCCCCAGTGATGCTTTGGTCTCTGTTACTCTGTAGATCTTTCAGTTTTCCTGCCATGATTTCACTGTAGCTTTGGTTGAACCGCTTTATACGGGAAAAGCTTGGTGTGCTGCTTAACAGCAACTGTTTCTCGTGCAAGAGCAAGCGTGTCATAAATTCCATTTTGTTTGGCTTGGAATTTCATTTTGTCAACAACAAGTTCCTGACAATGCACATAATATGTACATTCACCTTCAGTACCTGGTATGGGCTTATATGTTTTTTTAAGTGTATCGATTTCCTGTTCCAAATGACATCAGTAATATGTTTTTGACGCTGCTGCCTGCATAGAAGTATTTAGCTACAAAGGGAAAGTAGCAGATTATGAATAACACGTTTTTCATTTTCCAAGCAGATCAATAATTTTTATACGTGCAGTATTCCCCCTCCCCCACTGCTGAAAATATCCAAGCTGTTTCACAGATGAAGGGTCAATGAATTCACAGTGACAGAGATGAATAGCAGGAACTCACTCATGTTTTATCAATTTATAAAGAATGGCCTGGCAGTGAGGTGCAGTCCACATTCAGCAAGCCATATTGAACAGCACTTGTCAACAATCATTCTTTGGCAGGCAATATTCAGCAAGCCATATTGAACAGCACTAGTCAACAATCATTCTTTGGCAGGCAATATTCAGTGAGCCATATTGAACAGCACTAGTCAACAATCATTCTTTGGCAGGCAATATTCAGCAAGCCATATTGAACAGGCAATATAGTCGACAATCATTTCTTTGGCAGGCAATATTCAGTGAGCCATATTGAACAGGCAATATAGTCAACAATCATTCTTTGGCAGGCAATATTCAGCAAGCCATATTGAACAGGCAATATAGTCAACAATCATTCATTGGCAGGCAATATTCAGTGAGCCATATTGAACAGGCAATATAGTGAGCAACCATTTCTTTGGCAGGCAATATTCAGCAAGCCATATTGAACAGGCAATATAGTCAACAATCATTCTTTGGCAGGCAATATTCAGTAAGCCATATTGAACAGGCAATATAGTGAGCAATCATTTCTTTGGCAGGCAATATTCAGCAAGCCATATTGAACAGCACTAGTCAACAATCATTCTCACAGGCACTCTCTCTTCTTTGATCCATGGTTGCTCTCAGCGAATTGACAACACTAGCACAGAACATAGAGCAAGGAACAGATGCACAGAAAAATCACGCTGGAGAAATTTTACGCTCCAGTTAGCAAATTGACTGATTTCATGAGCAAACATGTACCGGTATGTTGTAAACCCTAACCTGGAAAAAAAATACAAACTCATACTGCCGCTCCACAGATTTCCCGCCAATTTCTCAAAAAAAAATAGGTCAATTTATCTACAGGCATGCATTACAACTGTACAGCCCAATCTCTCCAACTGCCTCAGGCACGAAAAATATAATGAGATCAAGCAGGGCCTATTGTGCATTACTGTGGGTAGTGAGACACCAAATGAAAACACGTGCGATGTACAGTGTACTGTGGACGTCTTTATGGCACTATATTGAATCTTGCAAGGGCAGCAAGAAATCTGCTATTCCTTGCAGGCAGGTGTTGGAATAAGGCCCCCCCAAAAAAAATAACGCTTTCAGTTTCCCGACATAGATGTACATGTACTCTATATTGTGATGGTCTGACCCAATGGGTTTTTTTGGGGGGGGGTTTGAAAAATGTGAAATTGGAAATAAAAGAAAAGCGTTGCTCATTTTTGTTTTTAAATGCCACCCAACTTCTCGTGCTATTTTTTCTTCAGCTGCACACTACACAACTACATGTGTAGAAAGGAGCCCCCCTGAATATTTCCTTCAAAGGTCTACTTTCCCTGTTGGAAGATGCCGTGTCAGTGAAAGCAGAACAATTTTTCCTCCTTTTTGGCCTCACTACAATTAACAACTTTGGTTTAATTATCCAGTTTCTCAGTATCTACAGATATCTTTATGTTTGACAGAAAATGTTCCATATCTCTGCCAACATCTGCTGCCTCCATGTGGCAAACAAGGTGCCCATCGCTCATCATGCAAAACTGATTTTTGTACAGGTATCCAAACAAAACCAGGTTTAGGATTTGGGAGTAACTTGGGCAGTAGTCTGAGTGACTAGGGCTGTGTCCGACATGGGCTTCCAGAGCTACGGCTAGGTCTATTGTCTACGCGTCTCCACGCATTTCCAATGGAGCGAAGACGTAGACCTAGCTCTAGACAAGAGATTCAGATACAGCCTAGGACTTGACAAATTGCCTTTTTGATATTTGGACATGGTCGGATGCTTAAAAATTTTGAAAAAGGCAACTTGTAAGAATCCTTGTTACTTGGAGTACACGTAGCTGGACATCCGCTCTGAGTGGAACAAAGAGGGCTTTTTCTGGTATTCACGGCACAGGCGCGCCATGAGGCGCGCAAGTACAGTATATATGCGCATTTGACACAACGCACGCTGAGAGCTTTTGTGCCACGAGGATAGATGTACTTACATGTACATAGGGGAGGCCTTTTGTGCTACACCCTCCCCCTAACAAGCAGTTAGGAGAAAAATGGCTAAAAAAAATTGTATCCCCGCGTAATGTCAACCACCAGTACAAAACAACATCCCTTTAAAGGGTTTTTCACAGAAAATTGTTTCAAATGCATAACGTAACTGAAAACGTGACTACACAGTCTGAACTCTTGCTTTCAGTTCTTTCGCCTAAAGACACACAATAAAAACTGGTTGATCCTTCAATGAGCATACCATGACCTAGAACATTCTAAGCTTAAGTAACAACGATTCTGACAATGCTTTGTAAATGGCAAAAATCACCAATACCCCGGTAGAATGCTCACGACCTTAACCCAGCACTTGGATTTTCACACGTACAGTGCGACACTTCAGCCAACATTCAACGGAGGCATGAACCACGTACATGTACAGTCCACTCACAATTGAGAATTTGAAGTGACTTTGTCAGCAAAGGAGAAGGCTTTGCCCGGCGATACTTACCTGTAACAGGTGCTTGAATGCTTGAGTATTTACAATCCAGATTGAGCAAACACCTATCGTAGTTCTAGCACACAAAAACAGTGCTCCAACCATGGGGCACGGACAGGCCAAACTTCAGTGAACCCAACCCTACAATGTTTCGAACAAACGCTTGTGCTTTATGTTTCAAATTACGCTACCAGAAAACTCCAAGACAGGCAAACAACTCTCAAGTTCAAGAGGTTAGAGGGCCATGGCTACTCCAGTAATGGAATTAACGTGCTTGACCAGATGGTAGCACACGCTCTCGTAATCTAACCTAGCTCAGTGGGATTTATTCCCCCCCCCACCCTTGCCGTGGCGATCGATTCTGTCCTCTTATTGAGCCAGAAGAAATGATTCCAGATTCTTCAAATTAGGCCATGGCCACTTGGACCTAGATTACTGGGCACGCTATTCCTTTCTTGTTCCTTTTCCTTCGTTTCGACTTCTGTTTAGAAGTTAAAAATAATTCAGTAAAAAAAATTTGACTTCTGAGCCAACCATCTAAGAGTGATCTGACAGAATAAATTTATAATTACACAATTTAACACGAGTGGAACTGTTCTTGCTCTAAAGGGACAGAATGCTCCGGGAGTGGAGCCTCCTCTTCAGAAGTTAAACACTTCTGTGGAAGAAGTCACTTGGAAAGCACACTTCCATTGGATAAGAACAGCAGCACATATATAGTATCCAACTTAATGACAAATTTCAATTCCAAATCGGAGAAGGGGAATTCAGTTTTCTGTAAACATAAAAATTCTGTAATCCTACCAAATGAACAGAATTTTTGTCTAACCTCCACAAATGAGTAACGACCATGACACTAGGAGACACAGAAGTCAACAAACGAGACTCCCCCCCATTCTTTCGCTTAAAATCTCCCTCTAGGATTGTGGTGTTTTTTTAGTAAAGCCAGATGGCCCAGCTTCCTGGTTGGATTCATGAGTCTCGGATAACAAGAATTCTTGGGAGACCTTGCAAATTTGCTCTGACTAATTACAGGAGACGATTCATTAGTAGGCCGTCTGGCATAGGTACCAGTGGTAGGGTCTATCAACTTGAACTGACCACAGCAGGCGGTGAAGATGCCCAAGAAAGTTTGTTTGGGTCAATCTGAAACAGGGCTGGTTAGTGACTATGCCGTGATCAGTAACACAGCTAGCTGTACCATACATTTGACTATTTCAGTATCTAATCACTTTAAATCAAACACTTCAATATTTATTTCTAATCAGTACACACGTAGTTAGAATGGACATGTATAAATTTCCATACAGCAACTAAGATCTTGATACCAGACTTGCTTACTGAAAGCAGTGATATTTCCAAAGAACTGATTTGCCTTTCAAAACTACACAGGAGGCTTTGCAAGCTGGATCACAGAAGGCCAACCAATGTTCTTGCTCCCTTTGGGGTCTGATGCCCTTTCAAAGTTCATAAAATCCAGTCGACTGATTTCTTATTGAATACGGCCGAGTCAGAACAAACTTATTGATTATTTGACCCTGAAATTGGAACAAATAGTCAAATGTGTACAGTGAATTTCTAGTCAGCCGGGCCTTTGGAGGGGCAATTGGCTGTCGGCTCGCAATGATTTTCAAAGGACAAGTTTACTATCATTACTGTACCGTATACATGTAAAACATCTTCATTTCCTCGGGCCTGACTTTGTTGCATATTTATTTTCTCCCAAGCATTCAAAACTAATGGTAATCAAGCTGCAAAAAGTGGGATATCCGGGTATGCTTCATTATCTCTTCAGTTGTTCTAGGGCTGTGCCAAATATCTGCATAACCAAATACTCGATCAATTGTCAAATATTTGAATATTATTTTTCAAATTTGAATACTTGAATATTATGTTTGAAATTTGAATATGTGAATGAAAAATTCATGAAAAGGAAGGGAAAATTCCCTTTTGTTTTTAATAACAAAAATTGCACTTTGGAGGCTTGTTTCAACCAGACTCAAGTGAAAAGCGTCAGAAATCTTACAACAATGTAAAAAGTAAATTATTCATTAAACAATTTAAAAGAATAGAAATGTTCAACGGGGCAAGAAGTCTTGTCTATCTGTTCAATCTTCCTAAATCGTGGCTGGAGATACTCCTAGATGTGAGAAGCTATTGTACTGATCATAATGTACATGTACATGTACACTTGTGTGTGTTACTGCAACTGATTTTGTACATGGTTTGTTCATCAACAATCTGCTGGTTGGTACAACTGAATATTTCGATATTCAATCAAATTGAAGGTCGGATATTTGAACAGGGAATTATTCACATTGACTCAGCCCTAAGTTGTTCCTGTATAATTATTTGTTTTTGCATTATTTATTTTTCAAGTTTCCTTGAAAAGTGTCACCTATTAAAGGGGAGGGCCGATGTGTGTGGGGGGGTACAATACATTAAAACGTGGAGCTACCTCCATAATTAAAACAAGCAATGGCAGATTGGCACAAGAGTAGGGCAGAATACTCACAATCTAGTTTCTCATCCCTGTATTTCCTGTTAAATGTTAGTTTAACATTTTCATAAACGAGATCAGAAACTCCGTCCACCACTTTGAACCAATCAGAAATGCTGCGACCTGTCTCCAATTTTTGAGTTAGGATTTCAGTGAAGGTCAGCCATGATATAAATGTTGATAGACCCTATGATATGAATCTGGGACTGAAAACTGTTCTTTTGATTTCTTAGAAAATAGTATGAAAAGTGACACTGACTAACCCATGAACAGACTTTATACACAACCAACATCGGCAACAATCTGGAGTCAGGATGCTCTGAATTTGATGCTGAAGTCATTCCTTCCTCTCCGCTAGCGCGCTCAATACAAAGGCCTTTTAATTTCATTTATTGCTAGGCTTGTTGATTTCAGGATCAATCATCAAGCAAGTGGATGACTGGTGAACTCCACCAGAACAGTTTATAGGCTTCAGTTTATAGGCCTAGGCCCACGCCTACTTTTTAATGGAGGTAGAAAAAAACACGTCTGTTTCGATATCAACCATTCTGCCAACTTACACTTTAATTTTCGATCATCAGGATTCAATCTGCAGCACACAAGAAATATATACTTACGAGATCAACAGACTTGAGTTGAACGAAGGTTTACGAGTACGAACACTCCCCAGATGTTCGATTTCCTGAAAGACCTACATGTATGCCTGGCGCGTTAATCTGAAAAATTGTAGGTCTACGCTTGCAGCTAGCTAGCTAGACACCGCGCCGTTTACCTACAAAAGCCCGCGACCAAAGGCCGGTTAAACATGCCGTAAATAGTTGTCGTTAGAGGGCTCACTTCTCTAGACGAGAACACGAACGTGCGGAGTTAGGAGGTCACGGTGGTGCTGCAAGTTGATACTCGTAAGTCGTATAAAAATTGGACACTTCTTGCGAACCCACCGAGGTGCCGATCCAGGACCCCCCCCCGCTCTGAGGCAAAAATATATATATAAAAAATAACCAAAGTAAATTTTAAAACAGGATAGCATCTCGCAGTACACCAATACTGTTGTAAACAATGTGTCATTCGTTTCCGCTTGTACGCAAAAATGAGTCATAAAAAATTCTCTGGCCTGACCCATCCCCCCGAAAGAATTCCTGGATCCGCCCCAGCCATCACTTACTTTTAGACCTGTCCACTAATTAAACCACCAGCTACTTTTGACAGCGTACGGTGTTACGACTTAAACTACCTGCGGCTGTTTCAGACCCCGAGCTGTCGGAGTTTTCACCCACATGCACCAGGGCTCCTCGACCACCGTCACGGCCCATTTTTAGACTACTATACGATAGTGGCGCCATGGACAACTTTCATTCTTTATACTGTGCATTTGAAGCTACCCCGCCAATTACGTTAGTGGCTATTTATTTTCAGGTCTAGAGGTACAGGAAAAACGATCATGTTGAAATATGAAAACTCAAACATGTTGGTCGGAAAAGATAGGGCAGTTCTGAGTGTAATTATTGATTGAAGAGTTGTCGAGATTATCGTGTGTACAACTGTTTTCCTTGTTTATTTTAAATGAAATTGATATCAAAATTATTGACAATAAAATTATTGCTTTGCTGGTTTGTTTGTTTGTTTGCTTTTAAAATAAGCTGACTGTGGGCACGTCAAACAGGACGAGGGGGATAAATTATTTCTCGTCCTCTTTGGGGGGGAAGAGGGTATGGGGGTGTTTGTTTGTAATGATTTTTGTTTATGTGTTAATCAATTTAAATTTTTGCGAAATTGCAACCTTTTTCCGAAACCCGAACCCTCACTCCCCGCACGTTTCATTTCAATCAGACGAGCGACATTTTTCGTTGGAAACTTGTGAAGAGGTCGTGATTTTAGCTATGCATCATTTGACCCGCTCAGCTGTTAAAAATTTCTTTTTTCTTTGTATTGGAGAAGCTTGAAGGACGCGGGTTTTGGTGATAGCGCCCTCCATTGCCAGGAACCGGCCGTGAATGAGCCTGCAGGAAAATGGCAGAGACAACTTTATCGAATCGTGCGTACTGTAAATTGATTATGCATGCTGCGAAATACCCACATGCAGCGTTAAATGGGGTGTTACTTGCAGAGAAGAGGAAACTCAAAGAAAACAAAATCCTCAGATTTGTAGATTGTGTGCCCATGTGCCATTTAACGCTTGGATTAGCTCCAGTTTTGGAGGTGGCTTTTTTTCAGGTGAGTATACGAAGTTACCGTCTATTTTCGACACAGAAGGCATACCCGTTTTCGATGAAATCGGCAGCCATTTACTAAGGTCTGTTTTCAGAGTGAAGTCCAAACAGAGTTCCCCTGTTTCTGGCTATAGAGTACCGAAATCCAATCTCACGGGCTTGCTCTCATAGTTGCCATCTTTAAAATAAGGTAGGTTGAACATTACGTCACTTGACCCCTCATCGTTTCGACAGCTGTTCCATGTCGAGACATACACTGACATTTCTAATACACGGACTGAGCGATAAGATACTACATGTACCAATGGGCTCTTCCAAAACTTGGGCAGCAGTTTAGATATGGCAACTGTGAGAGCTGGTGAGAGGCATAATGCAGTTGTGCTCTGTGCCCGGCATTGTCCAGTGACACTTTTCTGTCATGTCTGCAATTTGTTTTCCCAGATTGATTCCTACTGCCAAGCGAACGGTTTAATTATTGCTGGCTATTATCATGCAAATGAGCATCTGAAGGACTCCAAGTAAGTATTGTTTACTGTTGATGGGATGTTCAAGTTTAGAGTCTGTGTTTTCCACTTTTTGTCTCCTCAAAATAATTAAAATGATTGTTTTTGAGTGCCCTAAGCTTGACCTAGATTTTTTCAAAAAGTCTTCTTGTACAAGCGTCTTACTACAATTTTGCATTAGTTCAAACCTAGGGAATTAATTAAAAATTTGTGTTTTGTGTCAGTTTTAGTCAAGTGCATTACCACTATTTCAATTGATTTTTCTAGTCCAAGTCCAATTGCATTGAAGATTGCCGATAAAATATATGACAACTGCAATGAAGCCTGTTTATTCATGGTAAGTACTCTGCATCTTCTTTAAAAATGGATAATTCATCCTTTCAAAAGTGTTACAAATGAAAAGGAAGTTGTTGAAATGAACTCTGATTTCTGTTTAGATCGATAACACCAAGATGCTCATAGACTGTGATCAGTGCATACTTAAACAATACACAGTGCAAGATAGCAAATGGAAGCCTAAATCAACCAATAGGTGAGTGTCCCCCTTGAGCTAAAGTACCCCCTCATCGGTTGAAAAGAGCCATGTTGGTGGAGAGCGTTCATTTGATATATAACGGTTTTGCCCTTACCCAACGTATATTAATAAGCACTGTATGCTCAGTGCTTGTCCGAGAGCTTGCAAAAAAACCTCACAAGCTTACTCGGGTGGGACTCGAACCCACGACCTCCTGCTTACTAGTGCAGATGTTGGATACGTTGGGTAAGGGCAAAACCGTTATATATAATTAACATCTCCCCAACGCAAAAATACATCTTGAAAAAGCGTTCATTTTGTTGGCAGCGACACGACCATACCATGTTCATTTCATTGTTTGTGAACCATCACTGTTGTCACTATTGCTAGGAAATTTCTGCCACTGTTGGTCCCACTCAAGCCGCGTAAAATACCATTGATGTTTTTCAGTGTTGAAAAATCAGACAATTATTAATTATCGTGAAAGATGAACAAAGAATGTACTTCATCTTTGTTCATCTTTATAATCATTTGTAAGCACCTAGTCAGTTTCCTTACATAATTTGCTTCATGTATTTTAAATTATGTGAAATGAAAAAATAGATTCCTAAACTTCAAACTTGGCTGTTACAGTGATTTGTGCATTACGTCTGTCATTGAAAAGTAAGTCAGCAAAAACAAACTGAAAAGTGACAGCAATCATAAAATTCCAGTAACTTTTTACACGCCAACAGCAGCGAAGTCTGCATCCTCGGTTTAACCACCCCACCAATAGTAGATTTGTTAGAGACTGTTTTTTCTTTTGAACGATGGAAGTGGTTTAGACTGGTTCCCTCCACACATTCCAATGAATCCATCTGGAACCAGTGCACAGCTTCACTCATTTGCGCAGCTTTGAACAGCCAGATTTTTACAGGTAGACCAATGATTGCAAGTGCTAATATCTCATTCCATAAGTTGGAATCCTTGTTTTCCAGTCCACTGCTCTCTGACGATTGCCTGTCCATCGCCGCCGATCTCCTCAGGGAAAAGACCTACCAGGACCTGGTCGACTTTGACAATCATCTGGACGATATCACTAGTGACTGGCTGAATCCAGAAATCAACGCCCACCTCAATTCCTGCACGTAGCATCCACGCTGTTCGGAATATTTTACCCCCAACCAGAGAGGTTTTACACATCATACACAGGGTGGTGGGGTTTCGTGGTTAGGATACCGGACTCCTTTTTCCTGGTGGAGACATAAAGAGCGTGGGTCCGGAACCTGACCAGAGGCATAATGATGCTGATGTCCCTAAGCAAGCCAATTACTGTAATTGCTTCTTTCCACCCAAGAGCAAATGAGTACTTTAATTGACTAATGAGGACTGATTGCCACTGGAAGACTGCTGCCAGGACAGTATTTAACCCCCCCCCCACCTGCATCAGCAGGGGATGTTACAACTTCCCCAGAATAATTATTGGCCAGTTAATCAGGGGTAACAATGCCGTACACCGTCAATCAGCCAAGACAGGCACCGTATAATTCCAGTGATGATTGTCCAACATTTGTTCACAGAATTAGTTTCTTTTACTTTGACCCTATTACACAACGGAAGTACTGATAATTTCTCAATCTTCCACATCCAATCATCCCAGAACATGTGGTGCACTTGGAAGTTAAATCAACTCCTTTGGTTTTGCTGTTCCTGAATTACCTCTGCTAAGGGTAGAACCAAATATTGGAATTTAAATCACGCCCGCATAAGCAGTTTCCCTCGTAGCAAACCTCTACTTTAGGATAGATGTATGTGTTAGGATAGCTTGGTGCAAAATTCTCCAGGGTTGAATGACAAAAGAATGCTTCTGTCATAGCTCATTTGAATAGCTTATGAATTGGCTTGAGACTGGAGGACGTGTGATGGACTCAAATACAACACTGAAAATACAACACTCATTAAATTCCCAAACTGTTAATAAAAGAGGCATCCTCAAAATTATAATTGAAATCCATGTTATTTACATTACCATTTTTTTTGGTGTTCATTTCTGGAAAAACAATTAAATTGAGCTCAATATAAAATTAGAGAGGGGAACATTTGGCCAAGTGGTTAGGGTCAGTGGCTTCCGATCATAGGGTTGGAGGTTCGAATCCAGCTGCGGGCAGTATGCTGTGGCCCTTGGCAAGCCACTTCACCCCTGCCTGCCTCCCTCCACCCAAGAGTATAAATGGGTACCAGCATTAGCTGGGGAAGCAACCTGCGAGGGACTGGCATCCCATCCAGGGGGGAATAGAAATATTCTCAGTCATTTCATGGCTAGGAAACCGGAGATAAACTCCACCCTGATGATCATCCAAATTGGCTCCGACCAGACTTGCAACATAAAATTCAGATTCAAGGTTTTGTATTTACGAGTTGGAACCAACCCCTTATGTCGAGTTCATAATGAGATGCAGACTGCTCTCTTGATCATTCACTAAAGTAGGCATGATTCTATGTGACAAGTAAGAAATATTGTCAACATCTCAACGATTTAGAGGCCTGAGGAAATAAATCCAGCATCTTAAATCCCGAAGCACACCGCTTGTAGTACATTCCAAATTAAATCATACTTATCCCCCCCTTCCCATCAAAAGTAGCCTTTCGCCCCGGAAAATGCTAAGTGCAATGTTTCATCCAAACTGTAGACGGAAAGACAATAATTACAGTTTCCCAGTCACTTAAGTTTGGAAATCGAGAGGTAACTGATTTATTTCAAAAAGTTTGCATTAACATGTTCATTCAAGACAAGAAATACATTTCACTCGGAGAACTCGAGTTAACTTGAGAGAAACATGTCTGTACTTAAAACTATGCACATATTCTTTAAAATAAAGTCTACCCTGAAACTTTGTGAAATGCGATCTTCCGGGAATCATCCCATCTCTTCATTAATAAAATATTACACGAAACATGATCACCTTGGCACGAGATACCCGGAGCTTTCCTGATGCAGCGATCCAATTTCACAAGGGTTGCCAAAATTTGACCACTTTTGCTGAACTGCAAAACATCTTGTTGGGAACTTTTGAGGTAACGTCTGTTCATTTTTTTTCCTAATTTCCCATATTTTGTTCAACAAAAGCCATGCTTCATACACAAAGAAGTAAAAAAACAAAAATAACACCAAATTTAATGACTACCTGTGTGCCCACGAATATTACATTCACAACCATGCCAATATTTGGAGGATCTTAATTCCGTACAAGTAGAAAAATTGAATTCCGTTAAGCGAAAATCGGAATGATTGGAAACTTCAGAGAAATGGCCTGAAAAACAGAGTTTGATTTTACAACCTGATCAGAGAGAAAGGCACTATCTTACTGGATTACGTTCATGCATGCTGCATAGTCTGAATTACACTCAATAATTATGTTAATGAAATTCATTCCTAATGCCCATGCACAGTAGATATGCAAATTACTGAGGACTACCAAACACTGCGTGTTACAACCTGCACAAATTTCCACCCAATGGTGTCTGGATTGTCATGCCCTATCTGTGTGTCTTACCACATCATTTTAACATGACTTGTTATGTACATGAATTATTTGCAGAAACTATGGCAGCATATTCTCAGTCTTAAAGTAGACTTGTCATTAAGTCCTTCGCCTGAGGAAGTGCTAAGTGAAGACTTGAGGAACTAAACCTTCTGGATTTAGGAATTCCAAGGCAGCAGGATAATTTTTACTACGTAAAACAGAAAATTTAGACAATATACACATTACATATTAAAATGCTCTCAAATTCCACAGGTTTTAAAAATTCAATATTTTCCTGTTATAAAGGTTAGCTATTTTAAAAATTCAATATTTTCCTATTATAAAGGTTAGCTATTTTTACAGGGCAAGTAAACACTAAAATAGGCATGCACTGGACTGAAAGTTACGCACCATCAGTCTTGTTTCCATACTTCTTCAAGGAGAATGAAAGTGGTAAAGGTTTCTGAACTGATCCCTGAGAGAAATATCCGTGATATACACTCATTAGCCAGTAACATCACCTTTGACATATCTCTACAGTATAGCACTGGGATGGCTTTGGATACTAGGCATTCTCCCACAATGCTTTGCAGTCTGCCATCTTTGTAGCATCAGTTTCCGCCAATACATGTACCACACCACAGTGAATGGTTACATGGCAACACAGACCGAGATCAAAGATGGCAGATCAAAGCAGTTTATGGCAAGTAACAAATACCATCCCAGCCTAGCAACTAGCAATACCTTTTTAAGACAATGACCCAAACTTGACCTACGAATTTCCTGACTGCAAGTTGGTTAAGTTCACATTATTAGGGACTGTTATTTGGAGCAATTTGTACAAAAACTTCATCATTAATAGGCTTGATGTCGGCAGAGGTATACAATACAGGAACAGAAATGTTTCACAAAATCTGTGCCTTACAACTGTCACATTTCAAAAATGAACCAAACCTGGATGTGAATGTGTCAAGTAGACTAGGTTGTTTTGATAATGAACATACATATTGCTATCTGGAAAAAAATCCACATTTGAATAAAATCCCTCAAAGACATGACAGAGTAAAACTGTAACAATGACATGGAGGTAGTTTCTCCGTCTGAGAACGGCACAGTTATTAAGCTGCATATAAAAAGGCAAGTATGACCGTACTGTAAACAGCCCACAGTCAGTGTATATCCTACATCATTACAATGCTATTTTCAACATTTGAAGAGGAAATCCAGAAAGTAACGAGTACGTAAATTAATGACAAATCATTTAATGTAATCCCTGTTCTGTAGATACACTAACCGAACCCTATGTCCTGACTAAAAAAACCTGGACATTTCAATTGGCATTATACACTGACAGCTCTGGAAACTATACAGAAAATAAAATGTCACTGCATAATTGTTCCACAACTTAAATATCTTACAAAGCAAGAGATACCAAATGACCCCATAGCTCAACAAATGAGCAAGTATTACCCAAAAAGCCTTCTTAAAGGTGTACTCCTGTGATGCTAAAATCTTAATAGCTCATTCGGAATACTGAACACTATGTCAATTGTCTCACCAATTCACTCCCCCCGGGCCCTAATAATCTTAACAATTAGTTCTGACAGTATGTCTAACTTACGTGACACTATTCAGTCACATAGTAATTTTTTCAGAACACAGGGTTTTCTTTCCACATTACAAGAGTGCACCTTTGAACAATATCCCACAGGTCAAAATGCTTTTTTTCAATCGTTAATTCTTAATTATTTACATGAAAAATCATTATTCAACAAGAAATAAAAAGAGCAAACCCAAAGAATAAACTGTGATATTTCAGAAAGCATAATATAAACCTGTCCCCTAAACCGAATGTTGACAATTTTTAGCTGCAACACTATTTTAAAACATTAAATATTAGCTATATTTTAACCACAACAGTAACTAACACTGTTGGTGGCCAACATTTAGCACTGGTCACAGTTCTCTCCCTGAAAATTAAAAAGCAGAAACACAATAAAGATAAACGCACAAGCAAAAACAAGAAAAATTTAATAGATTCAAATTATGCAACAGAGTGCACAGTTCGCCAAATTCATTGGTTTACAACACAACGCCGAATCCATAATTCATTTTCTCCACATTTTACTGAGATTGAATGCAGAAATGAGTGAACTAGTGCATTTTTTTCTAGTGCCTTGGAAAAAACCTACTTTGACAGAGTAGCCTGAAATGGACCTATTCACGTGGCACCCAAAAACCCCGAGTTTCTTTTTGCCATTTCTGTCCGAACTAAAGCAACCCAGAAGCTACAAAATTCAACCTTCTTAAATAGCTTCTAATTTTCTGCGTTTTTAATGAATGAACAGGAGAGTATTTCTTTTCCCTTTACATCATTTTCCAGTTCAAACATTTTCCATATCTGACCGCTTTCCTCGCAAACAGTGCAGAAAAAAATATTTCTCTGGCATATTGCTAAATACTTCATAGTTTCTGTGAAAATGCATCACATGGGTCACCTGAGCCGCTTTTGAGTTACAGGCCTTTGAAAAAATCTTGCCAGCAATAGAAATTCTCAACATTTTCACATCTCCACGACGTCCATTTTCATTGTACCAAACTGAGTGACACATCAAAAAAAAGAGCTCAGATTCCTCAAAAATAATGTAAATCTCAAAAGTAGCTCCGGAGACTTGTGAGTCAGTTTTACAGAGCAGGTCATATATTGTAATAGTCAAAGCATGTTTTTTTTAATTAGCTACAGCTTAAGGCTTACATGACAAGCCAAGCAAAACTAGGCAAAAAGCACAAACGGCGATAAATTCTCTTAAAATTATGGTTTCCGCTTGGTCACAACTTGTGCTCCAAAAGCCTGCTACTTTGTGCTATATGACTTGTGCTGTTGGTCACCGCATGCACTGATTTCATTACTGTGAATCTGGCATAGCTATTGGGCAAAACTGACTTGGAAGTGTGACCATAAATGCTGAAAAATTGAACATTTTCTGGTCCAGAAAGAAGGCCTCACTGTCATCCCTGAAGACTGCATTTTCATCTACTGCATATTATTCCCAGAAATTAGTAACCAATAAAAAAATTAAGACTGTCCCAAGAATTTCAATATTTGTATTTTTGTTTGAATTAACTGTTCATTGCATATGTTTATGTCATCCTAACCAGTACTGCTTCAAAATAGGAATCTTATTGAATGACATGAAGCAGCACATTTTCGATATAATCACAGGACCTTCAACAGGGAACAAATTAAAAAGTCCAGCCTGAGGTTTTTACGCCAAAGAGGCTGTGAAGCAAAACGAAGAATGACGTTTGCTCTTATGCGTACATGACAATCAGAACTATCCAGAAAATAGCCCTGAGATTAATTTATTTTTACAACTTGTTACTTGGACAGTTTCTTAGAAGGCAGCTGGGCCCATGACAGGCTTTGTCTAAACGACTTGGCTTGGGCTGAGAAATGACACACATTCCCATGGAAGTCCACCAGCTTGCCAGCCACAGCCTAGTAATTAGTCACGGCCACAATCTTCTGCTGCTGTGAGCTCCATTTGGGAATATGGCCCATTTCCACAACGGGATAAACTTTGTCCCAAGTGGAGTGCCCGGACAGATGGGGAAACAGACATTGTTACAAGGATAAAATCCATCTCTGAACAGGCTTTTGGCAATGTTCGACTGATGACCATCAACTCAACAACTGGTCTGATTCCTGCCTGGTATTCATGTATGTATATAGGTTCCCAGTTAAATCAATCAATGGTTACTGAATGAATGACATCCATGTTGACCTTCAGAAGTACATCATTTTTTTCTTCAGTTAAGATTGTGACGTTTTCCCCCACAATTTCAGTTGCAACTTCTCGTCAACAGAACAGCCGAGATGAGGAGAACCCCTCCCAGTATCTTTCTCCCCTCATATTTGTTCAACTTGGAAGTATTTACACAAAGATTACACACATTCACACAAGCATGTACATATCCAACGCATTGTCACGTTGCCTTGTTTGTGTTAGCATATAACCCAAAATGTGGCACGTAATTTTTCTGCTGAAAGTCCTGGTTTTCCATTAAAAATCCGTTTTGTCAAAGCATGACCCGTCATTTAAAGCACTTTGAAAATCTTAACTGGATTCCTTGTTTTCCCCATGACTACGCTCACTTGGTCTGTTCTGTGTTTTTAATGGATATTCCAACAAGTTTGATCTGTCACTTGCAAAACTTGGTTTTTTCATACCGCAAAACGACCTCCGCGATACAAGATGTAAGCCGTGCTCCAAAGTAACAGATTTAATTTTCCTGAGTTTCTGATCACGATGCCATCATAAAGACACCTTATCAATTTATGATCAAATGTGCAATCCTTTTTTTTTTCCCCACAAAGGGGAGATTCACGATACAGTGCGTCACCAACAGGTTGTCACGGAGAGGCCACTTTTCAGGTTTCAACCAAAGCATGGCCCCCTAGCAACAAATTGCATTTGAGCATGTGTCAGCAGACAACTTGGGGGATTTTTGATTTATTTGAACATTCCATTCATTACTGCTATTTAAGATACACTGAAGTACCTTCTTCCCCGACAAACATTAGAACGATTCAAGCTCCCCACATGCAGCAGATGAATGCGCTGTGAAAAGGCACAGTTAAAAAATGGCCTCCCTGTGGCAACCTTCTAATGGTGCACTGTACAGTGAATCGCCCGTATTTGAACATCTTTAAGGTAAGGAGGTAGATTTCTGTTTGCTGTTTACTTGTGCGTTAAGTGCGGACCAGCATCCCATGTGAGCTCTGCATATGTACGGAAACAGGCGTGCTCCATCCACAGCTGAACATGATCGTGCTGACAAGGTACAAGCGCCCCCAAGAGTTGAATTCAATCCATGCAAGTCCTCCCGTCCCACCCCTGTGCCTCAGTCTTCTTTTTCCTGGCCGACGATGATGAACATCTTCTGGAGGAAAATGGTCACTTGCTCTGCAAGAAAAAAGTATCGACAAAAACTTTTTAAGTTTAACATCTCCCCCCGACGCAAGTACATCTTGAAAAAACTTTTTAATCAAACTGATCGGGGCTGAGAGAAATGTAAAATGTCTCTGATATAAGGATCTCTTGAATTGTTCGGAATAAAAGATTTTGTTCAGTGCTCTTTAATCCTCCTACGCAAAGATGCATTCTTGACAAATTTGTCTTCTCCGTCAAAATAAGTCATATTACCCTGATGTGTCCATGTACTGTGGCAAATAAAGAGGAAGAAGTTTTTGACTGTACCTCTTAAAGCAAAAGGAGGGTTAATCTGTAGTGGCATGTATGAGAACGGAAAACAAAGACATCATCTGATCGGTGTTAAATCCCGGTGCCTGCATATTTTGAAATCTGTCTCTGTCTCAAACAAATGCAAACTTACGGCTAAACTGCACAAGGCGTTTGGGCTTGTTCTTCCACCAGACACCAATGAAGTACACGGGGAATCCGGTCAGGGTGATCAGAATGCCAATGAGGGTATCCATGGGAGCGGCAATGGTTCCCATGACGACCAGGAAGAGGCAGGCCAGGACGAAGGTTATGGGGAGGATGATGTTGAACTGCAGAGGAAAAGATGAAATCCATCCAAGGTACAATCCATCATTTGTCATTCATGCATTATGTTCCTTTGAAGCAACAAAATTACTCAAAATCTAAGGGTGCTTAAGGACAAACCCTGAGCTCGGTGAATACTGCATATTCTGAGAAAAAGGTATTCTAGGTTTTCAATTTCAGATCAAAAGGGTTAGGGAGTCTTGATTTTAAGACTTAGTCTCAAAGTTCTCAGGCCTGAAACACTTATAAAATGGAAGACAATTCCAGATCACTTTCTGCTCAAAGAAAACAGATCTTTGTATCAAGGTAAGCACTCCTTTGATACAGTTGGAATTGCTGATTTGAAAAATTATCAGAATTCCAAAACAAAAGTTGTCTGGTTGTGTGAGCAACAAACCTTGATTGGTCGTGGAAGGTCTGGCTTGGCCCATCGTAGGTAGATCTGGCCGGCCACTGCTACACCAATGGCCAGCCACGTCATGAAGCTGAAGTAATTGAGGAGTGTCTCGATCGTCTCCACGAAGACGTAGAGGATGGACAATGCGCACTGTGGGGAAGGACGAGACCAGATCACTCAAGGATTCTTATCATCAGCCAGAAAAATAAAGACTTTCGTCGCCAGCGATACTAAAAAAGTGCAAATTTTGGAAATTCTTGTGCTTCTTGACGGTTCAAAGGGAAAACATCCAACCTGCTTGTTCCAGCAAAATTCCTCTCAACCTTGAAAGTACACATTACATGCCACTGCTTATTTCAGTGAACGTACATACATCTGCGGAGATCTCTACTGAGGTGTCACGGGTTGGCAAACTTTTCCCTTTCCTCAATCCCATCCTAGCCGTGCTTATACATGTAGATGTGTTTTGTCAATCGATTTTTACTGGATGTTTAATGTACAGCCCATTTGAACATATTTTTTATGAAATTGGCACTTTATAAATGAATAAATGATTGCTATTACTAGGGTTAACCACTTGCCGCCGGGGATTCTGGTTTCGGACACGTATCTTTATACGCGTGGCCAGGGTCTCTGAAATTGGACAAAGGGAACTGGGCTTTGTAACAAAAGACCGTACTCTTAACAAAAGACCAGGCTGTTGGGATTTATCAACACTTTTTCATTCTCAATAGTGGAGATAATCCAGCCTTCTTTTGAAACAGTATACCACTGAAAAGCACTCCACCATCGCAGTGATGAGCCACACAGCACCGCTGCACGCTAATCTGGCCCCTATTGAAAAGATGTCAGCAGCACACTGTGCCAGTTTCGTGAACAAAAGAAAATTACGTAAGACTGCAGGCGGCAGGCCTGGCTGATATACTTCAGCGTCGATAGATGTTGTCTGTCAGATTAGAGTAGAAACCAGACAGTCCTTTGTGTGGGTGTAAGTGTCCAGTAAATGAAGACATGAATTTTTAAAGAATTTTGAAAACAGAAAAAAAATGACAATTATCCCGTCGGAGCATCATCAACATTCATAAATGCCACCGGCGCAAAGTGGTTAATGCTTACAACATATCCATGAAGTGTGCGGATATCTTCACTGTGGTTTCACTTTGAGGTTTTCAGAAATGACTACTTGCAACAATAATTTTACCGTGAAAAGAAGGGAGGGAAGAGGTGTCTTGCGCTTCACTTGAATCATGGACATGACGCCGGGCAACTGACCTTCACGGGCACCAACAAAGAACAACCTGTGAAATGACATTCAAAAAAAACATTTTCAAACCAGATATAGGCCCGAGCTGGACCAGGACAGGACCCGATTGTCCTAGCAACTGGGGGATCCTTTGGTGGAACTTCACCACACTGGTATTGGATACGTGCATTGCCTCCGCATCGCTAGCAACAAAACAGACACTCCTGACCAGTATGGCTCTTTTCAACCGATGCAAGGGTGATTCTGCTCAAGGCAGATAGGAGTTCACAAAATTGAGCAGTGCATTACTTTACCAACAACCATCCAAGAATCAGCCATTCAGAACAGGAAATCCTTACATTTTGGACTCAAATCAGCTGAGATCATTTTTCGTCCACAGTGAACTCAAAATAATTATCTTCACAAAACTGACAGGTCAAGGTCACTCAGAGCAGAATGATAGTGCGCAATGTTACCGACATTCACTCGTGGTAAATCTTTGATATGTTCGAGAAGTCTCATTAGGGCCAGTGTACCCTCATTTACTGGGCAAGTCTCAACTCCAGTAGGTGATGCATTCTTTGATAAGCAAGTTACAGTTATAAGCAAACTTTGATGTAGACCTACAAAATTCCAACGAGGAACTCTTTCAAAAAAATTCACAGTTATAGGCTTTCTTATTGGTGTGGCTTCCTCTGTAATTCTTACCGGGACAGTGACAAGCATCCTCCGTTCACACTGCCGAAGGTTGACATGGCAACCGACACTGGCATTATCCAAGCCATGGGGCCAAACAGTTTCTCACCAAAGGTCTGAAAATCAAAAGAGAATTTTTTTAAAATTTTATTACCACTTATTCTATATTTAACCTTTTCCTTCCCAGAACAGAGAGACTCTTCGGAAAATTTGCAAAACTTATATGCGTGCAAGGACTAGAGATATCGTGTTGACACAGTCAAAGATTTCAAGGGACAAAGAGTTCATCTGTTCATTTACAAATTTTTCCAAAATAAATCAAAATTCATTACTATCTTTTCAGGTACACTCTGTATCAGGTTTGCAAAACATTCACTTAACTCAATAATATGAAATATGTAACCTATATTTCCAATCACAACTGAAAATGTTAGGCCATACAGACAGTTAGTGATAAATATACTTTCCACTTTTTTTTCTTTTTTTCCTACCGCTACCATGCATTTGGTTGTAAAACCTTCAAATCATTCTGGCAAGGAATTTTGCAGGGCACCCCATCCAAGGAAATGGAACAGTCCACATGGGGGTATGCATGACATGAACAAACAGCTGGTGCATGAGTTAACTCCTACTGCTCAAGGGTACCTGTTGACCTCATCTCCAAACAGGAACAAAGGTCACAGGTTAATACCAACCTCAGTCCCCCCACACACACACACTACAGAGAGCGCAGGGTCCGTGCACTGTCCAAGGGGAAAAGGCAAATAATTTTGATCAGCCTTGTTTAGGGAGATCCAACCTTGTGCTCCTTACAAAGTGCAATGCCTCAATTTAAGGGAGGAAAGGTGAATCTCCAGAATATTGGTCACTTTAAATTAAGTTTTCATCTAGGACCTACAAGGGAATTCTCCTGGTTTTTTCCCCCACAAAAAAGCTTGGTTTTGTAGGATTTTCGCTCTTCCCAAGTAGGCATGAGTGTCATTGTTGCAGGATAATACTTAAACTTAAACTGTTTGGTCATACCCTGGATAAACAAAATAAACAAATAAAATAAATAAATCAATTGTCTCCTCAAGCATCTTAAAATCTGTCAATCGGGCTTGACAAGGAAAACTTTGCCAACACAAGGAAAAACCTGTACTTAATTCCCCCAAACCTCAATAAGTTGCAGCGGCACAAAAACTCTGTTTAAAAGTACGTATTGCCGATATAGGCACGCCATACCTTGACATTCCTTGCCACAGGTCACCGCTGAAAATGATATGACCACCAACGGCAGCCGAACTTATATACATGTATATAGTGTACAAGTACGTTTTGGAATTGTCTTCCGTCTTGCACACTGTCTACACCTCACCTATAGTTACCAAGCACATGTGCGAACCTTGTCGATAAATTTCCTTTTCATGTCTTGTTCTTCTGCATGGATTTTTTGCCAGCTTGTTTTTCATTAACACATCAGAGTCGCCATTTGTTTTATGTTTGTTTCTGTCCACTTTGTGAATGATAATTTGTTGAGTAAATATATATGAATCGCCATACGGCCAGACGCCTGGGCTGGACAGTCAGGCTGAGACGATACTGGGGGGTAAGTGAACTTTCTTTATCCGTGCATCTGTGACCCTACCCCACAAGGTCACTGGCATGCAAAGCTAAAATTAGTCTATAAATCTAGCAAAAATCACAAGTACTGATGTCACATTTCAATCTGATCAGATTCTTGGCCTGTAATCATTGCAGAATTCAAATTGTTCGACAGAAAAAAAAATTGACAATTGTCAACTGACGTAGGTAAAAAAAATCTTCAAAGACATTTTTGGGAAAGTCTAAGGTTAAAAATAGTAGCTCCCAATGTTGGCAATATATCCCTATGTCAAGGGTTAACCTGCATGTCAAGGGTAAAGTCGTGTCAAGGGTCATGTGAAAGTGATCAGCCAGCTTACCACAGCGACTGCATTGGATTGTTCCAGCTCATCTGGGGTTAGGACAGCAAAGTAGGCAATGTTGGCCAGCACATAGATGACTGTAACCGTTGGCAGAGAGATGCCGATGGCCCACGGAAGATTCCTGGAGAAATTAGGCACAAAAAACAAAGAATCTCTGTTAGTACAAGAATTCGACAATAAGAAGTCTACTTTCTTTAGAAATGAGCAAAGCGTTTAAGAGTGAATAAGCGCTGAACAACTGTATAACAGAGAGGATTTTGTTGCTGAAAGAAGTGTCATGCTCCTCCATCCTCGAGAAAAGGTTGAGGCAGACATGAACAAATATTTTACAATTATATTTAAGATGAATTCTCCAATTGAAAACACTCCAGAAAATTTCTGAAAACTCTGTGAATGCTTTTTCTAAAGGGTCTTCTCGGGGGGGGGTTCTTTTGGAATTATTCTTTGACACAAATTTTTATTTGCCGTATTACCTCACCAGCTGAATTTGATTGACAACACAACCGGACAATTTTCGATGATTACACCCCCTCCCCCCATGGCCCCTGGAGACTTCTTTTGAAATGAAGGATATAGGACTGCTAGAGATAACCTTCTGAGTCTTTTCGATCACATTCAATTTTCGATTCACAACACATGGCTGGAACACGAGCCCTCACAGCAAACTCACAACAGGTGCCTCAGGGGAGTATGCATCCACGTTTGACTGGCTGAAGGCAATAACTCTGAACACTAAAATGACCCATTTCTTCAAGGTGAAAGATTTGAGAGCAACTCACTTTTTTTACGTCCTTAATTTCCTGAACGTGGAGACAGGAATTCACTCATTTAGTGACAGGAGAATGAGAACGTGTGACCCAGCTTAACAAAATGAGGTTTGTATATTGCCTGAGTCACTGTCGGAATTGAAGTCCTTCACATGAACCCTACACAATGTAAATCAATAGGAAATGGAACCCTTGGCATTTTCCGCCAATACACTGTCCAGCAGCATCAGGACACCAAACTAGCCAATACATCAAAACCAATAGCTCACTTTGTTCTCTGCAATGCAAACAAGAACAAATGTACAAAGAAGACTGGCTTTCATTCTGTCTCATTTGGTGAGATCTGATAGCATTTTATCAAATGTAAGCCGGCTGCATGTGAAAGAACTTTTAGACAAAAAAAAGATCTGAAGGAACACCAGAAACTGCTGAGGTCAACAGAAACAGGAAAACCAGACATCAAAGAAAAGGGGAACAGAAAAGGACAAACGTCAACCTGTCTTGGATCCCAGTCAAACAACTGGGCTTTTGGTGACAGCAGCTTTATCAACAACTCCAGAGAGGTGGTTGAAAGGGATCACGGGTCTGTGTCGGGATAGATGGACGGAGTCATGAAAGTCACGACAATTTTACCCTAAGGCCTTGAAATTTTCTAAAAAAGCTGGTGCCACGAAAAGGATCCATAAAATAGGGATAGTGTTTGTGTTTATTTCCCCAATGCTCAGATTTCTGACAGGAATTGGAAAAATTTTAATGCGCTTTTATAGGACAGAAGTGCTTTGACAGACGTGTGTATGACTCAAATTTTGAAGCAATTCATGAAGCTACTTGGGCAGTGTCAGCACGGCCAATTCGACAGTGAGTGTATACATGTAGCAGGGAGCATTTCACTTTTTTCTTTTACTGTCAAAATAAATTTGGTTTCATTTTGTCAGATTTAAGACGGGATAATGAATTTTGGTACTTGTTGAAGTCCCAAGTCAATAGTTACAGAGACAGGAAAGAATGCTGGCAACATTGTCCGATTTTTTACCTCAGGGCTCCTGTGTCAAATAATATGTCTTACTGCCTGTCAAATCTAATTAGAAATATTACAAGGTCAAAAGGTCACCTGTAGGGCTCACTGATACTCAACCTTTGTAAAAAAAAACCACACACACCCCTGACAACCAGGAAATGGTTCCCGTGCCAGCAAAGGATATTATCAACTCACTTCAGGTGGATTGTGTTACATGCATTTGAAGTCCAAATTCCTACAATGAGATTTTGATGACAACATTTGGTCAGAAGTTAGCCTTGAATCATGCAGCTCCTACTCAGGAAGCCTGTTACAGCTTTGCTGGGTCTGGGAGTGTAACATCAGGCAGTCTGCAATGCAGCTACACTTCACAGCAAGGCGTTATTAATAATTCTGACAATCTGTACTCAACTGATGGGCTGGTTAAGCGTTGATAAATGATTGATTATTTGTGGTGGGGAGCGGCATATCCGACCACACAAACCTACCTGTGTGGATTCTTAATCTCCTCCGTCAGATAGTTCAGATAATTCCTGGAACAAATTCATAACAGGCTCATTATCGATGCTGAAAATTGTAATAGGAATAGTTTGGGTTCGTCACAAGTGCGTGCTACTAGTACGGGAAAATTTGAGGGTATGTGAGACTAGCATATTTCTCTCAAAGCAAACAACTGAGGCCAGTAAATAAGGTTGAATTCAACCAGAACAAAAGGACGATAAATGATAAAAAACTGCGAACAATTTCCAATTCTGACAAGAGCATTCACATCCAGAGTGGAAAAATTCTTGCTCAAGTTGCAGTCCGATTACCTACTGATAATAGGAAAACCTAAATGTACACATACCGGGAAGTCCACCATAAAAAAAGGCGGCCATTAAAAATGAATTCAATTACATTTTGCATTACAAATATCATTATAGTTTTTATTTGTCACAGAAGCTAAGCAATCATTTAGCATTTCAGAAAGTTACTGTGACAATTTCAGTTACAGATCCACTTCACGCAAAAAGGTAATTTGTGCATTTACAAATATTTTTATCAGTACACTTTTTAAAAAATACATGCATCTCTGGCTCCTTACTTGATTATCATGTACTATTTCGGTTAGTGCAAACTGGTGATTAGGCTAAAAATTTCATAAATAATACGGCAGAAATTATCAAAACGTGACAAATAATCAGTTGATAGCGTCAATTGAAATACTTTGCTATCTTAATTGATAGTTGTACAATTTTTTAAACATGTAAGCAGTGGCAATGGTTATGTGACCTCTTCCCCTTTTAACTTTCCATGAAAGTACGTGGACTAGATGCCGAGTTTATCATTCCTACTTACCATGCTGCGTATGCAAACAGACCCCCATAAAAGGCGAGAGCAATATCAGTCCCTCCCTTGCTGTTCTTAAACGGTTCCTGAAAGTTCTCAGTGTGTCCTGAAAAAAATATATATATACAATAAAAGTGAATCAGAAAGAACGATTTCAAGTTAATCGTTGCTCCAAAAGCATTTGGCAAGCTTTAATTTAACCTCCAAAATCCTCACCAGTGAAGGAAACCGATGGCACAGTCTCTCTACTGAAACTTTCACGGAGCAGCAAGTGCCGTGTTTTACTGATTGACTCGCTGTGAGCAAAATCCCTTCAAAAGAAAGGAGGTAGGTTCAAGAGATTTTAATCATAAGTTGACCCTAGCTATCCTCAATCCAAATTCCTCTGGGCGGTTATGGAGGATTGAGGCTGTATGAGAAAAATTGATTGCGAAGGATGCATTGTCTCAAGGTCGAGGGTTAGACCTTGTGTTGTTAATTTTCAACCATGCAAACATTCATCCCCAGGTCTATGAATTCATCGATACTGCTCCATATGGATACCATTTACGCTGCTTCAACATGATGAAAGGAATTGCTGGAGGATTTGGAAGGATTGAGGTGGTGGTCAAGAGTCCACTGTCCACAGAACATATTCAGGAAATATCAGAGACTTTTAGAGGACTGAGGCTATAGCCAATTTTCCATGGAGGCCGTTTTGAAGGATTGAGGGTGTATCCCAGTCACAAGGGCCCCGGCCCTAGGGTTAATATGGAATCTTTCAATATTCCACTTTTTTCCACATTCCAAACCAATCTAGCAGTACATAATTTGAACTTTTAAAGCCATCTTTCTTGTCCACAACTGGTTGATTGGCATAAGAAAATAACACTGGTACAAACACGAAGAAATTTGACTTGATGTACAATGTAAACCCACGAACTTGCGTGATTTCACACAAGTCTCTGTTTCATTCAATAAAATGTGTAACTCTACAGTGAGAGAAAAAGTATTCCTGTTTGCATTGGATGCAAGCAAGATGCAACACACTGCAAACAGGCTGTGTATTTGTCCAAGGTAAACACTTTCAGATGGGGAGCCTACATGTACAGACGTTTGTCTAAACCACAGGCATACAAACAACGTCCACCCAGAGGGCGGATCCGTGGACGCGCCGGACTGTCAACAGCGCGTGCAACCAGTGTGTCTATCTGTGGGCTGATGGATAATGAGCAGATTACTACGCACAAAGAGTAATGACGTCAAATATGTATATCAGAAAGACTGCGCCTCCATGGGTTACCTTGAAATGTACACCACACAAGTTACATCGATACTTTCAAGATAAAATGATACAAATATTTGTCACACAACATCTGTGGACATTCAAAAGCGCTTATCTAGAACTTGTGGGGGTCGGTGAAACACATTTGAGAGTAGCTACATTTTGAATTCCCACTGAAAGAGTAGGCAGCCAGCACATGTATTTATCTCACGTATTTTAGTGAGACAACACAGGAATAATGAATTGTAAACCAAAACATGTTGAAGTCTATCAACATTATTAAATAATAGCCATGCTGTTGGCCCAATACATATTTTTTGCAGGTACCCAATGCACTTTTTTAGGCAGTGCTAAATATCCTCCCAAAAGCTCAGGATTATAACCAGCTGCGTTACTGCGTATTTTGGTGAATTCTGAACAGGGCAAGCCAGGTTAATGTACTTTACACTGGGCTTAATCTTGGGGATTTAGCAAGCAATCAACATGCCAAAATTGGGAGTCTGCATTTCATGTGAATTGCAAATAAATTGGTTGGCCACAAGTGCTGCAGGATTTACGGTTGACTGAAATTACATGTTAATTCAGCTCCATCTGATCCATTCAACACTTGTCCCCAAGTCTCATCTTATGGTCACTGTTCTCTGAAACTCTTTAAACAGTTGGAATTCTGATCCATGAGATAACCTCATGAATTAGTCATGAATATTGCTGAGTATAAAACCCATTTGAAAAAAACTATTTAAGTTCAAGACACAAATATTTAATGAAACTTCTGTTTCCTTCAGCACAAAAAAATCCTCGCTTGAGACCCCATAAAGAGCATATTTTCGTTTCAGTTTCACTTCAGGAATCAAACCATTCATGACAAACCTGTGTGACAACATTGAAAAAAGGACACATCAAAACACCTGTCCATTTCAGCTGACGCAGGTCATTCATAAACATGAGATGCTCGAATTCAAGTCAAGCATTTGGATTCATCTGCCCGATGCTGAAGTGATGGAACAAGGAAGGATGTAGCGAAGGAGACGGATGATGCAATCAACTTGAGCTTTTGATATTCACGCTCCACTGGAGCGACATAGTCATAGTTACCGCATCGTCGTAATATCGTGGGCGTTGTAACACGTCTAAATTCAGCATGCGGGCCATTATTGAAATTGAGATTGACATCGAGGACACAATTAGTCCGTCAGGTTTTTTTAATAAAAAGCTCAAGGGATTTTGTTTTTCAAAAAAACTCAGGCATCTCACTTTACAGTTTTGCTAGAGCCTGGCAATATTCAACATGGTCTTGATGTCCACATTGTTAACCCTCTAGAAAGTGCACTTCACTGGTCCACAAAAATTACTATGAAATGTGTGCGTTGCGGTCGCATGGTTGCCAACAAAAACGGACACTCCCGACTGACATGGCTCTTTTTCAACCCATGAGAAGGGAGGGGTGTGCTTCTGCTCAAGGGGGATATGGAACACAAATATGCACACTTCTGTGGGTACACAGTTGGCTGGCAGCACAAAAGGACACAGACTTGGTACTGTACGCATCACTACGGTTAGTTGGTCCACTGCACAATTATGCACATGAAACAGTGAGGCACAATTTTGTTGGACAGCGCAAAAAAATGCAATCTGATATTCCTGTGCAGGAGCCTTTGTGGCAGCGCACAATATTATGACACAGTTGTGCATCTTTTTACCACCTGACCCAAAGTGTGACTTTAGCATGGGAGGGTTACGTTCAAAAAAAGACCCATTGCTTGTTCCAGCATTCTTTGGCACTAGTCTTCATACTCGGGTAATTTCCAAAGCAGATGACATTTCAGCAGCATTGTTGGACACCAATCAATAAGCTGGTCCGGGAAAGGTTCATGAATACACCTGCTATTTAAACACGTCCTTCCGGATGACGACACCTGAAAACTGAAATTTCAGGGGGGTGTTACAAACACACAACTCTGATCCTAAATCTATCTAGTTTCCAGGAGACCTTCCAAATCCTACAAAATCTTATACTTTCCACCAGAACCAGCTGCCTATTCTTTGTGCTGCCACCCAGATTGGGACCCTCACAGGGTTAGGTTGTCCAAGATCCTCGATAAGCCCCCCCCAAAGAAAAACAAGTTCTGCTTCCTGTACGTTATATGGCATCTCAAAATGGGGTAGATATTGGTAGGTAAAACAGCAACACTTGGGGGGGGGCTTTTCCTTTTAGTGTGTTAACTGGTCAAAAATAACAGCAAGCGACGTCAATCAGGAGGCATTTGTTTCAAATGAATGGTGGCAGGAATGCCTGTTTGTATTTCTTTAGAAAGTGGACAAAATGGGGTCTGCAAATGGCTTTATTTTGCACCCAAGTGTCGGCATCATCTTTCAAAATTACTATGGGCCTCAGGACTGGTTTCGGAGTGATCATCTCTGGGTGGAAATATCTTATGTTATCATTTAACCGCATAAAACATAACAAGAAACTGTAAGATGAGGAAACACGCTTTAATCTAATGCACCTTTAAAAACACTTGAGAAACTTAGATTTTTCCCAGTTTTTGAAGGGGGGCATATTCATCACTGTTTGACATGGCAGCTTTGTCACAACCAAATGTCACTGTGCATTTCATAGTGTGTGTATGCACGGATGGAATCGGCCTGGGTAAAGTACAAAAGTGGAGTATGCCCTCAAAAGTTTTCTCTTTTTATGGGTTGCATCCATAAGTAACTTCATTGAACATTTTCACACCACGTTCAAATTTCAATTGTAGGCTACAGTGAACCAGACACACTTTGTTTTTCATTTACGATCATTTCCAATAAGTTTCAGAAAATTTTCCACAAATAACTTTGGGTCATGCCATTTCCTTGCAAATAGTGTCCAGAAGCAGAGCTTTTTTTATTTTGCTCATGAAGCTGTCCAATTTCGGCCCTCGCGTCAGCTTCAACAAAACCACGAGATCAGATTGGAGATCTGTCACTAGGTGGTTAACACATTATACTTCAACCTTCCTTCACGTTACTTTGGTTGACAGGAAAAACTGAAGGCACTTACCCATACAAATGTAGACGAGGCCGGAGAGTATGATGACAATGAGAGCCAGTACCTTGGCGACAGTGAAAACATCTTGCACTTTGGTTGCCCAAGGCACGCTCCAACAGTTCACAAAGGTCAGGAGAGCTGCAGAGAGAGGTTGACGTTTTCAATTTAAAAAGACAAACTCAGAAATGCATTTCAAGATGGCTGTGATCCAAATGCTTGTGACATTTTTGAAGGCAACTTTTCCACCTAAATCGAAATCCCACAGATGCAGTCCTGAATACAAAAATATCCCACAGAGCCTCGATATCGATGTTGATAAGTCTAAGATACGCAGGCTGACACCAACCTGCCCATGTGCAAGCGGATTATGTATCTAGTCAAATAATCTTTCAATGCTGATAACAATGGAACTTCAACATGACATTTTTGAAAGCAACTTTTCTACCTCAACCGAAATCCGACTTGCAATGCTGAAACAATGGAATGTAAATGTTCCATTGGCAATTTCCATGATCTGGAGTTTTTTAGCCACCGCTTCCTATAGACTTTCCAATGTTTGGTCAAGCTTTTTAGGATGCCATGTTTAAACTTAAAGTCTTTTGTTTTACAGCCATTACATGCAAACTATTTCCCACTAATGATTGAACAATTTAGACAACCTTTTGTCCTATTTTCAGGAACACTAAACTCCTCAAAACAACCTTCAATGCAGTTCAATAAGGAGTCAGGTTTGCAAGGCCTCTGCTTTCATTTTAATTTCTGAAGGACATACTTTCTAACCACACAGTCAAGGAAGATAATGAAGTATTGAAGTCAAGGAACTACCAACTTCCCATCTTACAACAAAAGAGATTCGATTCTAATGCTTGAGCAACCATCTAACAAATTTAACCTTGAATTTGCCACCACACAGGGTATTAAATTCCCGCCATTTTCACTTCAATTCATTCTTCATGGCAGAACAAAAACCAATGTGACAGCTGGCGGCATAGCAAGGCCAGGTGTTTTTTTTAGCCCACCGAGGTAAAGCAAGTCCCTGTTTCCCCCTCAAGCAGGTCTGTTCACTATCAACTTACATTGAACAGCCTTGGCCAGGTGAACACACACTCGGTAAGCTCATAAAGCACGCACGTGAACGCTTTGAAGTTTTTATGAAAAAACCATTTAACCTTGGTTCACGGCAGACCACATATCTTGAGTACAATTTTGCGGGCTATTTTGGTATTTTTTCCCATTCCATCATTTACTTTCCCTTAGGCAAACTGGACAAAAATGCACTGCAATCAATTAGTACATGTATAACTAAAGATGGATTTCTGTGATCTTTAAAACCTACTCTCCTCTTTTGGACTCCTCTTTACTGTCAGGGAAAATTTGTCAAAGGGAAAAAAAAGATTTTTTCTTTTCAAAACTCGAGTTCATACCAGTGATTAGAAGTTCTGCGAATCTCAAATACAAACATGCACACAGTGGAGATTCTGCCATCCAGGAACTCCTTGTATGGTGGCGTAAACGTAATGGAATTGTAGTGGAATTGCTGTAAGTTGTATTTTTTTCATTCTTGTTTAAAGAGAAAGTAAGTTCAGACATGTCAGATGTTGGTTCAAGGTTTTAAAAACTGCATGTACATAGGAGATGTGTTTGAATATATCATATCGAAACAGTTAAAATTCCTTGACAAAAGATGGAAGGCTGATTGAAATGTTGTCGTTTTTACATGCATGTATTTGTGGAAAGGCCAACGATCAGATGGATCAACAGACATGCCAAGCCATATGCAGGCCTCAAGGCATGGACAGACATCAACTAACAGACTTATCTGACCATGACCAGATGACCTTTGCGGCATAAGAAATACATTACCAGTCTCGCTTGTTACATGCTTTCTTGAATGTTACTGTTATAGGCTCGTTACAATCCTCATTTTTAAATTTAGCTGGGGTCACTCTACCTCAACTTACCAAGACAAAGAACTGTTAAAATACGGACAGCCACGTCGGGAGGTGGACAGTCAGGATCTGGGAAGAAAGGCTGGAGGACGTAGAAAGAAAACGTCATAGCAACAATTGTCTGGCCAGTTGGATTGATGATCAAAACAGTCACCCACAGGACAAGGAAAGCAGGCAAGGACCCAAAGGCGAAGAGGATGTAGGAGTATTCACCGCCGGAGGCTGTGATGGTGGTGCCTAGTTCGGCGAAGCAAAGAGCCCCGATCAGAGAGAAGATACCAGAAATGACCCAGACCATCATGGACAGGCCAACCGAGCCGGCATTCTCCAAGACACTCTTGGGAGAAAGGAAGATGCCCGAGCCGATGATGCAGCCCACAATTAGGTTGATCCCGTTGAAGAGTCCAAGCTGTGGCTGAAGTCGAACCGTCGAACCATTGTTGGCCCCTTCCCCCAACTTGGCCCTTTGCTCCTCGCCGGGCATGTACGGTGGACACGGTGGAGGTTCTGATATCTTGGAGCTGGCATGATGATCGCTGCTGCTGTCGATTGTTCTATTCGGATCTATGATCTCGACGTCTGCCATGTTCATGATGTTGGCTCACTCACTCACTCTGTCTGATGGTCCTCTGCGATTGTGAATCGAGATGGGAGCCTTCAACCGGATCCCACAATGCAACTAACTACAGACCTACTAATGCACATGCACTACTAGTGATGGTATTGTGGTCAGGATGGCGATTTTCGGACAATACCGGCATCGATGTTTCTCCGCTTCCCCCACAAAAAATTACCGAAAACACGATCTAACCATCAAGACAACTACCAGAAGAATCGTCTCGCTGGACAGTTGTAGCCGGATGTCAAATCACGGCAAAGATGAATACGAACGATCGAGATTCTCGAGCGGCTTCTAAGGATTCTGACATACCAGCAGGGTTTGGCGGGAACCAATAGGCGCCACATGCATAAAGGCCATCTGCATGCCACGTACAGTGTACATGTACATATCGGCCCCGTACGGTCGACCTCGTGCTCGACAACCGGTCCCACTGGTCACCAGTACGGTACGGTCATCAAGCTGGTGATTTCGTCATCACGCGCCGTATCTCAGCATAAATATTATGCCAAACTCCAAACAGCCGCCTGCTGTCATTTTGTTATCATATAAAAAAGATAGCATACCGGGCAGACGACCGTTTCAGTCAGCAATACTAATCATGTGCGGTTGATAGTCCTTGAAATTCACTGGAATCCATCTACTGCAGTTCCAATTTACGATTGGGCGGGGCTTCGACCATGCCACGTGCTTAAACGCGTATGTATTATTCTTTCCAGCAATTTTCTACTAGCAGCCTTCATGTAAAGCTACTGTAGCTTCATTCCCTTTTCGCGTGCGCTAAAATTTAGAAACCGAAGTTGAATTTACACGAAATGCACGTATTTTGAAACTGACTTACAGCGATTGGCACCTACTTACAATTCTTTTTCAAAGGAAGAAACTATGATTCTCCATGGTTTTAAGAAGATGAGGGAAAGAAAGACAAATCTTACCATGACGGTGTCTCCATATTCCGACATGTTTTCAACCTACTATAATCCTTTAATTCGTTCGTATCAACGTTTCATCTATTTGACTGTCTAACAAATCGGGAAATACTTATCGCACGGTCGTGACGGTCACAAAGGCTTCCTAAGACCTGTGTTCTGTTCTTGGAGGTCCTTTCAAAATTGCCCCAAGAGATTTAAGTTTTCTTTTTTTCTGCCAGCGTTTGACTTTAACTTACGCTTCCTCGATTTCTACTTACACCGTTGAATTGTATATTTATCCCAACAAACCTCGAATGCTTTTCACTTTCCTTGCTCCTGTACTATTTTTCTGTTTCTTAACCCTTCCTGAAAGTCTTATGCCATTTTAATCTTTTCATCACATTCACAATCATTTTTGATGGTTGTTAACAGCAGTCACAAATCAAAACAACCGAGCATTTTAAGGTAAATGCAGCCTGAATAATTCTTATTCCACCAAGACCACCATACCCCTGGTAAAATCTAAAATCCAATAATTCATGACTTTAAGTTGCGGGGGAAAAGTCGAATGCCCATAAATCTTACTAGTAAAAAACAGATTATCGTTTACCGTTTTCAACGCCAAAGCTTAGCATGTCAGGGAAGTGAATATCCGAAAGTAATACCATAAAAATTGTACAATTTGGACGTTCTGGCTTGTCTGTATTCTTGTCTCTTTGGTACAGGAATTGAGGTAAATTCTAATCGTAAATTTCCCGCCACTTCACAAGTTCAGGCATCAGAGGCAAGTGCAAAGCGTACTAACGAAAAAGCCAATCGGGTCGGGCCGTTTGTTGACGATGCATTACTACTACACTGGATGATTTCTAGTGACTGCGTGATTGCGTAGGCAGAAATTAGCATTCGACGCAGGCGCACACCATGGGAAAATCCATTGACAGCGTAGGGTAGATTAAGTTCATTCATAAAACGCCGCAAACAGGGTGCGCGCGCCTTGCGCTCAATTCAAAGAAAAGTGGTTTCCCAAACAAGGAAATACCGAGTGTTGTGGAGCGGCTTTTCAATTTAGGTTGGGTGAACAAATAAATCGACCAAGCCGAGGGCAACGTTAACACCAGTGCTGACGCCCTGACCTACAATTTTTTCTTCCAATTCATTCATTTAAAAAATCGAATGATACATCAATGCCATTATACGGCTTGAACCAGGTTCATTTTCATCGCTTCTTTTATTTGGAAATCTTCAAGTTGCTGAATGCCAGAATCCCTTTAAAGTAAAACGGGGTAACATACGGTTTCGTGGACAATCTTGTTTCAAAGGTCTGCCCTATTAAAAGCCAATACACTTTTAACTTACAAAGACCCCGGACAAGCCTAATTTCGAAGCCAAGCTTTTGCGCCTGTTAGGGTCATCGCACATTGTAAGACCGTGCATGGTCGATATTCCTCACAAGCCTGGAGTGCACTCAAGAGGACCGAATTGACGTTCCGTTTTCGATTTTTCTTTTCAACAAGGTGGCGGAGGTGCTGAAAACCTTTTTGTATTTAACTTTTCCTTTTCATTCGCCAGAGCTGGATCAATGCCAGAAAAGCGTACGACAGGAAAGGAACAATTGCGTCAATGGAAACGAGCTGGAGACAAAAAAGTCTCGAGGAAATAAAAGACCGCCAAAATTTTCTCCCGCCAAGTTCATCACACACCACCATTCCAAAAGGCCGTAGGTACAGCATTTCGGAACACCCACAGAGCAGTAACAATTACCACACCATGGAGGTGACACGCGGTAAAACACTCGCAAATGCCAAATTGGTATCGTGTGCTATAATAGGAGCGTCATTTTAGGGAAGGGAAATTGTACATGTATGTCTCGATAGTTGCACAATTCATGAAATTAAAAACAAGAGCAATATGTCCATTTTCATGTATATAACCCTGACCCCTAGCCGTGTATGTTAAATCACATTGAAATCAGTGGATTTAGGGCTGTTAGGGCTGTCAAGGTAGGGCAAAAAAGTCTAGTCAATTCATGCAATTATAAGTTGACGTTTCCTATTACATGTATGCGATTGTTTAATGGCAGCATTTAGGAGAAAAAATTGATAAAAGAGGCTCCAATAAACGCTATTTTATTGTATAAATTGCTACCACTAAAGTAATAAAGAAAGCTATTTTTAAGTTATTTTTCTGCTCGACTTTACCCCCTTTGTATTTTGGCCGTTGTAAGTATATTTTGCCTTAAAAAAGGAGCTAACCCGTGTTTGTTCACCTTCCACAATTATGCCTACCCGCACGGAGGCGTACATAGTACTATATATCAGCTTGTCGAAAAAGTACGAGGTTGTTTCCAATTCTAGTGCGACTTTCGTCTATAAGAAACCGGCCGGAGAAAAAAAATTCACAAGACAGTAGGCGAAACTGGCTGTAATTGCACGTTCGACACACGGAGAGACTCGCCCACATTATCATTTCAAAAAAAAGGAATAACTCACTTTGCGCAGAAAATGTTCAGCAATTATAAAAAAGTTTCATTCATTGTTATTTTCAACACGTTGAATTATCAACGGCGTCGATTGCATGGGGTCACATGATCCGCACGCTTCATACAAATTCTCCTAGGTTACTGGAGCTACCAGGCAAGATGATTTATAGGGAATGTGCAGGCTGTGGGGTCAATCCTGATAAGAAATGAACAGAAAGTATCCATATTAACAGGATTTGTGCAAGCACGGTCTCTGGTGGGCATCTGAATATAAGACTTCCAATTTCCAAAGGAACATTTCGCAAATACAAGGAGCCAATAAAAAATAAAATGTTAATATACATCTTGACTTATGGTCCACTCTTCGAACTTATACGTTTATTTCTTGTCCAGGCGTACTTGGGAGTCGGTAAAATCTGGATCCACCACAGACATTATGGATGTTGGTGTTTTGTCATTAAAAGACACTTTGTGATACTTGTCAGACACGCAGATTTTTACTTTGGACAGTGAGGAGCATGGACTGTAAAATGACTAAAACTAAGGCCAGGGTTCTGCATTTTAAATCTTGACAGTAGAAAACTTGCGGTTTGGGATTCTGCAGTTGTATACTTACTTCTGATATCTTTCACGATAAACATGACACAAAGCTTTCAATCTTTACTTCTTTTTACCTTTCTAAACCAACAGCAGCTCGAGTTAGAGGGGTGAACACAATACCACTACAGTATACACTGAAGTTTGGAAAACGCCAAGAGAACCCATCCAAACATGATAGACAAGATTAAGGATCTTACCGAGACAAAGAACAGCAAGAAGCTGCACCAGACCGACTGGTGGACCCCCACAATCATTGAAAAATGGCTGGCTGACGTAGTTGGCGAAAGTTAGCGCCACGATGGCTTGGCCCGTGGGGTTGATGATAATGAGGGTGCTCCAGAGCAAGACGAAGGCGGGCAGTTGGCCGAAGGCGTACAAGATGTAGGAGTACTCGCCACCGGAGGCTGTGATGGTGGTGCCCAGCTCGGCGAAGCAGAGAGCCCCGATCAGAGAGAAGATACCCGAGATGACCCAGACCAGCATGGACATTCCAACTGAGCCGGCGTTGTTCAAGACGCTCTTCGGAGACAAGAAGATACCCGAGCCGATGATGCAGCCCACGATGATGGTGATGCCGTTGAACATGCCGATTTCTCGGCGCAGACGAACGTAACTCGTGTCCATTATATCCAGGGTGCTACCTCCCTTCTTTCCCCCTTCATCTTCGATCCTACCTCCTCCAGAGGGCCTCTCCGGGCTCTGCTTCTTTACCACCATGGGGTCTTGGATGACCTCCTCACCGTCTGAACTAAGTCCGCCCGCCATCTTTGGATCTTCGTCTCTCCTCGAAGCTTTTCGCGCGGTGCGTGGGTGTACGTGTGCACTCGAAGCGTGTTTTGATCTTCGGTCCGATCCGACCTCGTCAGCAGCTCACGTCCACGTATGCGAAATCAGGATGAGTCACATACGGTCGAAACAGCAGACCGACTACTCGGCAAGACACAACATTGGCCTCCGTTGCCCCTCGTTCAGACGAACACATGAATTAATGCCAGGCTCTGGTTTCGTACACCGAATCATCAGACAGTACTGCAAGCCATACAAGATCTCACAAAATCATATCCTCATTCCCGCCTGTCCAAAGGTAACATAAACCTGTGTGTACTGTTCGAACCACCGCTATGCTCAAACGTACGTGTGTAGCACTCCCGCGAAAATTTCGGTTATGGCGCGCTTTGTCTCGCGCCACTTGGTTGGTCGTTCCGCTTAGCAACACACTGAGTGTGCTCAGGCGCGGCAAAACGTGATCAACAAGAAGTCAATAAACGCGTAGCCTCTATTGATCTTAACCCACGCAATCGATAATTCTTTCTTCAAAAGCCTGCTTGTACCGGCAAATGGCGGGCACGTGGTTGGGGTATAATGGGCCATACGAGGGGGTATGTGCAGCTTGCTCTGGAACCCTGCCCGGCCCTCACACGCATACCAACTTACCACAACTCAGAGGACATGGGTATTTTAAATACAGTCGTTTTAACTTTCTAGGACGAATCTACTGGACTTAACACCCATAGTAATCATATCAATGTACAATGAATTCACAATATTCCTGCCTCCATGGTGTTGCTAATAAGAACGGAGGAATAGAAAATATACTCCGTACAAGTTGCACGACCTCGTTGACATGACTGACGAGAAGGTAAACACAACTAGGTTTCCAAGAAGACTATGACGCAGAGGAGCCATGCCATTTACATTTGAAAAAAACCCTCTTCCGAGATTGAATGAAATCTCATTATATCCTAATCAAACATTAATTTAACCAACTGCTAAATTGCCGCGTATTAGAGTCTAAGATTTCTCCGAATTTTTAATTCTGCAGCAACAGAAATGGACAATGAATCTATCCACGTTTTCGCCACGTTACAGCTTTCCACAACGCCGAAAATGTTTATAACAAAGTGTTTTATAATAACTGTCCTCGTTACAACCATTGGGTTCTAAAGCGCTCTTTTTAAAGAAACCCTTCCATTCCAAACTTCAACAAGCAGAATGATTCCAGGGATTTAACGACGACATCATGCATAATTGTCGTACATGCATTCATCATGCGAAGGAAATTAAAACCCGACCCTTCAGGATACATTCACCCAGGCTTCCACGATAGCGAAAAATTTTGGTGACATATAATGTCTTTCTAAACATGGCAGAGACACTGAAGGTTTGCCAACTATACTGAAGTATGAGACAACACAGGAATGATTGTACGCAAAATACGGAGACGGTCCACAGCTGTTTCTTCAAGTTTGACATGGGATGACGAGCTTAAACAAGGAAATTAAACGATATGTAAATGAAAAGGTTTTATGGTGAATTTCTATCACACCATGCATATACAAACAAGGCGGGAATACGACGACCCGGCCTGACTTCGGTGTACGTTAGGGAAATCCCCAACATATCGCTTGAAACTTGAACCTCATAACCCGCCAAAACTGTGATGGATGCCGCCATATTGTCGGTCATTGCACATAGCAACACGTAGTATACGTCATGTACGAGGAGTGAACCCAGCCAGCGGTTGACAAACATGCAGTCAAGCTTAGTCTGACATGAAGACCTCCCGCCGACTGAATTCCATATTAAGTTACTTAATTTATTCAGACTCTTCTGACCTCGGCGACAGCTTGGAATGGTTGTTTGTGAATGAATGACATTGTGAAATTATACATAAATGTGTATTTTGCCGCTCCGGTGAGCATTTTGGTCAAACTTGAGAAACCTGGCTTTTCAAATGTGTCTATAGGCTCTGCAATGCATTTTACCTCCAAAATGCATCTTTGCATCTCATTTAATCTAATTTTCAATTTTGTTTGCCTTTTCGGTTTTATGTTAATGAATTTCTATATTCATGAGTTACATTGTGGTGTCATAATGAAAGAAAATCTAAATTTTACAATGCAAAAATGATGAATTTCGTCAGATTTTTGCTAGTTGAGCGACCCTGAACGGAAATATTTTCAGTGAGTCAATTCTGGGTTCACAATTTGAATGTAATGCTATGAGTCATGTCTTCCGTGGATGGCATCACAGCAACAATTCCGTCCAGGAAAGCATGAACAACGTCTTGCATGTTTGAAAAAGGTACACTTCCAACACATTTAACTAAAAGGGAAATACAATTTTTATACACTGTAGAAGAGTTTAAAGTTGCAGAAAAACAGGAAATCTCAGGAAAAATCATTGCTGCTACGCTACCCTTTAAGTCCAGACGTGTACGAAAGCAATGCAGCCAGCTTGTTGTGCTCGCTTGCGCATGGAGAGTGCGCAGTTTACGTGGGCACGTATTCAAAGTGCAGCTGCCCCTTGGCAATCAAAAGGAAGACCAGTTATTCTAAGATTAAAAACTGTGGATAATTTGGATAATCTATATAGGGTAAATTTAATTTCATGGTGGATTTTATACCAGAAATAGGCGACATATGGAAGACGGAGAAAAATTCAGTCGCTGATGAGCCAGTTGCTGGGCCAGACGCTTTAAAACAGAATCAAGAATGATAAATTCTTAGTAATTATTTGAGAATTATGATAAATCAATTATCAGAGAACATGTCAGAAACAAATTTGCAATGATACAGTGATTGCAGAAACAGTTGTTTCGTGATGTATTATTCGCGTTGCTTGTTTGTGTTAGAACGTAGATTTGTGCTTTCGATATGTAGATTTGCAAGCTTCCAAATGAAACCGGGTGAAAAAATGCAAAGATGTAACTAACATGGAATAAAATCTCGTGGACTCTTACCAAGGCAAAGAATTGCTAACATCTGCACGTGGCCGGTCGACGGGTCCACACATTCGCCATAAAAAGGTTGGCTCACATAGTTTGCGAATGTTAAGGCGATGATAGCCTGCCCTGTTGGGTTGATGATAATGAGGGTGCTCCAGAGCAAGATGAAGGCGGGCAGTTGGCCGAAGGCGTACATGATGTAGGAGTACTCGCCACCGGAGGCTGTGATGGTGGTGCCCAGCTCGGCGAAGCAGAGAGCCCCGATCAGAGAGAAGATACCCGAGGTTGCCCAAACCATCATGGATAAGCCCACAGAGCCGGCGTTGTCCAGGACGCTCTTAGGAGACAAGAAAATACCCGAGCCGATGATGCAGCCCATGATGATGTTTACACCGTTGAAGAGTCCGATCTCCTGACGAAGCCGGACACTGTTCTTGTCGCTTCCCCCATCCTCTTTCCCTCCAGGTCTGTCAGGGATCCCATTCTCTACGACACCACCCCCTATATGTTCCCCACCATCGACTGTCTGAGTCCCTCGCGCCATCTTTCTCCCTGTCCTTACCAGGAATGCGTATCGTCTCTCACAGGTTCATATATAGACTGCGTCACCGCATGACATTGTCGCAATTTGGACCAGTTGACGCTTCATTCACCCATGTCAGTTCTTGGGTCCTGGAGAAAAATTCTCGTTCGTAGGGTCAGCTCGGTCCTTCTTCAGATGGAAGTGGATCATGTCTGCGGCCGAAACGCCTAGACTCTTTCTGTCTCTGTTGAATGTCCAGGACAAGTTTCAAGGCCTCGTGGGATGAGTCGACCGTTGAGCTTGTCCAGTCTGGTTTCATTCACCGTGAGTACATGTTTATGCATATATGAAGTGAATACCAAGCAGTTTGAGCTGCGACGCTCAATATTTTCATTCATCACAACATGAACACCGGGCACTGACTATGCATTATTCATGACCTGTACCATTACCGCACTGTGAAATCTTCGTTGGTATCAGTGTTGCCCTCGATAGCCCCAGAATTTGCAGTTTTATCAAAGTGTGAGAGAGACCAAGTGACTGCCAGGCACTACTCTATTCCAGTGGGGTTTTATAGGCAGCCATTTCTTCCCGCGTTTTTTCTTGGAAAGGAACCAAACATTAATGCTTCCGCCACATGCAGATAACATAGTCCGGAGCGCGTTATCTGGATTTCCGTGTTTCCCTACAGTTAATGACTAACCAGCCAGTAAAAGGAAGTATGTGGCGCTTGAGATACAAAAAAAAAAAAGATGTTGGTTGAATGAAATTAATGCCGAGTCGGATGTGGAAGCGCAGGCCCGGAATGGGCTTACATTGTGCACATTAAATGTTTGTGTATAGTCGAAGGTAAAACTGTCCAGACTCAGCGAAGGCTTGTGTTTGTGCTAGTTTTGTTATAGGTGTTTGCGCAAGTTCAGTCAAAAGGTTTTATTTTTTTGGACGGGGTTGTCGGCTAACTGGTTGTTTGACATTTGAGGTGGGGTTCGGGGAGGGGGCGGGGTATTTGCTTTTTTCCTGCCACCGAAAGCCTAAACAAGACCACATTGGCTACATTGTTATGGTTTTCAATTTAATGAAAAAAGAAAAGCCAAGCTCTTGACAAAATTGTGAGGTTATTTTTCTGGGATATTTAGATGAAATGACCAGAACGTCACTTTAATTTGCAATTTAGAGGGGAGGTCATAATTCAAAATTCCTGCGTGGTTGGTACAGAAGGAACTCCATGTACAGTTTCGAGAGATGAGCATCTTTTCATGGAATTATCAGTCACCCATCAATTGTAAATGAGTGAATAATTGGCCTTCCGTTTCCTTGGAGAGTTGTATTCTTGCGTGATTTAAGAGAAGCGTGGGTTGAATCACTGTCTGCCGCGAGTTATGGGCAAGGCCGTACTGACACGCACAGTCATCATCAGCGAAAGTTCAACGACTGGTCTACAATAGGACAATGAGGGCGCTGTAGCACATGTGTACAGGGGGGGGCACTGAACTAATTCAAGCTCCATTAAATATAGTGTAAAATCAACCAAGTTTGGAGCCCCATGGCAGGTAACTGAAGTCCCTGAGGCCTCTCAAACAAAAATCAATGTGTTGTTTGGTCCTTCAGATTTCATTTGATTTTCAATTTTTAGTAGGTTAACCAATGAATTTTTTAATTATCCGCCCAAAACAAACTCACCCCCCAAAAAGTGAATGTTGCCAAGCCCTCCCAGCGGCCATTTTTCAAATGACATCCCTCACCTTCCTGGGGCTCTTCTGACTAATTTTCAATCCCATTTTTGTCTGCTTTGCCCCCAGATGGGTGCCCCTGAATCTACAGAGATGATCCTGGGCCATACTGACACAATTCCACCATTTCCTGGCCCAAACAGACCCCTCTTTTCGAAACAATCTCTGGGGGTACTTTTTCTGCGCCTCGGCCTGGCGGAGAATTTCCCTTGAATTGGGCAGTGCACCCACAGGCCGTTTTCCGATTCTGACTCAGCTCGCGCGTGCGACCCTAGCGTCGGGGACGAGCAAATGGCCCGAGCTTCTAGTGTTACGATTTAGTCATGGATCAGCACAACCCACGTACATGTACATGTACTTGCAACCAGCAACTAAAGTCTAAACACAAGAGTTGGAATCTGAATCCTATCCCAACTGTACACTCGGCCTCGAATTTCTCGATAAACTGTTCAAAGACAGCAAAGCTTGTGCAGCGAGCAAAATTCTCTTCATTACAGTCGGCATTACTATCTTTCAGTTCCGTTTTGAATCCTTGTCACTTTCAGGGCGAAATAAATGCTAGCCTACATCACATCACATAAAGCCAACAATACATTAGAGAAGTAGGTCAAGGCATAAGTACTTTTCCATCTGGCAATGGCAGGCTATTTTCGACGAACAAGTAAGGTAACTCCGAATTTATAGTCTTGGCCTTGAACCGTTCAAGTACAGTTCAAGTTGGAACCCTGAGCAGATCAGATGAAAATAAAACATAAACCTAGAACTCTGAATCAGTGACAGCCTATCACAAACCTGTGACTCTTGAATCAAGACTACGTTGACCCGGGTTCACAACGGGAAGCTCAAGTCTCTGTAGGACATTAATCACTTCCTAAGTGTAGGCAGATTAAAATTGACCAAAACTCAGGAATTTGTAAGAGAAACGCGAGATGCAGAATGCATGAGGTGATCTTAACTAAAGCCATTTGTAAATAAACGAAGCAACAAAAAGATCGCGGTAAAGAAATCGAACTATTTAAATATGCATCGCTCCGAAGGGAGAGAGTTTAATTTCTCTACCAAGACTCTTGCTTTTGCATTACTGTACGCCAATTTCAAAAAACCTCCATTTTCATAACATTTGTTAAAATTTGTGTGTACTTTTCAATCTTGTTTATACTGACGTTAGGGTTTTTCTTCACACCTATCGCATTCCCCTTCGTTATCGTGCAAACCAGCATGGTGTTTAAGCCATTCTTTGTCGTTTACGGGCATTAAAGACTACATTTTAAGCCGTTGTAAGTTAAGAAAAGCAGATAATCGACTACAGTCTGAACATGAAAAGGAGTTTTTCCCCTGTGCAAATTTATTCACGTTTCTCTATTTTCAAGTCCTGGAAAATACACTTTGATATGTACTACTCAAAGAAAGTTAAGGACCACTTTTTTCATAGCTTGTAATTTTTTTCCAAGCAATGAGTGGGGTTTAGTTCTTTCATTTTTTGTTTGTCTAGATGGTTTTCTCATTGGAATGAAAAAATTAAAGCCTGTTTCAAAACATCAAATGCACATTTTCTCACAAATGGACACTTTCAGGGAAAAGGTCAAATGACAAAGTAAAAAGTGGTCCTTAGCTTTTTTGAGAAGTGTACATACCCAAATATAAAACGGGAAGCATTTTGCCACAGATTAACGGCTTTAATACATGTAGTTTTTAACACGAAAAGAAAGTTTGTTCGTTTCCTTGAGCATTTGTTCAAAAGTGTTTTCTGTTTTTTTTCCTAGAAAATCCACAGCGATAAGAACTGGGATGAAAAAATTATGATTTGAAAGAATCCTGATGGAAAAATGCCGTACGGCTGCTCCTGTAACCACTGTGTCATAATACACTTGAGGGCACTGAAAAAACACCTAGATAGTCAAGGGAGATAATCAGGTACACCAGGGGACGTGACCTGCGTTCGTTTGTATGCGTACAAGTTCGCGATTTGTCGAGGCTTGAACATATGGAGTGTGACCCCCAGAGGAAAGACTTTGTACTTTTTCGGTGGCCAGATGTGGACAAAATGACGCACCGATAAAGTCAAGGTTAAAAACAATGGCAAAATGGAGTTATTTCAAAGTCCACTCGCGCACGAAAGAATCAGCTGCGATCAGAACAGAGGAAAACGTGGGACAACGACACGATTTTTGAGAATTTGTGAGGCCTCAAATAACGGACTGTGGTTTGGAGACTGACGATTCCATGACTAGATTAGTATACATGTATGATAATACATGGATGGGGAACACTCGGGAAAAGTTTGGTGTCCTTCCCCTGTTAAGGATGGGATGAAAACAGCAATCCCGGAGGGTCGGTGTTGGGACACAATGACAAGAACACGCAGGTAGTTCGTGTCAGTTATAACAAGGCATGACTGGTGTCCTGGGGAGAATAGAACGTACTATACTCTCCCTAGGGCATTGTGCCTGCAACATCGCGTTAAAATAGAGGTTGCGCACTTCTGGCGCCCAGGAGGCTTTTTGCGGTTTTACTCCATTTAGTTGCATCGAAGGCGTAAAGGATCTACTTGTGTCTATCCCAGTGATACAAAGCCTTTACTCTCCAACTCTGCCTTAAGGGTCTCTACTGAAGGATTTAGCCCAGCCACATTTAATTCTGGAATCCACTGTGATTCATGAATTTTGCGGCAATGAGGAGAAAGAAAGGTTCGTTTTCAATGTAAACACGGTATGAGGTCAAAACGGGAAGCGAACAAAAACCAAATAGCAACCCTTCCCCCCCCCCAAAAAGGCGGACTGAAATTCTTGTTTGGAACCAAACGCGGGTCTTTAGAAAAGATATCGCTTGAATACCCTACCAGAATCACTCCGGAACAGCCAATTCTTCGAAAATAACCACCCAGGTGTCCTAAGAAATATATAAATGCTTGGCATAACCTTCAGATTTAAGATTTTCATTTTATTAATGAAGAATAACTCACCAATACAGAGGCAAGCCATAATCTGGACAAAGACGTAGGGTGGCGGGCAATCGGGGTCGGGAAAGAACGGCTGGACGATGTAATTACCGAACGTAAAGGCAACGAGCATGTTACCGGTAGGCACGATGATGATCAGCGAAACCCACAGCACCAGGAAGGCCGGCAACGGCCCGAAGGCGGCAAGGATATACGAGTACTCAGCCCCGGACTCTGGGATGGTGGTGCCCAGCTCGGCGAAGCACAGCGCCCCTATCAGGGAGAAGAGCCCCGACACGATCCAGACCACCATGGACAGGCCGAAGGAGCCCGTGTGCTGCACCACGCCGCCGGGCGTCAGGAAGATCCCCGAGCCCGCGATATTGCCGACGATGACCGTGATGCAAGTGAACAGGCCGATCTGCGGGGCCAGGCGGACCTCCGAGCCCCCCTGGGATACCTCCTCGGTCTTCGGTGGAGCAGCCTCCGCGGCTGCACCCAAGTTCTCTGCATTTGGAGTTGGGTTCGAGGTGACCTCCTTACCACCCACGTCAGCCATGTTTCCTGAGATTTAGCACGATGTAAACCAGTGTCGAATTCGCTCTTCTTTGTAGCCTTTGATATCCAGCTGCGCCCGTGGATTTCGCAACCAACGTTTGCTGCTTTACACGTGAAATAGTCTGGAGCTCAGACCATGTGCATCTAGCTACCTTACCCTCTCTGAGCGGCATCGAGAAGGGAGTGACCTTGCGCCTGTGAAGATTCAAGTGCAGATTTGCAATGCTCTTGCATCGACTGAAGCCAGCAAAGGCTATTTTACCAGGCCGAACACAAACCTGAACGTTGGCGGGCCCCCTTTGCAACTTTTGTTGCGACGAACGATTTGGTTAACAATATCGAGCAAGCCTCTTATGTGTATTACCTTTATGTTCGGCACGGTAAGATGGCCATCGGTGGCTTCAGTGACCAATGCGGCACGTTCAACAGCGCAATATGTATGCCACGTATTGGCATACCGTATACATGTATAATCTTTTTGGGCTTGTCTTGTTTAAACATGGATCCAGATTGCGATCAGTCAGTGGTCCACTTAAACCAGAATCCGCCTAATGGATAGAGCGAACCAGCGGCGGGATCAGTGATTGAGCCCAGATCCGTATGGAACAAACATTACACACCGATCTGGATCTCGATCAGTGATCCGTAATTGGTTCAGACACGAGAACGCGCCCAATGGAAGGAACAAACCAACACTTACAAGATTGTTCAGCAATTTTGACCTGCGCAAATTTATTGTATTCCACTCCTGAGTTGTTTATCCTATGAATAGGTTTCATTCAAATGCAAATCAAGTCTGGATGGAGCGAATACAATACATTTGTGCAAGATTCAAGATTGCGCTGACCAAGATCACTGATCGAGATCCGTGTAACTCAAACTGGCCTTTTATTACAAGTGATATGCACGCAATCGTACACAACTGAGCGAGGCCGTGGAGTCCGTGAAGTGCTGAGCCACGGAGGTGCATAATAAAATCTGGACTCACAATGCCCTTAATCAGCTTATAGAGATAATTGAATCCACTCGCGGCCATTTTACCGAGCCGAATACAAAGCTTTTCCTGGCAATGCCCGCCTTTGTTCTTCCTGACGTCAATAGAAGGGAGCCAACCCACGCTTTTGTATTAGGCTCGGTAAAATGGCCTTCTTTTTCATGCAAAAGCGTTGCAAGTCCAGGTTTTTTATATACGCCCGTGTGCTGAGCACGTACGCTATGCAGGGAAAGGGTTGTGAGACTCGTGCGCAATTTCTAGCCGCATCCAAGTCATTCGGACACGGCCAATAACTTCCCATCAAACTGGTTTCTTCTATGTTGGTGATTGCGCACTTCAACTTGAGGCGGATTTGACAATGGATAGCTGATCTGGGAATGTGCACGGAGCTGTAGTTGGCTTGGGTCCGGTTGAGTTGGGTCAGATGCATGGAGTTGGGCCGGTTTGGATTGGGTTGGGTCAGGTTGAGTTGGGTGGGGTCGAGTCGGATTGGGTTGACTAGGGGGTTGGGTTTTTACGTGTACGTTAAATCCTATTCGCATTCCCACTTGCCTCGCGTCGAGGCAGCGTTTTGGATAAAATGTTTGTTTCCTTCCTTAACTTAGTTTTGCTTATTGTTCAGGGTCGCACACTGGAACGCCAGTGAGCTTTTGTGATGGAAACGAGACGTTTGATGAATTATTTTGTGAGTCAATGATCTTATGTAATCAAGTAGCCTTTTTCGAGCAGTGAAAATTCCATGTGAGACGACGGTATGCACAAGTATCGAACACTGGCTACGGCTATCCACCGCTGCCTCTTTTGATCAAAATTCGAAGCCGTATCGCAGGAGACAGGACCGAATTACAGCTACCCCTGTCATGCTCTGCCCCATACAATCCCGTGTATTAACTAAATTGATACACCGGCAGTACTGGGTGAAAATACGTGGTTAAACTTTACAAAGGCCAGCGTCGTGACTCGTACATTCCTTCTTCCGGTCTGCTATATCCGAGAACAGCTGTTAGGACTTGGTTTCCCCCTTGTCGCCTTCCCAAAGCTGAATCACACTCAGACACGAGGAAAGACATAGCTTCGTTTCAAGCCGACCCAACTTGATATTTCATGCACCACACAGTCAGTGACAATACAAGCAATGCCTTGAATTGCGACTACAGACTGAATTTTTCAGACAACTCACGTTGGTCACACAATAATTAGGTTAAATACACTTTTGTTCATTAACTTGACACAACTGAAAGAAACTTTATGTGGAAACTGACTAGGTGCTTATGAATGATTATAAAGATGAACAAAGAAATTGGCTGGAGCGGGATTTGAACCTGCGACCTCTGGAACACCGTACCAGTGCTCTACCAACTGAGCTATCCAGCCCTACGTTGGTGGCTCTTCCCATTGGTCAATATCTCTGTTCGGGGGGCGCTAACTAGTAGCCATTAATTAAACCTGAAACACCACGTAGCCAGGGATCACACCCCAATAACACGATACAACCTAGGAAGTGGTGAACAGGGATCACTCAAAGAGGACACGGCTTTTTGAACATATATTATAAAAGAAACTTTATGGGAAAACTGACCAGGTGCTTACAAATTATTTATCATTTAGAATATTTATATAATCATTTAGAATTTTTAAATCAAAAGTGAACAATTACACCGTGCCCCTTCACACTTGCTTCAATCGTGTTCAATACCGTCGACGTCAAATGGCGATCAGGTCTGCTGTGCTGGACTTAATACATACAGCAAATAAAAGAAGATAAAAAACTCAGGGGAAAAATCCAGGTGCCATTGCAGTTTTCGAAGTCTATTATCAAAAGGCAATAGAGGGTAATAAAAGCTATGGCCTATACTGAGAAACCATGAAGATCCACCTAGAAGCTGTTTTGGTCTTAAGAGGGACAGAACACGCTGCCACTGACCGAGACAGAGTCTGGGGCAGATGGTCCAGGCCTCGTGTTCCTTCGCCAACCGATAGGCGTGAGCAAGTAAAATCGAGAAGGTAGGAAACACTGAGAGGCGTAAGGAACATCGTGAAGGCAGGCAAAATTAAAGCACGTCCCGCTAAAGATTACAGTACCCATTAGCGACCTGCCTCATGACAAGTCCCAATAAACCGGTTAAAACCTCATCAGATCAGTACAGCGGTTGCGTTGTACGCGTGCGTGGGAAGGCAACATGGTGCGATGCCAGCCATCAAAGGCACTCTCATGGAGAACACGTGTTAATATAGGCCTATATTATGTAAATTATTCCTCCGAGCTCCGACCTACATTTAAAGCAAGATATGGGACGGAGAGACCCCGCGCCTTTGTGTTGGTCATTGTTTGATCGGAATCTCAGGAATTCTTTTACAGACTTCTGGGGGGGGTGTTAGGTAACAATAGTCTAGAGTGTGTATAGGGATTGGACAGCTAAGGGTGGTACCCCTCCGTCCCATATCTTGCCTGGTGTACCGACCTAAAGGCGTGTAAGTCGTTCAGACGTAACCCCCCCCATCAAAGATGACCTACCACTCATGCGCTGTTGTATCTGCACTTGCTGTATCCGTTTTCACGGATACATTTATGCTGGAAATGTTAACCGTCATCACAGATAAACTGCGAAGGTACATCGCATAATGAGCGATATAATCAGCCCAATCAATCTTCTAATGGGCAGAATGGGGACTGTTGTTTCATATGATATTCAATTTCAACAAACACTTAAACACTCCCATCTGAATTCTCATAACACGTCCATCACTGCATGTAAGATAAAGAAAAAAGAAGCCGCACGATAACGTGAAATTTGACCTACAAAGTTGGACTTTGGGACATATTCCGCATACAATTATATTTTACGCGCGCATGTGGCACGTTAAAGGGAAAGACTTTTACACTTTGCAACACAACGACTTTTTAAGACTTGTACAACGTAGTATTTTGTGCAGTCATAACATTAACATTCGACGATGGCCTGGTCATGGTTGTTTATTACCAACACTTGTCTAGTTTGCTGTAGCCACCTCATAAAACCGGTAGATTTGCACAATATGTGATGTGTCCGTCACTATCTTGTGTTGGCATATTATCTGACCAACTTGTTGGCCGATCGGTTTTGACAACAGCAAACTTTACAGGAGCGAAACGAAAGCCATTATGACGGCACGAAAATGTATTCGATTAATTCGCGAATTATTTGATCGGATGTTACAAAATCGCGTTCGTGTTTGCTTTGCCGTTTCGGATGCGCCGGCCTAATTAATGCATACACGGGATTTAATTCCCTTCCAAGACGTCAATCATGAGCAAAAATAATTCCAATTCCGCCCACTGACCGTTAATGTTGGTCTTCTATGCACATTATAAAGGACCGGCAAGACTGCACCTTTAATCGGTTTTTCTCGTTATACTCGCAGGACTTCAGGTGACGTTCTCTCGCTCAAGTTCTAGACGCGTGATGTAACAAAAAAATCCGATACAATAATAGCCGCATGCATTTGATGACTATGCAGTTATGGCGGCAGAACAGGACACGGACATTGTTGGTTGGACACTGAACAGTCTACCGGCCGAAATCATCTTCAAGATACTGGACTTGCTGCCGGTTGAGGACATCTTAACCTTGGCTAATTTGGGGCCAGATTGTAGGCTGGGCCGGATCGCTGCAGACCCTTCGGTTTTTAGGTAAAAGGCATTAGATCGTTCTTCCATCCAGTTGTGTTCGCTGACTATGAAGAAAGTCTATATTCCTTCGTATGCAGCCCAAAGTTTGCCCTTAAACGCACGAACGAGTCCCTTCGTAAATTCTTTACTTGCTCATATGCAATCACTCCTTTACATGTTCACATTTGAAAATTTGCTTTTATATATGGGCCTATCAGATTTAGATCATGACTATAAAACTTTGTGTAGTTCTAATCGAATTTTTGGTCCTTTTTCACGATTTTCATTTATGTTTCCAGGACTTTGACTCTGAGTAAGTGCTACCACCTTACTAGAGACACACTTAAACTCTTGCTCTCGAGACGAAGGGATGACATTCGATATTTAGACATCTCCAACTGCTACTGGCTGTCTTCCGAAGACTTCGGATCCTTAGATTTCCGACTACCAAACCTAAGGCACTTAGACGTCCGCCACACGGACCTCCCCTTCAAGACCCTCCACAAAATCCTCTCGCACACTACATCCTTGCGGAGCTTGTCCTGTGACCTGAGCAGCGGAGTCAAGCTGTGCGACATCAGCCGGCCAGCCGTGCGGAACCTCCGTAGGTTGAGGGAGCTGAACGTGGTGTGCGTCCCCGGGAAATGCGTGGGCAAGAACGGCGAGCGGTCCCTCCTGGAGTACGGGAGCCATTACAGAAAGTTGGAGGCTTTCAGCGTGGACTCCAGAGACACGGAGAATGTCGACATGGAATGTTCGTGTAGTGTACGTCTCGATGACGTCCTACCATTTGACAATCTCAAACACGTGATGATTGGACAGCGAGCGCGCGACTCGCACCGGAGGAGCTTAGATTTTGACTCGCTGAAGTTGACAGCCAATCAGTGTTCTGTGCTGTTCGCCGACGGCCGTTTCAGCCAAGTAAATTCCCACGAGGATAATAATCTGGATACCACGGCAACTGCTTCTTCACCAAAGATGTTCTCACTGCAAATGGTTCGTGCGCCCGACCTCAAACTCCCATTGTATCACAGTCTCAGATATTTGAATATTGCTGGGAATGTGAATTTCACAGGATTGCGTGCGGTGGCCGCAAACTGCCCCTTCTTAGAAAGTCTAAACATCAGCTTCTGCAGGGATGCCTTGAAAAGGGTAGGCATGCCTGCTGAAATATAATGTTCTTACCGATGTTTTAAAAAGAATCACTGTCCGGTATCGCCGATAAGTTTTAGGTCTAACTTTTTCCAGGTTTACAAGAGGGAAGAGTGGACGGACCTGTCGGCCTTCCGTATCTTTGCCGAGGCCAAGACGCCCCTGAAACATCTCAATATAAGTGGCCTTCATCTTCATCTCCCAGACAACGAGCTGTGTGAAGTGTTGGCAAAATTTCCCGGTAAGATCGATTTCCAATGCCAGAACAATTCAGGATGCTCGCGCATGTGGGTTGTCGCACTTTTCTACTGGAGGCAACATCGGCCTTTTCTGTATTGTGGCATCTTTCAGGGTTCGATCAATGAAGCTTTCCATTTCCAGTGCCAAGACGTTTGTTAAACGACCGGGGCGCAATTATCGGCTAAACAATGCTTTGAATACTTTTTATTGTATCGGGAAAAAGATTTGAACCAATGAACTTACTTCAAAGGCATTTTGTTTGACAACTTAATATTTATTAGCAATTGTTTCCATCTGAGCATTTTTCCAGCAGACTCCAAGACTGCTGCATCTGAGACCATATCCAGCAGGCAGCAAATATTAGCACATCAACCTTATCTACGTTATATAAAATCTAGGGTGCGTTCGAGCAAGCTACTCGTGTTAACACAACTACTCTCCCGAAGCGCACGAACGGCAGGAGTACGCCCCCTGGATCGGCGAGAGTATACTCCCCGTCATGCAGGAGTATACTCCTGACCCGGGAGTGACGCACAAGCATCCTCACTGTGTTAACAGGAGTAACCGCACGAACGCACCCCATCATAAGTCCATCTTTTGGTCAGTGACCTTAAAAGGTCCAAACTGCAGCACAGAGCAGGGTACTGGTGTTCTGTACAAGAAAACGATACCATCCCCTTCCCAAACACTGGTGACAAGACTTGATCCCCCCCACACCCACACAGGTCTGGTTTCCATCTCACTGCCAGTCTGTGGACTGCCGGAGAGGAGAGGCTCAGTACCTGTTGATGGTTTGACCTTCAGTCAAATCCGAAGTAGGAGCAGAAGCTGCGGTTCTGTTGATATCAAGTAAGTTAATTTCCTACTTGAACTGAACAGGCAATCAATAAACTTAACAAGTTAACAAAAATTGGAAAAATTAAAGATTGGTCATTCAGCCGTAGGTTTTTCCCCTGTCGCAAATATTTGGGCTTATGCTGCCAAGAGATGTATCACAACTGTGGCTCTTCAAAGCCCATTTCAGACACACCATTAAAGCAGGAGCCATCACTAGAAACAAAGCCAGAATTTGAGAAATGTCTCTCAGAAGCATATTTTGAAAGTAACAACTCACTTCTCATCTCGTGTTTATTCATAAATGCAGACAAAAAGAGGTTTAAAAGAGGGTGTAACACTTTTGATCACTGTATAGTCTGGTTTCTTTAAACCAGGTGCGACCACTGTTTGAAGAATGAATGGAGAAGCCCAGGAACCAGTATCACAAAAGATGTAGGTAAACTTTAAACCATTACTGGCAACAAGTTAAAGTGAATGAATCAGTTTGATGGATCAACTGACATGTACACGTGCTTTCAACTACATTTTTCTGACTAAGATATTACAGTTTTGTGATCAACCACACTCATCTTACCATCACACTGTCAAAGTTCTGACAATAAGAAACAAAAACTGAATATTGGGTATCCCTGGACCTTTTCCAGGATAACAAGAGAGGGCTAGTTTTTGGCGGCACCATTCGTACCACGCCATTCTACAGAACCAGTTCTTATAATTTTATAGTTTGAGCAAGTCTGGTCCAAGCCAGTTTGGCTCATCAGGCCGGTGTTTATCTCCAGCTTCTTTGCCATAAAACGACTGAGAATATTTCTGTTCCCCCTGGATGGGATGCCAGTCCCTCGCAGGTTGCTTCCCCAGCTAATGCTGGTACCCATTTATACTCCTGGGTGGAGGGAGGTAGGCAGGGGTGAAGTGGCTTGCCAAGGGCCACAGCATACTGCTAGCAGCTGGATTCGAACCTCCAACCCTATGATTGGAGGCAACAGATCCTAAACCACTTGACCACATTTCCCCTACAAATAGTTTGAACTTGGAGCTAAAATTTTTGCAATTCTCAGTTGGCAAAGCAAGAAGGCTGTGCGTACTGCACCAGTGACCTCTCTGAGCTCGTCAGGGGTTGCCTCAAGATGCAATCATTTGAGCTGATCAAGACGGGATTTGTATCTTTCCTGAGCCCCAGATCAGCCTCCAAGGATGAAGACGTCATACGATGGTCAGTGCATCACAAAAAAAATGAGGACTTCTCATCTTGACTTTCAAAACAAGAGACTTTACCCATGCATACATTTTGGCGATCACCTTCTGAGATGATGGGGTATTAATGCAGTAGTGTTATTTTTTTTTCAAAAAAAATGTCCAATATTGCAGAGTACGGACAAAATTGTAAGTCCATGTACATGTACCATTAAAAACCTCAAGCAAAATCAAAGAGAATTTTACTACTACCTTCTCTCGCTTTGCTGCCATATTATGCTGCTATTTTGGAGGCATTTTTCAGACAGGAGACATCTTTTATATAGCATGTTATTAGCAACTGAGTAATGGATGCTTTCATCAATAGTTAATTTGGAATTTGTGTATCTCTTTTAGATAAAAACTGAAATAAAAGTTCAGTACCTTTTATTTTCCGAAGGATATCATGTCCTTGGGTATTTGTTACAGCTGTAGGGTTTATTGCGAGTGTTCCAATTCTTAAACCAAAATTTTCGAAGTAATGATCATGGCATTCCTTTGTGACCATGTAGTGCTCAGTGAATTGAGGAATCACAGGAACCAAACGATCTTACAATATTCTTGCCTTTCAAACCAAGTGGAGACATCATGGATCCCGAGAGTACACTCCTTTGCATCTCAAGATGGAGGCATCTGACCTCGCTAGTTCTGGCGGGGCTACCCAGCGTATTCCACGGGCGGAGCCTGGTTGCCGTTACCCAGGGTTGTCCGGAGCTCCGCCGGCTGTCGTTGGCTCATCTTGGGCCCCACCCATACGACCAGTGCTTGTTCATGGAGGGTCTGTGCCAGGCGCTGAAATACGCCAAAAGAATGCAGGATTTCAGGTCAGTTCAACTCGACAATTTAACTCAAAAGAAGCAGTGGGTCACTCTCACAAAACACGGTCAAATTTTGGGACTGACTGAATCAGGTTAGAACCAAATCTAGGCAGATGTTCTGATGAGACTGTCCAGCACCTATTTAAGTCAGTTCCCCTCCCCCAAGAGAGGAGCTTTCAATCAGTTTTCTCTCAACCTCCATGACTAAAAATCTCCCAATTATCTCTCAACAGATTTTTATAACCTGAGAAGTAATGTAAATCGTCACCAGCACTTTAAAAAAAATCCATAGTTTCATTACATAAAGTAGGCCTATGCAAATAAATCAGAGACCACTGCACTTTGCATCCAAGGAAACCTACACGTATGATGGACGAAAACTCTGCACTGATGACTTTGTGCCACCGATAACCAGATTCGAACCGAATTTGTTTCTCAACTGTCATTCCAGATTAGAGCAGCCCAAGCTCGCTGGCATGGCGTCACTGCTGCAGAGTTTACAAAGCTGTAAACGACTGAGCAGGCTGTGCGTCATCACACAGTGCGGAGGGTAAGAAGCCTGTATGCATGTCCACCTCTTGCAGCACTGTCTCCATGGGCCGTCAGATTCAAGTATCAGGCTCGCTCCACCTAGCCCATTCCTCTTCTGTTTTTCTCTCATGCAGCCATGGGGCCAATTTCATAGAGCTGCTTCAGCACAAAATTTGCTTAAGCGCGAGAAAACCTTGCCTGATAAATTAGGTAACCAGCCAAAACTCCATGTGATGTATATTGTTTGGGGATCGTATTTAGCTGTCTTTTGATTGGCATGACAATCAGATAGAGTTTGAGCTGGTAGCCTTTGTTTTTTTAAGCAAGTTTTTTCACGCTTAAGCGGTAAGTACTTTTTTATAAGTGGAGCTTTGAAATTGGCGCCCAGGTGGTATACATTCCAAGGGAGTAAGTCCCTAAAACCTTCCTTGCGTATTTCTGTCATGTTCCAAACTGCAATACTATTCACATTAAGTATCTCAACACAAAGTCACTGTTGTCTGTTGTCCCAAAGCCTTTCCGAGTAGGTACTCTGAGTTTCTGAGTATTTGCTTCTAGTGAAACATTTTGTCCGATGGAATGTTTAGCAAATCAAATACTGATGCCCTCCTTCACTTGTCATTATTCCTAAAAACTTCCGAACCTCAAGAGTAGCATCTTCAAGGCTCAAACACTGAGATCTAGTCTCAAGGATTTGTCCCTTTTTTTTCGTTTTTCATTTTTGTGATCTGGATAGACTTAAATCTCTACACGTCAAAGACCTGGACGATGTAATGGACAAGTGCCAGGATCTGATGGTTCTGCAAGTGATTTGCAACTCTTACTTTGAAACCTGTGCCAAGTGGCAGCAAACCTTACTGGACAAGTAAGTATCGTCGTCAACATTGTATACTTTAGAAAAGCAGAGAGTGTTACACTGGAAGTCCACAGCCAAAGTATAAAAAAAAAAATCAGGCCAATCTCAAATGAAATTCCTGGGGTAAATCGATCTAGTTTAAACCAAACTACACCAGATCAGACCACCCACTAAGGGTGGAAATTTATGGTTTACTTGAAAAACGTTTTAAAAACTTTCCCACACCGCTTAACCGTTTGACCTCGGTGTTTTCAATTTGCATAATTATATAGTTCAATAATGTACGTGGTCCAACCAATGAAGAAATGTAGATTGATGTTGGGGCATTTATAACAAGCAACAAATTGCCTACGATGTTAATAGTTGGTATTCCTTTGATATGACGCAGTAGTAAAGTTTCCGAAAATCGGATAACATTTTACAGGCATTGTTTAAAATAAAAATGTATTTGAGATTGCATCAACGAAAATGTCAAACCTCTAAAACGTTTGGGACAATAGGTACACGGATTTAGAAGTTTTTTGGTTTAAAGGTTTTAACCTGTAAATGTCCCACCCTTTCCGTGTACATGTACAAGAATTCCAAACTACATGCAAGCATTACAAACAAATTCAAAAGTTTCAAGTCTTCCTCCTCGTTTAAGAAAAATACATACGCAAGATCAATAACCCCAAAGCAAAGACAAGATACATACAACCTGCACTTTGCCCCAATCCAAGAATTCTATAAAGGTCAACGTTTTCATTTTCAAAGATCAACATTTGTTTATCTGACACAATGCCACCACTGCACTCCAATCAAGGTACAAGCCGGGCAGGCCCGCCCTTCACGTCATCATCGCCTCCTACAAGAAGTGCCAGGCGACTCGATGGCGAGACATCTGCGATAAGGTCCCGTTCGTCCACCTGGAGGAGCTGACGCTGTTTCAGAGCAACGTGGCTGCCAAGGCGCCCTCATGGAGGGAGATACAGGAGATCCGACGAAGGGAGCTCATGGGAGACTGACGAAGACAAAAAAATGCTCCTGTGTCTACTTGACTACAAGAGCCAACACACAATCACTAGAATGAGCTCCAAGATAGACCAGGAGAGGGCGCAATTTCCCTAGCAACGCAGGCTCCTTCGGTAGGAACTGTACTTGGATGGGTCGTGGAGTAGGAAATGCCTGTATGTCTCATCGCTACCAACAAAATGAGCACTCCAGACCAACATGGCTCTTTCCAACCAATGAGGGGGGCTTCTGCTTGCGGCAGATAGTCTTACAATGCGCTACTCTCGCTGTCTGCCTCATGGCTTAACCCTTACCTATTCAAATACATGTATGTTTGAATCAGTCTTATTCAGAGTAGTCTGTTAAATGGCGGTGGTGCTGGACTATTTGGGGTTCCAAGCCTTACAATCCACCTTATGTTTTGGTCAACGTCAATCAGCAATTAGTTTTATTGATATTTTACATTATCGTGTTTAGTTTTACTCTCAGGTTCCCCAAATCAAATGCTAACGGCGCTTTCAATTCAATATGGGCAACTCGTGAAGAAAGTCTGTGCCAAAGTTGCCGAACTCCAACTCCAGCAGGTCTCAATTTCATAGAGGCGCTGGTAAGCAGCAAATACTACTGTACTCCGCGGATTTTTGTGCTAAGCAGCTGAAAAATGGGCCAAATCAAAACAGTATGCCATTCTCTCTAGCAGTCAGTTTTCATTTAGCAAGTAGTTTTTATTTTAATGACTTGCATCGGTTACTCAGGCTCTAAACCTTTTCCTTCGTGATTTGTTTCATCTCATTCTGTCCGCATTTCTTGTTCTTGTCAATCGTATATTGGACTCTGTTTTCTACTTTTCCAGATGTCTTTTCGTACATCAAGAGTATTGTTATTTAGCACTTTATACATTCTGCGATATTTTTTTATGATATGCAATGAATCAGTTTTCTGAAATAAAACCAAAGTTTTAATCATCTTTTTGTCGAGTCAGTGCAACAGGGTCGTATCTCGTGTACCAAACAAATGCGAGTTACTATGACAATGCGCTGCCACGACGTTTTATAACATTGACAGATCTGTCTGTGGCATGGGTACACATCTACATGTGCATCATGAAAAATGGTGCGATTCGATCCTCGATGGTTCACTTAGTTCCTGTTTTAAAGCTAGAGCCCAATTAGAAATGGGCATTTATACTGAAAACGTGTTGCAAAGGGGATTGCGAAATAAATGGACCAGAAACTTGAGATGACACAGTGGATCCGGCGCTTTGTTCAGAGAGTCCTTACTGACATCTTGAAACACATATGTACAGTTAGTGCTAATATCATTTGTGTTTTCCTTAGGAAAACTGTTTACAAGCCAGCAGTGAGTGTTTATATGTCGAGCGTGATCGACCGATTTGCACAATTGCCCTATCGCTATGTAAGATTGGTCAGTTCTGTTTGAGATCTCCAACTTGGCTTCCCCATCATGATATAATCCTCCACAAACACGAATCATAAAGATATAGTAATTGGTTGATGGAGGAATTATTGTCAAATCATGCAATAAGATCGACCAATCACACAACGATCGACTTCAATATACATGCTTATTGCTTGCCATTGTTCTCAAAAAGTTTTGCTATTGAAATAAGTCAATTTACTAAGCTTTATTGCTAAACAGTACGACAGATTGGTACCAGAATTCATTTGGTCCTGAAAAACGGCTTACCGTCACGTGCCACCGTAGTGGGCCTGCCTGTGTCGGCTACGGGCCAGCTCAGGGTGAAACTGTGAATTGTACCGTCCCGGTCTGTCCACCTCTTCCACCAAATCCCTCTGGGCTCCACCCTCAGGTTTCTCCCCAGACAGTAGCCTGTTCGTCCGGGCTCTCTCGGCTGCCTCGCGTCTCAGTCGCTCCTCCCGTAGCTGCTGTACGCTGGGCCCCTGCGTCGCCTCCCTTCCCCCGCGGCTCGGATCTTTGCGTACGTCTTTCGTTTTGGAGTCCCCTCTGCTTTGATGTTTGTCTCGTCTTTCTTTGGATTTTCCAGATTTGTCCTTGTCTCGTCTGTGTTTATGTTTGTGTTTACTCTTGTGGCTGCGGTGTTTTGACCTTCTATCGTCCGAACTGGCTTTGCTAATGTTCAGCTCTTTTGACGGCGATTTGACATCTGAATCCACGCCAACTTGGAAACCTGCTTGGATTCTGCTGGTGACGACATGTACATCTTTCAGAGTGGACTTTATCGGTGGTACGGTAGTCTCTCCTTTTGGCCTCTTCACCTTGAGGTATTTCTCCATTTCCACCATGGGATCTAGGCTCGCCTTCCTCTTCACATCCATGCAGCTAGAGATGCAAGTAGACCAAAGAAGGACCATGTAACTTGGAAAGTGACAATGAGGGAGTTCTGTGCCATTACATACATGTAGGCAGGGTATATCAGTGCCCAGGAAAATAAGGCAAAATACCAGTTTGTCTCTGGTCAGACAGAGTTTCTGAAATTGATGCGGCAATGCGACTTTTTTTTATTAATTTTTTTCCTTCTCCAGGGTAGACAATGTATTGATATTCAGGCTGTGTCCGAAACGGGCTTCCAGCTTGCAGTACCTCACGGTAATTTGTGAAGTATAGCGCCTTACTTTGTGCGCAGTGCCTCATATCATGTGGGCAGCCCTGGCCCGGTCTGGTACCACACCCCATGAGATATAAGAGACTTATGTCTTTGTCTTCGGCACAATGAAGGTCAACAGCAGTACTTGAAGGCATATTACAGCCAAGAGGACATTAAGCCTTTACCTCTGTTCTTCAGATGCCGCGGTTTTAGCAACTCGGTCAGGAGGCTTGAAGTACCAGGGCTTGGCTGTCTGTGCCTCAGCGGAACTTTGACCCAGGTAGGCCAGCAGACCAATTTTCTTCTCGTACTGCTCTTTGGCAGCTTTCTCCTCTTTCTCGTGTTCTTTGTTCTTTTCTCCTTTGGGCTGCAAGGGTAAAAAGTCCATTTTTCAAATTCTGTAGAGAGTTAACACATGGGCTAAATACACATAGGCTGAGGGATTCAAACCCCTTAGTTCCTAAAATTTTGTACAAATCCATTAAAAAACTATTTGTAACATTCAGTTAAGTGAGTTTTCTGAAAGGTCTTTCTAAGATTAATGTTCAATCAAAATAGAAACATTAGAAACAGGAAGATCTCAGTTAGTCCCCCCCCAAAAAATAAATGGATTGGATGTTAGGTTCGTGCAGACCTACTCAACTCACCTTCTCAGAACCAAGATCACTGAAAAGATCGACATGCAGTGACTGGATGCCCTGGTCTAGTGAGGCCCGTAAAGCAAGACGATCATCTTGGACAGATCCAGAGGGTGGTGAGTCATCTGAGGAGGTCAACTGACGAGCTTTTCGCCGCAGTAATGCTGTCCTGGCCTCCTGCTCCTGAAGGGAAAGAGATAAACACATGCTGCAAACCCAAACTTTTCTGGCCAGTGTACACGATCCATTTGTAATATGTACATGTACATATATCAAGACGTTACTGCCACCGTGCAAGTCGGCCCCTAAGAAATCTTCAGGGGCTCTGAGTGGAGGACTGACTTACTGCCAGGGCGGCCCGTTCCTGACGTTGTTTATTCTCTTCTGCTGCCCGTGCCTCATCCCGCTTTACTCGTTCAATATTTCTCAGGCTTCTTACATGCCAACTGTAAAAAAAAGGTAAGGAGTAGCAAGAAAAGTAGTTCGGTGAGTATCCAGACATTCTTTTTGGGCCACGCGCTCCAGTGTCCCCCACACATTTGAATTTTGTTTAACGGCTTTTGCTTGTCATTCTTACCATTTGGGCATAAATAATGCGGAGCCCTATGATTGGTCAGTGTGACCCCCAGCGCACCACAGCCATACACGGAAAGTGGCAGCAGCCAATTTCTGTATCTTGTGTATCAATCGCAGTCGTAGTCAACCATTTGGTCACATGTACACGTGTGAACCGCATGACTCTCGGACGTCCATCGGGAAATATTTGCACCTTTTTTTCAAAATCAGCATGGCCCATTTTTTCTTGGTACAAAATAAGGTATGTAAGCTAACTCGGGGGGGGTGGAGCAACATTTCCATGGGTACACAACAACCACAAAACCCTTGTTAAACGTCATGCAGAGCCTATGGCGAAAAGGCTTGTTTTCTTTGGGTTCTTGGGAACTGAGGGGACAGACATCAGACCCCACAGTTCTGGGGGTAAGAATCATCCACACAAAACTACACAAAGTTGCATGACTAAAAGGCAATAACACTATTGATTTACAGGCCCTCCCATATTACAAAGCAGTAACCTGAAAACCAGACTTACATGACCTAGGCTATAGCGCTACTTAGTACTTGGGACAGGCCTAACTCATGATCTATCGCACCAGTAGGCTACAACTATAGTATAAAGCATATAATTACAGATTCCAGGGGTCGTTTTTTGGAGTGGCGGGGTATTCTGCAATTCTTCCAATTAAAGTGAAGAATAAGCCTAGTTCAGTACAGTAGCCAAGTTTTAGTTGCAACATTTTTGTATTGTCCGAAAAATGGGCAGCACCTACCTAAAGTACTTTTACTCGGCGGACATTAGATTCGAACGTTAGGCCTACAGCAAAAAAAAAACGATACATGATCCATGTCTGATAATGGGGGTAATCCGGGGAAGTCCAACTTAATAAAAATGTTAAAATCCGTCAAATTACATAAAAACAAACCTTTTCTTTGGAAGAATATTCATCTTGATCTACCGTCTCGCGGTCAGCTTCTTGCATTCAGCTCAGATTTCTTTTCAGTGGGTGCGCCCTCTCTCGACAAAAAAAAACGTAAATAAAGGCCTACACCTGACACGCCTTTGGCACTTGCTGTCGGAGCTCTCGCTCATCAGTACCCGAAGGGAAGCTTACCTGGCTCACACCAAACACAGGATCATATAGCGGGTGAGTTTTATAGCGATCTTTTCACATTTTAGGAATGTTTATTTCTTCATATCTACTTTCAGCATCTTTTTTCTTTGACCACCCGCAAAAAGCGCGTTTCAGTGTAACGTTACTAGTTGCATGCGCGTACTGACTAGGACCATGGAGGTTGAACCATTCTACCTCCATGCTAGGACTAACCCCCTGAACTGTGGGGCTCGACGTCAGCCCCACTCCTTGTTAGTGGGCGGAGGGAGCGGGGCTGACGTCCCCCGACCCCACTGCGGCTATATCTGTACTGATTCTGCCTCAATTAACATTATCATTATGAGTAATGAGAGGCATGTAGGGGTTGTGCAAATCATTAAGTTATGGAATCGATTTTTTAGCCGACAGGTCATCAACATATAGAATAGTTTTGTTGTAAATGCCAAAAATTCGTCTTCAAACATCAATAACATTATGGGTGTATAGGGATTATGCACTGCTGGTGCCATGGAGGCTGTTCTTTGTTATTTTAACATAAAAAGTTATTTGAGCATGTCCTTGTGTACAGAATCCTTACCCTCCAACTCTCTGCCCAAACGCATTGCCTCCAGAGAGGCTTATGCCTTATTTTTACCCATAAAGAAAAACATAAGTAGTTCTAATAACCTAGGAGTTTGATCACAGAACTCGTATGAATTTTACAAAATGACTTTCTCTTGGCGATCCTTACTTTTGGGGGAAGCTTTACATGCTTGTTACACTCAACTTTTAAAACTTGTTACAGCTTGTACTAAAGTACAGCTTAATTGCAGCCTGAGCAGTCTTTGTTTCTGATTTTAATAATGGGGGGAAAGTGTCCTAAAAAAGTAAGGATTGCCAATATTTGTAACAAGATGATTTTTTGTTCTAAACGTTTTATGGCCTGATATTGAAATTGAAGTCTAAAATTTGCCAGTTATGCCTGTACTGGGACGGTTCAAGGCTGTTTCTTCCACACCCTGGCTTTTTGTTCTATGGTATAATCGCATCGTTCAACTGTATGCTTCACTGCACATTATTTGACCCCTTCCCCCATCATCGTTATTATGAATGCCATCCAAAGCCTTAATGTAGTGGGTTGGGGAGATATGCTTCACAGTGGTACAGTTGAGAGGACTTGTTGTTTGGCACCATGGCAATGTTTATTTCTACTACAAGTGAGAATCAAGTGTACCCCCACAGGTCGCAATTTCACAGAGAATTGTGTCAAGTATCCATCAGGTTGGTTTACATTTGATGTAAGGTGTATTCCTTGTTTGTTTTTTTAATTTTCATTTGATTTGGTTTGGTATGACACAGAATTTATTGAACTTTATGCAGGAGAAATCTGTTGTGGTGGGCTCTTTACAAGATAGAGCATTCAGGAAAGTTTCTTGAGAGACAGAATGCATCGTCTCAAATCCGTTGATTAATTAGAGTTGACAGTGTGACCTTACTGTGGTTGAGGGGTGTGATCGCACCGATTGTCGTTGGGGAGCTCTGTTATATAAAAATGATATGGAAGTGTCTAGATGTGCTTTGGAGAATGCTTCAGTGGTGTAAACATTGTCGTAGGCACAGTAGCAGTAGGAACATTGCCAATAAATTGGCCCAAGAAAATTTTATTTTGATAAAAAGTGCTTGTTCAGAGGCTGGAAAAACTTCCAGGCCTCAGCAAATTACAACACTTTCTTGAGAACTTCAAAATACTGTTTACATTTATCAAACCAATGACTGTTTACATTCAAAAGCATCATGATTTCCAAATCTAGTTAAATTAAGAAAATGAGATTTAGCAGCTATTTAATTTGACGAACTTATCCAGCAGGAAGGCTTGAAAAGGAAGGCTTGAAAATGAAATGCATTGCATCCAGTAAATTTGTCATATTTGATTTTACTTTAAATTCATTGAAATACATGTAGTCTCATCTATAGTAACAAACCACAAATCCTCCATTTACATGGGGGGGTCCAGAGAGGTTGAAATAAATTGCAGATATACTCATTTTGTGTCTCTGACATGACTGAGGACGGGTGATAATGATCAGATTGCATTCCACTCCTCTGAGTTTAGGATTCGACACTTTTTTACAGTGTCAGGAAAATGTACACTTCATGCACATTTTGATGGTGTGAACGAATTGCTTCCTTTGAGATAAAACCAAAATGCCCTTTGTACTTTGGATGGCGATCTAATGTCACAGAAAGAAGGCAGCTGGACTCCGTGCAACTGAGGATTGCACTTAATGTAGTAATCTTAACTGAAAAAGGTATAGATTAAGATCCCAAATGCAGCCATACAGACTTAGTACTTGCATTTGAGGCACACACCTTTGAATTGTTGACCTAGAATTACAGTGACAAAAAAAAAAAGCTTGCCAATTATAACTCAATACACAGCTCACTCTGCTCCTGACTGGTTGCTAGGGACCGCAGCCTATCAACACAGACGTGAGCAGACGGAAGCTTGGTGTATCCATAGCAACTAACAATCAAGCACAAACACTGGCTTGGTCATGTTTACCGTGGTTCAGTGCAGCTAGTCTGGCCTTTATGTACATGTACACCTTTAGGCTTACATTGTTATGTGCACCCTTGGCAGTAAAGGAGCCTAAATTTATTTATTGCGTGCTAGGCTAGTATTGTATTCCAATGCAGATAATCCTGGATTCAAACAAACATCCGCATGACAATATCCCATTTTGCCAGGCCTGGCCCGGGGTGGCATGGCCCTTCTGTTGTATCGTGCCCAGAGAAATTAAATGGAGTTGGCATCCATACAACTTGTAGTCCTGTTAACTGAACCCAAAGCAGGTTGTTTACCTCGTATAAACACCGTGGGAAGGTGCGATGCTACTCTGTATGCACTACCTTTCTTTGCAATGTATTCTCACCCAGGGGGAACTTCTTTGTTTTCCTACACAAACAAAAGAAATCAAATAAAGCAACAATAAGGTTCAACCGAATTCAGATGCGAAGACTGAGACAAGTTTGAAATCAGTAGATGAAATCAGCAACTGGGATTCTATCTCGCTAAGATTCTGGGGATGGATTCCCCCCCCCCCATCGCCCATCATGGAGGCAAATTTATACCTGTACATGTGCACTCTTATGCAAGTTGTCCTCCATGGTTATTGGTTAAACATGTAGACGCATGTTCTGTGGTGTGTTTGTGTACATCAGTTTACTAGTAAACTGAAGTTGCTCACTTCGTATCTTTTCAAAGCCTTCCTATTTAGCTGATGTCAGCATCTCATCATCACGATAAAAGTGGTCCTTAAAAAAATCATCAGCTTTCATTTAAACACGCCTGTTCTTTCAAATAATACAATAATCCTAGCCGTGTACATGATCATACCAACGATTTTGTGTTACCTTTTTTTTTTTCAATCGATGGATCCCTACACCTGACACAAATCTGCTGGTTCGGGGTTACTTGCCGCAGGCTATTTAAAAATGCTCGTATCCAGTCTGGTGGCTGCAGCTTCAATTCTCAATGAATAAATAATCTCAGTCCACATAATAATGGCCATTGTTTGATAACAATAGACCACTGTATGGTTTGTGGTTAACATGGCACGTACAGTGCCCCCCCCCCTCGGTGATTAATAAATTATAGAGAGAAAAATCAATGGCAGCATTTGCCTCGATCATTCACCTAGTTGTGAGTAACTGAAGTTTTACTCGTACAACAGAAATGTGCTAATTACTCAAAGCGAAATACAGTCGAACCCTATTAATAAGAGGTCCTCCGGACTTAGCGAATTCCGCTGTTTTAACAGGAACCTTGTATTGTCAGGAATTAAAAAAAAAATAAACAAGGGATTGGGACCTAAACAGTTCCTAGTTACAAGCAGACTCTTGTATTAACAGTGCTCTTATTATTAATGAGGTTCGACTGCCCTTTTATTCCAAGTACTGTTTCAATGTGTTGAAATGTTCCTACAAAATCGGAGATCAGTTCTTTGGGTCATTTGTGGCATTATTCCCAGCATCAGGTCACTCCGTCCATTCACAGCCTGAAGCAGGACTCTTGCTTTTTTTTTTATAAAAGTACATGTACGGGTACATGTACTTCCCTGCCTCTCACTGACGCGAAACAAATTTTAGCCCCAGTGGGATGCATCCCTTCTGAAAGCAAGTTTTAACAAGTCTTGAATTATTCTTTTGCTTTCCCAACCGATGGCAGGTAGCAAAAAATACGACTGCAACATTGAAAGAGCAGACACGACAGAAGCCTTTGACCAGTTTCTGATAGATTTTTTAACCTAATAATTCGATGGAAGCTTGCATGGTGGAGGAGTGTCTCCTATAAGGAAATTTGCGTTAATTAGCGTGTCTATGGAGATGATACATGCACAAAGTAGCTTCCGTTATTTTAATCTCTGGGTACAGATCCTCGCTTTGATTTCCGCATCACTTCAGACACTCCCTGACACGTAGCCATGTCGGACTCTGAACTGGAGGAGGTCTTCAAGAGCTTTTGCGCATTTGGCGCTGGCTCCAAAGACACCACGGCGGCCATGGACAACGCAAAGTTCGGCAAGCTGTTCAGGGACCTCAAACTCTACGATAAGAAGTTTACATCCACGGACACCGACATCATCTTCAACAGGTATGTCTGGGAAGGGGGGGGAGCGATCGTGTAATGGTTGAAGTCTAACACTCCTCAATCCTCCAATTGGTGATGGATTGAAGACTGTTAGAGGTAAGCCCCTTCCAATCCAAAGGAAGTGGTAACGAGATTCTGTGATATTTGTTTGTACATGTATTTAAACTGTTTTCATTGTATCTTCTTTGTTTTAGCCTTTTCCATTTTTTTCACATTGAGTGCATTTCCTGGAACATTTGCTTAAAGTATACGAATACACCCAAGTTTCAACATATAACACCAATACTGTATCATCTTCGCTGGCTACCTGTTTTGTACAGGATTAACTTCAAAATCATCCCGTTAACATACAAAGCCATCCACGGTCTTGCTCCTAGATACTTAATGAATCTTGTCATCATTAAGAAGGAGTCTAGATATCATCTCAGGTCAGCAAGCAACGGTCCTTTGTTTAGTTACCCTAACGGTAAAATGCTACCCACACTTGGTGACAGGGCATTTGCAATGGCTGCTCCGAAATTATGGAATGCCTTAATTGCCACGGCATATACGGTGCGAGCAGAGCCTTGCCGTTTTTAAATGTAAAGTAAAAACTTACCTTTTTAATATTGCATTTGCACAATGATATTGCAGTGCAAGATTCTTGAGTTTATTAGTTTTATCTGGTAAGATTATTATTATTTTTAATTTCATTGTAGGTTTACCTGTGATTCATTATTTTAGTGTCACCGTGTCTGGTATAATTACTTTTCTTTTATTGGAGGTAGGGTTAGAGGCGTCTTTCCCCAGGAAAGATCGAGACATCACCGATGCCAGCAGGGTTAGGTTCTCCCTGTTAGCGGGGCAGACGTATCCCCATACTGTGGTTTGGTTACTAGCACGATGACATTCATTTATCCTTTCATTTCTTAAATCAATTATTTTTTATGCTAACTTGTACTGCACCATTGATCATTTTTATGGAAACGGCGCATCATAAATTTTCAATTATTACTATTAGTAGTAGTAGTAATCCTCTTATTCCTTCAAATGTATCATAATTCTATGATTGTCTCCTCTAGGTAGGATTCCTCAAGCCATATTTCCTTTTGAGGTACACGTGTTTTGAGAGAATCTGTTATTTCAGCATCGGAAGGGAGTGAAATGAAATGCCAAAGAAACTTTTTTCTTTTTAATTGAATTTTCAGGCCCGAGGTAAAATCCAAAACTGAAAGGAAGATCAACTTCTCCCAGTTCAAGAAAGCCCTGGAACTGTGCGCCGAAAAAAAGTACGGCAGCAAGGGCGACGTCCAAAAGTTGATCGACAAGATTGTTGCCGGTAAAGGGCCAGGCACGTCAGGGGTCAGTACATCCATTCTCCCACTCCTCAAATCTTCCATTTCTGCTAGGAATGTCTGCTTTTTCAGATCTGGGTAGGAAGGGGGAATTTTCGTGAGCAGAAGCCTGTAGAGGCTTTTCGTGGTAGCCATGTCGCTGGGCAGGTCTTTTGTCTCATGGGGAAACCTCCTTTGTGCATACCCTGTGAAACAAAAGCATTGACCTGCAAGATGGCAGCCCTGCAAACCCTCTATTGCTTAGCAAATTGAAGGGCTCTGTTGGATACCCTTGGTATTAACACGGATGAGAACAAGCGTCAGTCAAATTTGCTCTGCCTTGTGTTTCACATGTTCGTGAATACAGCTGTCTCCTTACTTTGATTTCTGCTTCGAGAACCAGAACACTTCATTGTTAGGGTTGGAGTTTATTCCAATCACAGAACGTCCATCCCAGAAATCGTGTCTTGTTGAACTTTAATTTTCTCTTCCTTGTTTTTTACCCTAAGGCCACAAAAGCAGTAAAGACTGGGGGCGTAGACAGGCTGACCGACACCTCCAAGTACACTGGCTCGCACAAGGAGCGGTTTGACGAATCGGGGAAAGGGAAGGGCCTGGAGGGGCGGAAAGATTTTGACGAAAAAGCTTCAGCTGGCTACGTTGGAGGCTACCAGGGGAAAGATACATACGACAAGACACACTAAAATGGGACTGCTGGTGAGTTGAACAAAGCTGTTCTACCATATGAACTGAATGTGCAGCTTGATTGGCCAAGAATGGATCATGTGACATTCCAAGAAGTTTATGTGTGATCATCAAATAAATAGCCCTCAGTGAAGTTACAGCAATTTTATGGGTTACTTTGAAACAGAAATCCCATCGTTGAACTGAAATTATAAGTTGAGGAGGGCCAGTATCACCGTGAGGCAAATTTGAGCAATGACCATCTGTCAACCGCCGGTCGATCTTGCCCGGTACCCATGTTGTATTTTGTGCACAACTAACCAAGGAAATCGACCAGCGATCGATAAATGGGTGTCTCTCAAACTTGTGCTCCTAGATTTGACACCAAAATTGATGTCTTTCTTCAGTGTACCTGTTCACAGGGTCCTGCAAGGATGTCTTCATTATTTCTGAAGAGAAAATGAAGTTTGGAGGTCTATGAGTGCTTTCCTGTGAATTTTTATACGATGCTCTGTAAGTTTTCTTTTTGACCTTTTTGATTACAGGTTTGTTTTCTGTTGTCAATAATCAAGAAGTTCTCTTCGTCAAGTAGCTTGTATCATCAGCAAATAGCATCAGAGGAAAGTAATCAGTGTAATGTGATAGATCTTGTATGAGCTATTTTCTCTGTCAAAAGAGATATTTCCATGTCTCGTAAATTGCCTTTCTTAACTGTTGGTTGAAATGTATAAAGATTCATATGTATCCAACAAATATACTTATACATGTAAATTTTGTAGGTCGTTTTTAGAGCTATTAAAAGTAATTATGCAGTGTATGAGATTCTTATTAGCTGTGTGTTCGAATAAGAAATGGCACATTTTTTTTACGTAGTAACAATGTCTCATTTGGGCTACACAGTAGCATGCCTGGACAGTGTTCCGGGCATAGGAATGGTAAAGGGATGCTAAGTTTCCGTTGGAATACACCGTTTTGGCATGGTTGCCCGGTGGCCAGTTGAAATGGTCCCTGCTAGCTCAGCCTTTTTCTCCATTGCTGGTGAAGGTGACTCAATTTAGCCATTAGCTACAAGGTGACTCTATGGGAGTCAGCTCGTGAGTCCAACGCCTCATAGGTCCGACATCTCATAAGTCCGAAAAATGCGTTAACAAGTCCATAAGTCCGACGCCTCAAAAGTCCAACAATTCTTTATATATAACAGGTTTTTCCCTTACCCAACGAATATTAATAAGCACTGTATGCTCAGTGCTTGTCCGAGAGCTTGCGAAAAAAACCTCATAAGCTTACTCGGGTGGGACTCGAACCCACAACATCCTGCTTACTAGTGCAGATGTCTTAACCACTCGACCACCGAGCTTGCCGGGGTCGGCTGGCCGGTCCGAGTCAAATGAAGCAGCGGGTACCGCGAACTATTATCAAGATGTATTTTTGCGTTGGGGAGATGTTAATTATATATAACGGGTTTGCCCTTACCCAACGTATATTTATAAGCACTGTATGCTCAGTGCTTGTCCGAGAACTTGCGAAAAAAACCTCACAAGCTTACTCGGGTGGGACTCGAACCCACGACCTCCTGCTTACTAGTGCAGATGTCTTAACCACTCGACCACCGAGCTTGCCGGGGTCGGCTGGCCGGTCCGAGTCAAATGAAGCAGCGGGTACCGCGAACTATTATCAAGATGTATTTTGCGTTGGGGAGATGTTAATTATATATAACGGGTTTGCCCTTACCCAACGTATATTTATAAGCACTGTATGCTCAGTGCTTGTCCGAGAACTTGCGAAAAAAAACCTCACAAGCTTACTCGGGTGGGACTCGAACCCACGACCTCCTGCTTACTAGTGCAGATGTCTTAACCACTCGACCACCGAGCTTGCCGGGGTCGGCTGGCCGGTCCGAGTCAAATGAAGCAGCGGGTACCGCGAACTATTTTCAAGATGTATTTTTGCATTGGGGAGATGTTATCAACAATTTTTTATAAGTTTATTTCGACCTATAGACCCGACGCCTCATTAGTCAGGTACCTCGTCAGTCCGAAAAGTCAGACTTTTGTGGCGTTTGACGTGAGAGGTGTTAGACTTTATGACAACAGAAACAACAATGAAAGTAGCATTTGATGTGTAGATTATGAGGAAGTGGTCTCTGAAATGCTGTACTTTTTCTCTGTTTAAATGATTTGATGTTGATAAGATGTTGGATAAATGTGAGTGAGATGAACCTGATTATTTCTGATCAAATGTGGTACAGTTTAGTTTGCTGTGATCTCTCTTTTGATGCATGCTGTTTAATGTGACCAAATGCTTGCAATTTCCACAGGGTTTATATGAAAGTGTGGACATAAGTAACATACTTTTCCAGTGTCATCAACTTGAAGAGTTATAGACTCTTGGCATTCACAAGGTCAACTAGCAGTTATTAGCTTTTTTTCTAAAATAATTTTGTCCTGACCTCCGGACTTCTGGAAGTCAAGATAAGCATGAGATGTCACAGATTTGAACTGTTATAGATGCAAATTTGAAATCCCGATAGGATTGTGGATTTTCACATCGATTTTGTTTTGTTTTGTACACTTGGCCTTAAATTTCACAAATTAATTACATTTTTATGATCCCAGATTACAAAACTTGGATCACAAAGTGGTGAAATCACCATCCAACAGTTCGAAGCCCTTGTTTTTGTCAACACCGGTCACTCAGCAGTAACATGAGACTCATTGAAGTTCCAACTTTGTTGATATTAATAAGTTCCATGTCATGTCCGTGCCAGATCTAAACCACAAGTCTGACGGATGTTTTACATAAAATGTCAGAAATGTGATGAATTGATCATTGACCCGACTTGCTGAAATCAAGTAATAAATAAGTATTCATTTGATTGACAGATCAGGTGTTGTCTTGATTTCATTTTCCTGGAATCATAAGGAGAAAAAACATATCGGTTATTTTGCGCTGGTTAGATTTAGATGGCACATCTCGGCTGTGACATGCTTTAGCGTATTGCTCCTCCGAATATTGAGCCTCCGAATGCAGTTTCCACAATTGTAAAATAAAATCTGTTAAAAGAAGAAACATCCAAAACCTTTGTTCAAAGTAGATAAAATTACTAAGGGCCCTAAACCTAAGCGTTGCTAAAATGGGCGTTCTATTTCATGGAAAGTAAAACTTACATTCCCCTTAAAGGTGTAATTGAGAGATGTATTAAAGCGGAAATTTGTTTTATCTTGGCACTGTGTTAAAAAGACCACTCGAATGTTTCACAATCGTGCAATGGAAAGAATGATGTCATTCGGCGACCGCAGAATAGAAAGTTGGTCGTTGAATAGAATGTTCCATTCCACACGAAAACATTCACTGTTTTTACTAGCGCCCTCCATCGACTGGGAAAATAACGTAAATAAACTCTCACTAGCTAGCCGCGTGCGCGAGCGACAACAGAAGCTGTCGATCTGTCGCCTCGAGAAACTTTTTCGGAGCTTTCGCCCCGTCCCAAGTGAACTCTGTCCAGCGGTGTGGACAAAGAAGCTGCAAGGTGGTGAGTTGGTCTCAAACCTGCTGCATTTTAGAAATATTTTTTTCAGCTTTCAGCATCGTTCGCTCTGCCCGCATTTCACTTCCCGCTTTGCCATGTTTGCGTGCGTGTCGTGAGGAAACTGCAACGTTTACTCACGACATAGGCCTACATCATTACATGTAGATACATTAAGTTAACCATTACGGGCGGCCCTGTGGGTCATGCTTATCATGCATCATGCACACTTCAATGTTGACACAGAACAGTTAAGTAAGATTACGCGAACGTCTAGACATATTGCAGCACGAAGTACATGGATATCAAATATCCACATACACAGTACTGGACTACATGATGAGTAAACCTTGTTATCGTCTATACAGCCTCTAGGTCATTCCTTCCTCCATGCTTGGACCATGTACCATGACATTGTACATGTTTGCACAGTGCTAGGGCGGCCAACGTTTCCCTCTTCGAAGAAAATGTTAATTAGGCTGTGGGATTTTTCCCTTTTGAAGAGGAGTTGAGCTTTTGACATGTTGAGGCAAACTAGTAAACATATCTCAATTGCTTCAAGTAGGACTTCTTTAATTTTTCTTTAATTGGCAGTATGCAAATTTCCAGTTAGGCCTGCACATGATGGAATTCTATATTTTACATCAGAAATGTGCACTTGATAAATTTTGTTCGAATATGGGTGTTTCACAACAGTGCACCTCCAAGAGTTTGCAATGCATTGGGCAATCAATATGCGTGAAATTTGTCAACCCAATGCGCGTTTGGAAAGGGTCGACAAATTTCACGCTTTGTGATTGGCCAAACGCGTTGCAAACTCTTGGAGGCGCACAATTGTGAATCGCCCGTATTAAAATTAAACATTTCACAAGATATTTTGATCCAGCTGAAGGTGTTGAAAACATTTTCAAGAATTTATGATACCGTGATCTGCTGGAGACTTCAATTATAGATTTTTACAATCCGAAAAGTTTGTCAAATTTTATACTCTAGCTCATGAAAAGTCAGTGATGTGGTCTTTTCAGCAAACCTCAAACTCTTTACTTTTGGCAACTTTTTTTAAAGTTATTTTCATAGCCTGTCAGTTAATTACAAAAGGGCAACCCAGTTGACATGATTTTTTTTCTCTGACACTGCCCGGCTTTCAAAACAATAATTTCAGAGCAAATTAATTGTTTTCTTTCAATCAAATGCGGACATAAGAAGTCTTTTCTCTAACCATTAGGAAAACAGTACTTTGTATGTACATTGATTTGATGTGAACAAATCGCCTACTGTAAATCAAAGCTTGAAAAGCACCTTGGACTTTGGACAGCGATCAGACGTTATTGAAGAAAAAGTGTGAAACATTGACATCGGATAAGGCATATACATGTATACGATCATGCAGAATTCTAAGCAGTGCTGCAATCTCGGGAGATCTGTGTATTACTTTGAAATACAAACACAGCAGCTCTGCACGTAACTTTGGAATTGCATTGCCCCACTCTTGCAGTAATAATAACAAGCACTTGTAAAGCGCCCTCTATCTAGCAAACCATTCTGAGGCGCTGTATTATCATTATCCCTGCACATTGGGCTCACACATCATCTGAACATTCCTGAAACCATCTCAGCTCCCTGGGGAGTATACTAGCCTGGTGCTGCCATTTCGGCGCAAATGGCTAAACATAACCATGTCTGCCCTCACTGGTACCCATTTACTCCTGGGTGGAGAGAGGCACATAGGAGTAAAGTGACTTGCCCAGGATCACAACATGCTGCCACCAGCTGGATTCGAACCCCTGACCCTATGATCAGAAGCTACAAACCCTTACCACTTTACCACATGCCTCCTGTCTGCCCTCACTGGTACCCATTTACTCCTGGGTGGAGAGAGGCACATAGGAGTAAAGTGACTTGCCCAGGATCACAACAAGCTGGCACCAGCTGGATTCGAACCCCTGACCCTATGATCAGAAGCTACAAACCCTTACCACTTTACCACATGCCTCCTGTCTGCCCTCACAGGTACCCATTTACTCCTGGGTGGAGAGAGGCACATAGGAGTAAAGTGACTTGCCCAGGATCACAACATGCTGCCACCAGCTGGATTCGAACCCCTGACCCTATGATCACAAGCTACAAACCCTAACCACTAGGCCACATGCCTCCAGTATATCACAAAAGCACAGGCCTACCAATTATGGCTCAATGTAGGCAGCCAACCGGTTCATACCAAATTCCAGCGGCCAAGGGCACGTTTATCAACACCTAGGCCTGTAACTTGTGAATTTTTGTGAGCAGACCGAAGATTGGTACATGTATCCATAGCAACAAGAACAATCTCACACAGACCTAAGCCTGGTCACGCTTACTCTGATTTAGCTCGTCGTCTAGGGTAGTTGAGTTCGCATTCACACTCTTGCCAGCTCACCCATCCATTTAGTTCACACTACACTCATATCATATTGTGACGCTCAGGAAATGATGCGTTTCAACATCCGTATGAAAACATGCCCTTGTCAGTTGGGGTGGCCTTACCTTTCTGTTGTATTGTGCTCAAAGAAGTAAAATTCAGTTGACATGTATCGCTGATAGCCATATTGACTGAAACATGCATCCCTACAATACATAGATAATGTGAAGGCATTATTGACTTAGTTTAATTGTTGATTGAATCCTTACCCTGGTTTTTGAGTTTCACATCATTGGGTTAAATGAGCCAGAGGGCTTTTTTTTAACTCAACATTTATTTCCGAATTGCAACGTATATATCAAGTTATACACAAGAGCAATAAGTAAATGAAAGTGTTTTACTACAAGAGTGAAAGTTGAATGAGACACTGGAATAAAAGGGGGCAAATACGGAGGCATATTCAGAAGACAAAGTCTTAGACAGGAATGCCTTATTTACACGAGAAAAAACCAGACAAGGAAGACTGACGACAGATTATACATGAAAAGACAATTGCAGTTCAATACAGTCAAAGTAAAACAAGGACAAAACAAAACTATAAGTCAAAAGGTTAGGGAGGGGCCTTTATTCCCCCCGCCCCCTCTTCTCCATTCTCCACCCATGGCGATTGAGGAAGGCAAACATCGTGTACATGTACATTGTTTAGCCTGAAGTTTCTTTTTTTTTTCATCCTTCTAAATTCCTTTTTCCATTCTGCTGACCGACCTCAGGATTTCATCTTAATCTCGGTTCCAAACCCGACATTTTAAAAGAGGAATTGTCTTGTACTCAAACCCCTCATTTTGTTCTTTTCATTCTTAAACATTTCAGGTCTTAGGCTTTGGTTGTAAATTTACTTGCGAGATCTACTTTTAACCCTCTACACAGATTGGAAACACAGAGGGGAAGATTTATTTCGGTCGCATGTTATTTCAGGACAGGAAGGACAGCTGTTATTTTTAATCTTGTCAACCAGATATCATGTTCAGCAAAGCTTGGACAATGTCAATATTGCCGTTCAGTGGATTCATCCGTCATTTATCCATCATCTGGTTCAGCTAGGTTACAGCCGTCCAGATCTCTGGATTAATTAATCATTTCAGTCTGTGAAGGAATGGACATGGTTTTGTAACATTTGTCCATCAGATCAATATTACTAGTTGAGGTTTACAATACACAGGTATATGTACACAGTACCTTCAAGGTTGCAGGGTCACATCCAGACGTGTAATTAATAATGAAAACCCTAGAAAATCAATTAAGTCTGGCCTCGATATCCATCAAAAAAAAACATTTACGACTTAATTACAGTTACATGTTGTCAGGTTTTTCTCGCACATGTCTTGTTTTTGTTGAATAAACACATAAAAAATATATATATATCAGCTTCTTACCCAACATTTATGCATATGCGAATTCTATTGTAACATTTGAATAACTCAAATTTCCTCACTATAGAGTATGGGTTTTTTCAGGTGATTGTAAAATTTAATATTTGAGGTCATTCAGTCAGTGCACAATTCACAGCATTTAAAAAAATTTTTAATCATTTAATTACAAATTAAATATGATCTCCAAGCATGTCTGTTGTTTCCGAGATGCATCCCTCAAAAGATATTGCTCTGCCCCCAGTGGCATCAAGACGGATGCGCAGTTGTCGTATCGGGAGTTGTTGAATCTTTCCCAACTATTCCTCTTCCCTCTTGGCATGCACAGATCCTTGCTTGGATTTCCGCGTTTGGTGCACCAAAGCCACAAACTCTCCGCTCCCAAGCCATGGCAGACGCCACACTGAAGAGAGTCTTCGAGGAGTACGCGGCCTTCGGACGCCCCGGCCAAACCAAAGACATGACCAGCAAGAATTTCACCAAGCTCTTCAAGGAGAAGGGGCTGATTGACAGCAAGAAGCTGGACGGCACAGAGGTGGATATAATCTTTGCAAGGTACGTTAGGAGTAGAGAGGAGGTGGGTTACATGAGCTCCCCCCCCAAATGGGGTCGTCAGTTTGGAGAATGTGATTCAGTGATACTAACGTTGGTGCAGTAACTCTGTCAAACGCTTGGTTTTCCATTGCATCCAAATGCAAATTTGTTTTTTCCCCAGTGTATTTCCTGGAAAGTCTTCGTCCTGCGTCTGAAGCAGAAATTTCCCTCTTCGACCCCTCTCAATACAAATGTTAGCCAACCTCGTGAGAAACCCAGAGCCCAAAGAACTCGCAAACAACCTTTGAGAGAAGAAACCTACCAAAGAAATCAAGTTGGTGTGGCGGTCGTGTCCTAGCCGTCCGCCGCTGTAACCGAGTTGGAATACAAGTACAATTCCACGTAATGTTTGTGCATTAGTTAGTGGCATTGTTGTCTCCTTTTTCCTCTCTATTTATTCATTTTTGGGGGCTGGCGCTTGCTTCCTCTTCTTTAAGTTGAGTGGTACTCCACCGCTGTCTCTATTTTGACAAGATCCTTCAGCTTTCTGACTCGGCTTCCTATTGGTCCTTTTCAGGAACCTGTGATTTCAATCCCAGAATGGAATGGAATAAATTATCAAACCAATTGTTTTGTCTTTCACTTCCATATTCAGGGCCAAAGGTGGACCAGGCAACAAGGTGTTGACCTTTGAGCTGTTCAAGAAAGCGCTGGTCATGGCTGGCAAATCCAAGTACGGCACTGAGTCGGACGAAAACACAGAAAAGATCAAAAGCAAGGTCATAGCAGGAGGCGGGCCGTCCACACCCAACACAACGGTAGTTAAAACCTTCAGTGCATGTGCTGTGTCCTCTCATCAAAGCTTCCATTTTTCTCGAGGGGTTTCCACTTTTAGAGATCCGGGGAGGGGGCTAGCCATTTTTTCAGCATCTCTTAAGCAGAAATCTGTTGCTTAGTGAGTTTATGAGCTCTGCACAGTCAGCAGGGAGCCAGTCGGGAGCTCTAGATTTCACATAAACTTTTGCCTGGTAACCTGCATTTACTTAGCACAAACTTGAATCAGCTTGGCATATTTATTGCTCAGCTTACCATGCCCTGAAACTAGTCCCGAGTGGTGCAGAAATGGGTACACTTAGATTTGATGCTGTACTTTGCCTAAATTGATCTAAGAGGATTATGAATTCTGTTCATTACCTCTCAATTTTACTCAAGATGAAAACAAGCATCCATTGAAAGTATACATTCATTTGTTCCACCTGCGGTCTCTTTACTTTGATTGTCAAATGTATTTGACAGCAAAGTGCATTGCTTCAGTGATGGTGTTAATTCTCATCACAGAAAGCAATCACAGAAAAAAAAAAAACATCCTGTAAAATCTGATCTGGTGTCCCATAATTCCCTCCAGGGTACCTCCAGGGTCGGGGCCGTGGATAGGTTGACCGACACCTCCAAGTACACCGGCTCGCACAAGGAGCGCTTTGACGAGAGAGGCAAAGGCAGAGGCTTGGAGGGGCGGAAGGACCTGAAAAGAGATACAGGCTACGTGACAAACTACAAGGGGGAAGGGACGTACGACACCACACACTAGACAGGACCGGTGAGTCCAACGATCCTGCTGTGCCGTGGGAATAGATTTCTGCTAGTGTATTGGTTGAGAAAGGACTGTGTGACACGGAAGAAATTTATCTAGACCACCGGTGGACCCCCTGGGAAGATTGGAAATTTCCAAACATCTGATCGTGTTGTGTTTACAGTTGAATGCTTGGAGTTGTGTACTCTTTCTCATTTATTTATTAATTGAAGTCTTAGTTAATGAGGGTAAGCTCCACCAATGCACAGCACTGCTGTCCAAAGAGGCCCTCAATGAAAATACAATCAGTAAAAACAGAAATTATTATAAAAACCATTCCACTTAAAAAGCACAGCAAAAAACAGTTTCCTTACAATGAAGTTACATAGAACATTAATACGGGAAAGAGAAAAATTGTAAATAAATCAAACTTAAAATACAAATAGACAAAAAAATGAGATCATTGGCAGACCTTTAGAACAGGTTCCGGATCGCACACTATTGTTAATAAGATAAGATGACATGATTAATTGGTTCGATGACATAGTTTGGCAAATAATTCAAATTGTCAGTTAATTATCTGAATTGAAATATGTGCAGGCCTTGATATGCTTCTCATGTATGTCGAATGGCACTTTTATGTGCAATCTGCATGATCTGTTTTTATTAACCTTCACTAAGTTTGCTCTTTCCACAGCTTGGTTGATCAGCCTGCTAAGATGACATGAACTACGCGTTGAAGCTAATTGGACACCTGGCAGGGCTCAACATTTTAATTTTTCTTCCCAATAATTAGTAATCAAAAGAATAATATTGTGCAAATGCTATCACACGCACAAATTCAAAATGTTTTTGGAGCAGGAATTCGTCATTCCAAGCATTAGATACTGACTGTCCGGTCTGTTGGTTTTACCCATTGGCCTTGCAGTAATATCCCCGTGCCAACATTAGATAACCCTATGGTGTATTACCTGAATGATAGGTCTAGTGTCTGGTTAATCCTCTCCCGACAAGAACTCATCACGTGAAAAGGAAGGTTCACCCCCTTTTCTTTAAGCATAAACTCAATGGATAATTTATGTGTGTGTTTCCATTGACTGCTAGTGCCTGCTATTCAATATCTGTGCCGTTCTCAGATCAGGACTGATGACATGGTTAAAACTTCCAGGGACTACGTAGCGACAGTAATACAGTAATCATCGAGTCTGTTTGTTTCCATAGCAACTGCTACCTAGCTTTAGCTGAATTTCATAGTTTGACTGAGAGTCTTTTTCAGCAGATGCCCCTGTCCACTTTCCAAATTTTTCCTTCCGCAGTTTTTAATCGTGCTCCAGCTCTGAAATTTCTTGTACAGATTTCTAGTGGAGTGTAGTAAGAAGCAGTTTGTTTGAATTATGTGGCAATCGTGAACTCTTAAATTTGATAGATCGTGTTCCTAAGTTCCAACAGTAATTAATTGAAACAGCTTGATAATGAAATTCTATTGATTTTGATGATTACATTGAAACCAAAACTAAATTTGAACTAATTTTTAAGAGAAAGACAACAAATTCACCAAATATTTGGAAATAAATTATTGGTTTTTTTTATCATGATTATTTTAAGTGCACCTTTACACAAACTTATGCAAAGATATCGATATGCAAGTCAACAAAAACCAAATGAAGAATTTATTTTGTCTACTATTCCTGTCTTTCATTTGCTCAAGACCAAGATTTGGCTTCAACTGAGACTACCACGCTGCCATGAATATTCATGAAAAACGTCACAACAAAAAGTGTGACCGATAATTATTTTTTTTTTGCTCAGATGAATTTAGCCTTCATCAATACGTTTGTCAGCTTGTAGTGTAATAATACAAGCAAATAGAATGAAACCATACAGAGTCCTTTTTTTTCTCTGTAATAACAGCCGATCTCCTTGCCAGTTTTCAAAATAACTACTGCTTTTTCAACCTGGGAAGTCTTGAATCTTCCCATTTTTATGAAACACCCTGGAGTTAGTGTTAAATGAACACTGAATTCTGAAGCAACCTCAATACATGTTTTGTGCCTTGAACAAAAATAAAATGATTACATCATATTTCATATTCTTATAAATAGAAACAAAGTATATACATGGACGTGCATAAGTTTACCGCTCGTAGATAAACAATAAAAGAAAAAAGATTGTTTTAAAGTTTGGCTGCTGTCTTATGCAATTGCTGAAGCCACGATACTTGCTGGGCGTCTGCTTACGTTTTAACCAGGTGCAATGTGATTTCCAATATTTTCAGACGACTCACTCCAGCAGACTTGCCCGATGCAGTTTTATTTCAATTCGATCCGAGCTTGTCATATTATGAGAAGGATGTATTTTGACACTTGCATTATTCATGGCATGACTTCTGCAGGCTGTATTTTCTTTTTTGTAGTTGTTGAGGTATTTATGAAGACTTGTATTTGTTCTTTAAAAATGCTGTTATCTTTCTGTACTTGCATGTTGCTTTATGTGACCAAATGTGGGCAGTTAGCAGGGTTAAGATAAAAAGTAGAGCAGAATTAATGCTACTTCCTTCAATCTAATATTCATATATTCAAATATTATTTACATGTGTGATATTATTATGCAATGAGGTAGAAAAATGTGCGCAGCTCTAACGGATAATGTGATCTAAAATTGTGCAGCTTTCCAAATATTAAGTATAATCAGCCGCTTCTACTGTTGCATTGCAGAGCAGGATTGAAGTGCTGGAAAAAATTTATTTTGTTATTTCTACGGCCAATTACGACTTGAGTGGCAGCCCTGGCTTTGAGAAATGGAAGGGAAAATAATCAGATAGAAACCTATTTTACTGAGTTCTGAAAACAAGCAGAAATTCCCTGCAATTTTTGACCAATCAGAAATAATGTTTTTACACCGATCGGTACCACCTCTTGAGATTTAATTGTTGATTATTCTTCTTATGGGCTTTGTCGTGTTTGTAGCATGGATTTTAGACATGAAATACTTTGTCAATTTTTTGGCCTGTGAGGGTAGATTTGCCAACAAATTTAAATCCACCGGAATTGTACACTTTGGAAGCTTCATAGCATCAGTGCTCAATTGGTCTAAATCCAAGGACAGGAAAAAGAATATTTCACTGGTGCTCAACAAATCCTGAGATTTTAATGGATCTTTTTAAAGGTCTAAGAAAGGAAAGGCTTTGGGATTTGTTTACTTGACAACTTGAATTCTCCAAGTTCAATCAATTTTTTTTCATTTCCTCAAGGGGTTAGAGTTCAACCGAACCAATGTTCTTTTCAGCATGCTTTGCAATTCAAAAGGTCATTTCTGCAATGGTAAAAAAACAGGTCAAGTACGTAATCTCAGATTGAGCAATTCTATTTTTAACAGTATTATTATAAAACTTTCCTTATATGCATTGAAAGTAGTGACATACTTCAAGTTATTTTTATCATTTTGTAGACTACAATTGGGTACCCTTTTTTTAATTTCATTGTGAACTTCGCTGCAATTTTGAATGCTAAGTCTGCAATAAAACTTTGAAGTAACAACTATTTGGATCCTGGATGGTAATGGTGTTGTTAACATTCCAATCTGAAAAAAACCAGGACAATCTTCACGAGCCAAGCTGGACAAAAACCAAGATACCACAGGATGAGGAAGTTGCTTTACAATTGTCCAGTGGACAGGAAAAAGGATTCACACTTAAAGTGATGTGGTGGTGTTGTGTTAAACAATCAGTATATTTTTTCATTTGTGACGTTTGAGGGAATTTCATATTGAATTTCCCTAATTTTTTTTTTTTACGGAAAAGCTTGTAAACATCAGAAAAATCAAATCCACAATTTACTTGAACTCTAGTTTTATTGAACATTCAACACTGAAGGTACGAGAGTGGTCATTTTTAAGTCGTGGTCATCTAGTCTCTTGAGGTCAATAAGTTATGCACACAACTAAAGCCTGTTTTGGAGCAACCAGTGTGAGTCTTATTCAGAATTCTGACCCATGTTTGTATGTTTGACTTTACGCTAATAATCAAGAAACAAAAGTACCAGAAATCGTGGAATCAAACACTTTGACAACGGTTAATAGCCAGAGGGCTTCAAAGTCCTACACACTACGTGTATTTACACATTCAATTAAAATCTGCAAGAGGGTCTTTATATGGTCTAAAAAAGCCCAGGCAGAGCTTACATTCTGATAATTCTGAAGCTTTCGATTTCACTGCCCCTTTCCAAACAGGGCATTATGCTCTAAAAAGGCCTTTTATTCAGCCACTTCTGCAATCTTTACAAGTGGCGCCTGAACATGGTGCATTATGAAGACGGCATAAATTGTCGTAAAAAATGTGACATGCCGACAAAACTGAGAAAGTTCGGGGCCCCGACACTTCAACCCAAGCACAATCTTTTTTTCAGAAATAAAAACGGCATTCCAACAAATAAAGCAGGAGTTCGTGTTATCACAGGAATTAAATACCTAAGGCCCCAGAAGACAACAAACTCGGACTGATCAAAATCAATGACGTGTTTTAGAGAGGATTTTGTAACATTTTTTACATGCCCACCATTTCCAAACTCTTATCAAATAACTTGTCCTAACCTTGTGACATGCTAAATCCACTAGAGGGCGCTTTCACATTTTTTAGGTAGTTTCAATACTGGGTTCAAGATCTGCAACCAGTTTTGACACACAATCTTTTTCAAAACTCTTTTATCGCACCTGCAAAGTTGGAGACTGAAAAAACAAAACTTGCCAATTTTTAAAATCATTAATGGACACTTCGGGGGTACTGTATGAAAAATAACGCCGCTTTTAGAGTAAGTCGCAAATCTCTACTCTCAACATTGAAAAGGACTTTGTTTCAATTTAGTCAACTCTACTCTTCCGAGGGTGGATAACGAATTTAATAAGTCACCCTTGCATAAATTCCCACTTGAAATATTAGAGATTTGTGCCCCTTCCAAAAAATTCTAATTTTCTCTGTTGCCCAACAAACATGAGCAGGGGGTTCCTAATATCAATGGCTGGGGGCGCGGTAGGCGATCTTCCGCGACTTCAGCACCGACCACTTCTGCCGTTTCACGTAGTAGGAGGCGCCGAGTAGCAGGGACAGGATCATCAGCGCCTGTGAGGCAGACAAAAATGTGAGCAAAGCCGTGCATTGAAACCTCGCAACGTTAGCAACTCCTCGCTGTGGTACGACAGTGGATTCCCAACCCCCCCCTCCAGTTTTCAGTGAGACTTCTGCCAGCATTTTTTCAAGGCTGAACCTTTTCCTAAGGCCACACTTTTGAAAGTTCCACCAACTGTTTTTTCCTTTCCCAAATGGAAGAGAAAAATGCACTTTGGGAGAATTTTTAAATTAAAGAGAAAAAAATATTAAAATTGGACAGTAGAATCAAGGGGTAGCAAGGCAGGGACCAGGTGACAGAAGATGCCTATTTGTGGCCTGAGAGAAGTTTCTCTTAATTTCTAGAAACCAATAAACCTCTTGTTTCTAGCTGCCTCGACGGGCCCGGCCTGGATCTTAGCTTACCTTAAGACCCATTCTTTTGCGCTGGTCATGCTCTGGCTCGGCGGCCCATCGCAGGAAGGTCGATACGTCCTTGGCCAACTGACTGAGTGTCGCAGGAGTGCCTATGGGTCGGGGAAAAATAGTCAAAATGAGGGCGAGACGAGCGGTCAAACTCAATTTCAAATCAGAAGTTGCAGAGTCACATTTTGAATAGCGGTCACATTCAGCACGTAGGACACACTTTCATTCTGCCAATTGCAGCTACGCAATGCTGGGCACCAGACCCAAGAATTATGGCAAAAATTCATACCTGTGAGCAACTTGTCAGTACCTGCACACGCTCCGATAAATGAAAAGCAAACTACTAACGACAATTTCCAAATATGTATTGTTACACACATCGCTTGACATTACCTTCTTTCACTGTTTGCTTTAAAAAAACAGCTCGCCAGAAAAGAATTACTCTACTGGGAGATTAGTCCCAGAATTATATTTGAATCAAAAATGCTCTCAATTTACAATTGTGAGTAACTTTCCAGAGAGCAGCAAGTGTGGGACTGCCCCTTAAAGAATGAGCTAATTACAATTGGTACTGAACAGACAACGAACCTGCTTCTATGCAGAAGTTTGTCTTTGACCCAACTTCTGAGACTGCGAACAGTGTTTATTTCCCACTTACCGTCTTCATACTCGATGATCTCGTTGTACAGCGCCGGCGCCATACCGATGGCCTGGCCGGGGAAGTACGGGTTGTAATACAACGGATCCTGGACGTCCACACCAGCCGGAGGATCGCAGTAGCCCGTCAGTAAGGAGAAGAGGTAGTCCTCATTGCCGTGGCGAGCGAGGGCGATGTAACTCAAATCCGGCGGCAGTGCTCCTACAATTGAACATTTTGAAAAAAGAGCACTTTTTGAAATAGCACATCTCTTGCATATTCATAAACAGATCTATGAATTTGATTGGTTCTTGTCCCTGATATTTTTGGCCTGCATGTGTGCGGGCTTTCATGACAGACAAGCAAGACAAATGCTAACCAGACTAAGAGAAGACCGCAACAGAACTTGCTCGCCATCGACTACACTCAGCTCGACAGAGCCCCACAAAATCCGACAACATTTCCAAACTTTGGATACTATGTTCAGACAAAGAGATAGAATTACATATTTACTTAGTGAAGGTATGAAAATAAAAATTTTATACGTCAATAAGCCAAATGAGCTGCCAATAAACTGACAGTAATACTGGTTGCAATGTCCTAACCAAGGACAAAACTTCCTTTTGATCTCTTCATGTGAAATTTTAACACATACCGTAACCTCAATTTGGAAAATTGCTTTACCCTGATTGGCTGCCCTGGCTGCTTCGTCGTTGGAATACGGTTTGGGGAAGTAATCGGACAGCTTGCCAGGACGCTCAAAGTATTCACCCGACTCGTCGGGCCCATCTTGGAACATATACTGTGAAAGACAAATTGATAAAGGATGCAACTTTCGTTTATGATTCACACCAAATTCTTTCAAAGAAAGAGAACGATTAATCACAAGCAATTATGAGCACCACAGCATAAGCATCGGAGTATAACATCAATGTATCAATGGTTTGAAGAATTTGTAGTTTCAGCATTCTGAAAACAAGCTCAAGTATTGACTCAAATAGGCTATGGAAAAAAGTTTAATCTGAAATATTAAATTTATACATTGAGAATAGAATTCTATGAAAAAAGTTCTCCAAGGAATTCAAACACTGCAATAATGTTTAAGGAAATGCTTGATGGAAACTCCTCTCCTAAACACACCCTGAGCGTAACTCAATGCCTAACAATCCACAGTTTTTTAAACATGAAGGATTTTGGAGGATTCAGGAGGGTTTCAAACCAGAGTTTGTTTGTCAGGGTTCCTAGATTTGCGGCTCACCTCCTCGGCCAGGGCCTTGGCTTCGTCCTCCGTGTGGGTCACGCCCACCAGGTTCCTGAAGGCCAGGTACTTCATGCTATGGCAGGCCGAGCACACCTCCTTGTAGACCTGGTAGCCCCGGCGAAGACTGAGTGGGCCAACATTTTTTCAAAAACTGGTCAGTGTGTGAAGATTGCAGGATTTGTGGGCTCTGTACATTAACTTCAGGCAAGAATCGCTGTGCGGGTTTGAGGACGGAGCTTTCATGCCACATGTTGAACGGCATTCACCCCATGTCCACACATTCAATGCACACCTTCACATGACTTATCGCGCATTGTGGGAGCTGCTTAGTTTGTCAAACCAATTTAGATACATTAACCCTCCTTTAGTTTTACAGTACAAATATGCACAAGTGCCCAAGGTCACTCTCTTGCATGTTGGTGCAGTGCACAACACGACACAGCTGTGCTTCTTTGAGGTGTTTACCAAGTGACCCAAAGAGTGACTTCAGCATAGGAGCGTTAACTATAACAACGTCAACTGACAAGCACGTAAATATGTAAAACAGGGCTACATTTGTATATATCTGACATTTCAGGACAAATATCCACCTTTATTCCAACTCTATTTTCCTATCCCAACTCTCAACCACTGAAGTAGACCACGCTCCTCAAAATGGTGGAAAATTTCAGGCAAACTTCCTACTCCCAACCACCAAGGCTTTAGAAAATTTCTTACACTCTTCAAACTTCTTATATATTTGGGGGAATCATCCAGCGTGAAAGACTTTAATGTTGCCCACCTGGCATGGTCGAACGAACTGAACAATCCCTTGTGGTTCCAGGGGTGTTTGGGTGGGTGAAGTTCGTACTCCTCGGCATTGACGGACATGTGTAATGTGGCTACCACGCCAGCCCCACCTGCGGCCAACAGGCCCAGCGTCCCCAACATCTGAGGGACAACACCGAAACACAGTCAGAAATCACTTAACCCTCACCTCAGGGAATGTTTTTGCTAGAAATCTCACCAAATTTGCAAAGCCTGAAAATGTGTGGTAAATACAACTGTGTGTATTGTATATTGATACGAATTAAGTCTATTCCAATTTTGGATAGGAAAGGCTTTTCAATATAACAAAACCCAGAACTTCACACTTGAAACAAGAAGTGGCATATTTGAATTATTTTGTCCATTAAATACAAAAAGGTTCTACCTCCAAACTTTAAGAATTGTGGAATTAGAACTTTAGTCCCCAATGGGAAAAAACAATCAACATTCCTACCTCAAGATCACAATCACTGACCGAAAACTAACAGTAAAAGTGCGCCCACACACTGACTTGATCACTTATTGATCATGTTGACATGATTTATGATACCATGATAGGTTCGATGTTACAAACAAGCTCTGATCCACAACTGCTGATTTGAGGATTAAATGGTCTGTTAACGCTACGATTAACTGACCTTAAATGCCGATAAATCAAGCATGTCCAAGGCAAGCCAACATTAGGTACGTTACAAAGCCACGTTAGATAATATGCCATGGCCAGTCATGCCATTAGGCCAAGCCACTGGCTCAATAGTTATCATATTATAATTAGCCTTAGGTGACAATATATGCAGTGTTGATGTGTACGTAAATCGTGGCATGGGGGAATAACGGATCCTCCATGAACATTCTCAGGGCGACAGGTCTAGGGGACGCCCGCTATGCACTACAACTTACAAGCCTACGCCTGTAATAATGACAATCAATATTGCTATGTTCTGGTTACTTACTGCTTTTTTGCCGGTAGAAATCCCAGAAAAGGCTGACATGTTTGCCTAGAAGTAAGAAGCAATTCGATGAATTAAATTACCAGCGTCACCAAGCTCATTACTTGGTACATAGTCTACAGGGCTTGTGAAGAACATACATGTACACAATAGGAATATAATGATACAGCGTTACAGGGAATCGCAAGTTGGCAACGGCCCGGCCCACACACAGCTGGGACGGCAAGACAACCATGACAAACTGTACCTCTAGAACTCTGGGGTTCATCATCCGCCAAGCGGCTATGAACCCCATAGAAAACTAGAACGGTAAAGCTGCCATGGTTTGCTGCTCCCTAGGAATCTAATTTTCCTAACTGTAAAAATTTCTCAGTCGTCAGGTCCCTTATTTCACCATTTACTGTGAAAACCAACCGGACTTGACAATGGGGCATGGACAATCAGGTCTCTCGCAGAATGGCGGACCAGTAACCAATGAAAACCGCAACAATGGTGACGTATGCATGCATCCGCCAGTCAGAGGATCGGATTACACAATCATTACTTTTATAATTCAGTATGTACGAGCGTGTTCATTGCAGTTGTTTTCATTGGCGTGGTGTGGTTGCTACTTGCCATTTTGCGAAACTCCTAGATGCAGGTTACACCTAAAGTGCTGCCAAAGTTTTGGAAGAGCCCATTGGTACATGCAGTATCTTATCGCCCAGTCCGTTTATTACATATGTCTCGACATGGAAGAGCCGTCGAGACGATGAGAGGTTAAGTGACGTATTGTTCAACGATCTTATTTTAAAGATGGCGACTGAGAGAGCGAGCCCGTTAGATTGAATGGATAAAGGCAAAAAGACTGGAAAATACTTGAATAACGTGAGTGAAATCATTTAATAAATGGTTTTTAGAAAACGGAAAGGTCAAGGATCATGTTCGTGTGCGAAAGAAATTGCGCCCACGATGATAAGTGGGTGGGCAGAAAATGTTCAGTACGCCGACACGAAATTGCGCATACGGATGTGTGGCCAAGGATGGATCAGGAGTGAGAGTCCGTGCCACACAGTGGGACTAGACAGGCCTAGGCCTCCCAAAAGAAAATGGCTGACATGACTGATACTGATAGGCCTAACAATAAGCTTACATTAATGGCATTTTATTAAGGTTCTGCCTTCGTAATGCCTACCGATACCAACCATGCCGCTTTCTCGGTTCGGAGTAACGTTACAAACATGACCAATTACGTTAGCATGACGGGGAACTTAGGCATGTTGTTACAAAATGTTAGGGCAGGCCTGCAACATTGACTAGGCCAGTAACTGGATATTCTCACCCAGTAAGTACAACTTTTAGACACACACAAATAATTAAGACTACTTTGTCCTTGCTTTAAAATCAATTTATGACAAACCTTTTGACACAATAAGGACCCATTTTGCCGGGACTGCCGGAGTAAGAGTGGAACTTTTCGTAACGCCGCCGTCGCCATTTTGGTTGTGTAATTCCCAATTCCGATTCTTTGTGAATGTCGTATTGAAACCGAGGTATCGATACTAAGATGAAATTAAGTGACGCCACATACACACGTAACGTTGATCCAATCACGATCCAGTGTTTAGTGCGGTTAATATGCAGGCTCTTAATTAGCGAATAAGCCAGATTTCTGATTTTCTGCTGGTTATTTTGAGGTGTTTAGAATTAGTGGCAACTGTTTTTAAAAAGATCAGTTTTTTGCATGAAGTAACTTGGACTTTACTGTGACGACTCTTGCGGCGCCATTCCACAGGCAAAAATTTATGTGATGGTTCAAAAGAGGACAGCCCGTGACGGGATAGTTTTTGGCTCGCAGAAAGTAGCGTTTTACTTTGACGACTCTCGCGGCGCCCCAAAAGTAGACAAGTGAATGTTTCAAATACCTGTTAGCCAGAATTTATGACATGCTCCAAAACTGGTCAAGCCAATTTTCTCATTTTATACTAGTATATTTTTATGTTTTTTAAGTATCCGTCTTAAAAAGACTGCCTTTCAGTTGTTGACCTTTGACTTGACCTGTGATAAAATTGTGACTGGGCCAATGACATATGTGACTTGGACTTGTCAAAATTGACTTGCTACCACCTCTAGGCTCTAGAGATAGGCAACAGGGGCGGATTGATTCATTGTTTGGTATGGGAGGCAGTTATGACATCATCGGTCATTAATAGGCCAGTCCATTTAAACCCAAGCCTTCCCTGTGAAAAGTGAGGAGAGCACTAGCTCCCTGCCGACCCCCCCCCCTTCCCGGAAATTCTACAAAAATCACGAGCAACAGAACCTTCTTTCGCGGATATATCCCAAACTAATACGAATATGGATATGAAACTTACATCAATGGAAAGAAGAACATGTGCCCTTTCCGATGAAACCATGATTGCCAGATTTAAAGAATTGTCAAGTCTTTTATGATGCCATATATAGAGCTACCTTTTGGCGGGAACAGGACCAATAATGTGCAGACGAAGCGGAAATTCCAGAAAAATAACGAGCAGCAACAAAACATTCTTTTGCGGATAGTTCCCAAACTAAACGAATATGGATATGAAACTTAGATCAATGGATAGAGGAACATGTGCCCTTTCAGATGCCACCAAGATAGGACCATGCCTCCTCTGATTGCAGACCAGTAATGATAAGCCACCAAATAAAACAATTGCAAACAGCTCCGCTTTAAAAAAGAAAAAATACAAGTTTCTCAGGTGTTCAAGACACACATCAAATTAAAGCTCATTTCCCCATTTTCATTTGCCTGTCAACTTGTTCTGGCTTAACCGATGACCTTTGAAGATATTTCTCTCCAGAGACGACCACTAAGCCGGCCCTTAAAGCAGTCACGAGGCCCTTGGCCATTTTGCAAATCGATGCCTACACTCCTAATTGGAAGTAGAAAGATTTTATAGGGTCCCGCGTTTTGTCCACTTGCAGAAATACAAAACGGCAGGGTCCTGTTGGTAGGTTCCATCCTTTTAAAAGCAATGAAGTCCACGTACCACGAAATCCTCTAATAGCAGAGAATTTGACAAAGCATGGTTTGGTTAAGGGCCTCTTGCGTCTAGCCTCAATCCCCCCCCGAAAAATAAAATGAAACAAAACAAAAGATGGGTAGAAAGAAAAATGCCACCGATTTAAAATCACCAATTTGGTTGAAAATACTTCAAAACTGACCCCCCCTTCCAATAATGTTGATGGTCTGTGATCTTGTAGCTTCTGAGTCCCCCCCATGTTCCCCGTGAAAAAGTGCTTTGACTCTCCATTGTAATCAAATATAAAGAGTCAGTAGCACTTTAATGACTGACTATTAAAGTAAAACTCTGCATAAGCTTTCGTAGCTACAGCTACTTCATCAGATGCAATGAAGTGAACATCACGTGGCAAGGTTTATTTATAAACCGCTACCCACCACTGTCTCCCTTGGGAAAAAACACAAAGCTACTTCCATGGCTCATGTGTCGATGTTTACAATGGTTTTTGTGGAATTCCACGAGTCGGGATCTTCACTGTAGCTTTTTAATCCAACAAAAGAGTGATCGAAAGGCAGATGTGCTGACAACCACCGTAATCCCTATGCAGTGGATTATTTGATAAGTGGTCGCACTAGTTGCTCCGAGGTTCATGACCACGAGCTTTTAAATAACACATGTACAGTAGATACTGTGGAACTTTACCGCAGCTCCGTTCTGTACACATTCTGGCATCAGCTCTTAAGCTCATGCGTAAACTGCCTCCTACCCTGCAACGTCGTGCAGTATGTGGGTATCGGCATGATCGAGCTCGTGAGCTCGAGGAATTGAGCATTTCTCTCGTAAGAATGTACACGCATGTACATGCGCTGTCGTGCAGCATGGGAGAAATGTTCGGCGCACATTCATGTGCGCACACGCACCCACAGGTGCCCGGGGTAATGCGGGCCTGTGGGTACGTTTGATCATAGGGCTACTGGCTCTATGGTTAAACGAGACACCGCACGCGTACGT